>NC_089652.1:15868333-16181250 GCF_037042795.1 Molothrus aeneus | reverse complement strand
GGACCTGGCCTTCCTATGACTACCACTGTGACAGTAAACGTTTTCACGCCAGCAGTGTTCTCAAGTGTAAGGTAGTATTTACCAGAGTCACCTCTCATACTGTCTTTTACAGTCAGCGTGGTTCGGTCTTTTGTTGTCTTGATGGTCACTCTTTCAGTTTCCTTCAGCCTCATCTCCTCAAGTTTCCATGTCACTTTTGGAGCTGGGCGCCCACTGATTGGTATATCAATAGTAAAGGTGCTTCCAGCCTTGCATGTTATAAGCTGTCTGCTTATGTCACTGAGATCTGCTGTTGGTTCAATCTGTGGCTCCTTAACAATAACAGAAGAGAAAGCTTCTCTTGGCTCACTGTAGCCAGCATCATTCTTCGCCTTGACCCGGAACTCATATTCTGTGTTCTCCACTAGGCCTTCAACAGTGAAAGTAAGTTGCTTGGTTTGTCCAGCTCCAGTCCAGGAGTCAGATCCTTTTTGTCTCATTTCAAGAAGGTATCCAGTAATACGGCTACCACCATCATGATCAGGTTTAAGCCAAGCTAAAACTACAGAAGATTTGGTTGTATCAACAATATCTAGTCTCTTAGGTGGAGCAGGTTCTTCTGTGGCCACAACTGGTTCTGTTAATTCACAGGGTTCACCTACACCATATTCATTTTCTGCTGAAACTCGGTAGTAATATGGCATACCTTCTGCTAGATCTGTGACCTTAAAGATTTGTCGAGTGCATTTTGAACTCACTACTTGCCAGCTACGACGACTTGCTTCACGTTTTTCCACAACATAGTGATGGATACGAGAACCTCCATCCAGAACAGGAGCATCCCACATTAAAGTAATAGATGTTCGAGTCACATCTTTAAAGGTAATAGGACCTGGTGGACCAGGTGTGTCCAAAACCTTGACAGTAAATGTAATAGACTTGCTTCCACTGTTGTTTTCTACAGTAAAGACATACTTGCCAGCATCATTTCTATTGCATTCCTCTACAGTCAATGTGCTGAATGAGTCAGTTGTTTGAATGTCAGCACGCAAACTAAGATTAGCATCTGCTTTGGACCACACTGCAGTAGGAACTGGCCTTCCAGAGAAGGCAATAAACAGACGAATGCTTGCACCTGCTCTTACAATATGAGTCTGCTTGAAGTTTGCATCAATGTCAATTTCAGGTGCAGAAAGCCTGTCCACAGTTTGGACTGAAGCAGGAACTTCACAACTTTCTCCTCTGCCAGCACCATTGACAGCACTAACTCTGAATTTATAGTGTTCTCCTGCCTCCAAATCAACAACGGTATATTTAGTAGCAATAACAGTCTCTGCATTGACTTTCTGCCATGCTTCAAGATCAGCTTTGCACATCTCAATGATGTACCCAATTATTTCCATGCCTCCATCAAAAACTGGCTTTGTCCACTCTAAGCTCACACTCGTCTTTGATGTGTCTGTCACCTTGACAACATTAGGAGCACTTGGTGGGCTGACTGGTTCTCTGCATTTAATCAGCTTCGAAACGTCGCTTGGAGGTCCAACCCCTGCAGCGTTTTCAGCCATGACATGGAACTCATACTCATTGCCTTCAATAAGGCCAGTTACTCTGTATCTGTTCTCAGTAATGGGCCTCTTACTGGTTACTTTAACCCAGCGCATGCTCTTCTTTTCTCTCCTTTCAAGAATGTACTCATTTATCTCGCTTCCACCGTCTGACTCTGGTCTTGCCCATGTGAGTGTGATACTGTCTCCTGTTACATTGGTAGGCTCTGGAGTTCCTGGTGCATCAGGGAGAGCTAAAAACAAAGAAAAATGTCATTAGAAGGACAAGATGGTAACTCCATGGGTATTTGTGCAGAAGGAGGGGGAAACTTACTGTAAGGTATTTGTGCGATAACTGGATCAGACTCCAATGGTCTGCCAACTCCGAATTTGTTCACTGCAGAGACACGGAACTGATACTCATTGCCCTTAATTAATTTAAGTGCTGTATAGCTGCAAGCTTCACATTTATCTTCAACTAATGCCCAAGCAATCCTGCTGGTTTCACGTTTTTCAATTATGTAGTGAGAAATAGAAGCACAGCCATCATTAGCTGGAGGCTCCCACCATAATGTGACTTTTTCTCCAGTGATGTTTGTGAATCGTATTGGTCCACCAACTTTTCCTGGTGTGTCTGCAATATCAAAGGTTCAGAGTTATAATTTGCTGACACTTAGAATAAAATACTATTTTTAAAAAAGCATGCTGAAAGTTCTTGGTGCAGTACCTTGTACTCTGATGGTAATATCTTCTCGTTTAGTGCCTGATGCATTTTTGGCTTCTACTGTGTACACTCCACGATGTTCCCGGACAGCATCTCTAATGAAGATTGTACTATGTCCAATAGCTGTAGTTATTTCTATATTCATCATTTTATCAATCTCTTTACCATCCTTAAACCATGTCACTTTAGGTACTGGACGTCCTCTGATTAGAGCTTTAAGTCTAATGCTCTCTCCAGCTTTAACAGTAAGGCCTTCAAAGTGTTCAGCACCAAATTCAATTGTTGGAGCAACTAAAAAAGGAAAATATAAATCAATTTATAATATTTTTGTGGTACTCTTCTAAATGTATTAATTATAAAAGTCTGTGAAATATAAAATTATTTCCCTTACAAAATGGCATTCTCTAAATAGCAGTTATTATATGAATGAAAAACTTATTTTTCCTCTAAGTATCCATAAGTGCATCATATATATATATTTGCACATATATAAAGGTGAAAGGTACGGTTTATATGTGGTGTTAATAGTGTGCCAAGCGATCTGAGGCACATTTTAATTTTGAAATTATTCTGTGCATCGGAATATTACAGTCCATGCCTTCTTTCCAATTTTGCTGCTGCTGCTTATCCAAGAGCAAGGTAGAGTGCTATGCTTTTCAGCAATTGATTATGTATGTCTGCCAGATTTGGATCTTTAATTTAGACCTTCCCACCTTGGAGTGGGAAGAACATAAATGTTCTGAATTGACTGGGAGGACCTCAGTCACAAGTTCTTTGCCCCTTGACTTTCCACTTCCCATCAGTACAGCCAGAAGCTATCTGGCTTCAATACCCAAGCATATTAAAAATAATTCTTACCATTTTCATCTCTGGTCATGATATAGCCCGAAGACTGTGAAGGTGGGCTGATGGTACCAACAGCATTTCTTGCGAGCACTCTGAATTCATATCGGTCACCTGGACTGAGCCCTGTGACTGTGTATTGGCACTCACTGACATCAGTAAAGTTACACCTGAGCCAACGGTCTGCACTTCCTTGCCGCTTCTCAATGCTGTAAGCCACAATCTTACTGCCTCCATCACGCAGAGGGGGGTTCCATTTCAGGGTGATGGTTTCCCTAGTGACATCAATGTAATCAGGAGTACCAGGTGGGTCTGAAAGGGAAATAACGAAGATTTATTTTTATTACTGCTCTCAATAATCTACAAGAACAGAATTGTCTTGGATGAGTGATTGGTTATTCACTTACCCACTGGAGAAACTGCCAAAGTAAATTTGCTTGGCTCACTAGCTCGGCTTAGACCTGCAGCATTTTCAGCATATACTTGGAATTGGTAATCCAGGCCCTCAAGCAGTCCAGTAATCCTGTATTCTCTGTTAGATATTAATGCAACATTAACCTTCTGCCACAAAATACTGTTTCTTTCCTTCTTCTCAACATGGTATCCCATAATCTCTGAACCGCCATCATAAACGGGAGCATCCCAAGAAATGCTCATTCCATCAGCAGTTACGTTGTATACAACAGGCTTGCCTGGGGCACCTGGCGGTTTAAACTGGTGCTTTGCCACAACATCTGCTGAGACAAGAGGTGGGCTCACTCCGTATCTGTTTTCTGCACGAACTCTAAACTGATATTCAGTATCTTTTACAAGGTTTGGTACTTTGAAGGTTGTTCTTGCAGCACTTGAACACACCAGCTTCCAGTTCATTTGTGATGTTTCTCTCTTCTCAATACTGTAGCCAGTAATTTCTCCTCCCCCATCATCATCAGGAGCCTCCCATGACAAAACTACACTATCTGCTTTGATTTCATCTATTCTTAAAGGTGCTTTTGGCTTAGATGGAGGACCAAGAGTGATTACAGTGATTGTGAATGACTTTCTGCAGACTACATTATCAAGAATTAAAGTATATTTGCCACCATGCTCCTTTTTCACATTCTTGATACTTAAACTTATCTTGTTTTCAGTTTTCTTGAAACGAAGATGTTCTGTTTCTTTAAGAGGGAGATTGTCCTTGAGCCAGCTCATTGATGGATTAGGTTTACCTTTATAGGGCAATTCAGCGTGCAGATTATGTCCAATTCTTACTGCAATCTGACCTCCGGGAATATCAGAAAGGTCAGCCTCAGGTGTTATTATAAGTTCTTTCACAGTAATGGGTCCAACAGTAACAGAGTCACTCATGCCTTTTTCGTTTTTAGCAAAGACTCTGAATTCCATGACAGAAAGCTCTTTAAGTTTGTCAGCTACAAATTCACAGCTCTTGCTTGTGCCTGCATATGTCCATTCTTTCTCTTCCTGAAGTTTCTTTTCAATAACATAGTCTGATATAATGCTACCACCATCATAGTCAGGTTTGCTCCACTGCAATTTAACAGAACTCTTTGTAGAGTCTTTCATGGTTAGGTCTTTTACAGGTCCAGGTACGTCAGCAGCTTTCACTGGTTCAGTTGTCTCACAAGGTTCACCTAATCCAATTTCATTTTCAGCAAGAACACGGAAAAAGAATGCAGTCTTTTCTGACAGGTTAGTCAGTTTAAAGGTGGTATGAGAACACTTTGTTGTAACAGTTGACCAGGCCCTCTTTGTAGCATCTCTTCTTTCAACAACATAATTTGTTATTTCAGAGCCACCATTGATGAGAGGTGGCTCCCAGACCAGTGTAACTGTGCCACGAGAAACATGCTTGAGCTGCAGCTTCTGGCATGCAGAAGGTGTGTCAAGTACTTTTACATTAACAAATGATGATTTTGCTTCTCCAACTCCATTTTCAATTGTAAGAACATATTTTCCTGTATCATTTCGTGTAACTTGAGGAATAACAACTAGTGTAGATGATTCAGTGTTTTGGATGATATATCTTTCATCAGTCCCAAGATTCTTGTCCCCCTTTCTCCATGTGACTGTTGGCGGAGGTCTTCCCTTGAATGGAATCATTATTTCCACATCTTCACCTGCTTTAGCGACAATAGATGTCCGAAGAGCAACATCCAGATCAATCTCTGGTGCCACTGTGGAAATAAATAAAAAATTAATAATGCATACTTGGAATGTAAAATAAGAAATGGCTTAAAAAAACCCCCAAACACACAGGAAAATGATAAATCACAAAGAAATACAGTACCAAGAATATCTTTAGCTTGAACGGGTTCCATCATTTCAATAGGCTCTCCTTGTCCAGCACAATTCATAGCAGATACACGGAAATAATAATTAACACTTGGCTGAAGGTGGGACACTACATATTCAGTTGTTCTCACTTCTCCCTTGGTACTGACTACAGTCCATTCTTGCTCTTCACCTTCCCTCTTCTCCACCACATAGTGGGTAATTGGACTTCCTCCATCATAGGCAGGTTTAATCCAGCCAAGGGTAACAGATGTCTTGGTTGTATCCACAACTTTCAGCTTTGTTGGTGTGCCTGGCTTATCTGTAAATGATAGTTTATGGGGGAAAAAAACAACAATCAGAAGCCCGTTAATTGTAAGAGGAAGAAAATCTGCCCTCAATTACGTTGGTATAATCCCAGCCTAGCTACTAATTTTCCATTGCTTTCTAACCTATTGGAAGAAATGCACATTGACTCTTACCAACAGGATCTGCAGCTTTGTAGAAGTCAGAAGCCTCAGAGAAGGGACCTGGTCCAGCTGCATTGACGGCACAAACTCGGAAATGATATTCGCTATTTTCAGTCAGACCTGTTACTTTCTGTCTGGTGTCCCGAATGGTTTCTTTAGAGACCTTGAACCAACTCAGACTCTTCTTGTCTCGTTTCTCCAGAAAATATCCTGATATTTCACTGCCTCCATCAACAGTGGGCCTACTCCAGACAACAGTCATTGAATTCTTGGTTATCTTCGTGACTTCTGGTGTACTAGGTGGTCCAGGTGTAACTGAATAAAAAATCATATGGCAGTAAATCAGAGCTACTTACAAACAGTACACAAAAAAAAATCAGTTGCATAAGTTATTTTATAGAATTTATTTCTTACCAAATGAATTTTTGGCTATAACGGGCTCAGATTCCAGTGGATCACCAATTCCAAACTTGTTCACACCACGGACACGGAACACATACTCATTTCCTTTGATGAGTTTTGTTGTAGTTATGATACATCCCTCCAGTTTTTCAGAAATTAAAGACCATACAACCCGACTTGTTTCCCGCTTTTCAACAACATAGTGTGTTATAGGTGCACCACCATCATCTGCTGGTGGGTCCCACATTATTGTAATCTTTTCAGCAGTGACTGTCTTAAACTGTATAGGTCCACCTGGGGGTCCTGGCTTGTCTGTGGAAGGCAGAAGAAAGAAGATGTTAAGTATTCACTACTGAATTATTGTTTAATAGTAAAATGCAGGTGCGTCTCAAGACTTACCAAGTATCTGTACTCTAATATGGGCTGATGCTGAACCCATGGCATTCTTCAATTTTAATTCATAGGTGCCACTGTCGAGTCGATTTGCATCCTTGATGAGTATAGAAGCAAATTCTGTTGTGCTTTCAAAAGACACTAGTGCACTGGTTAGTACCTCATTGCCGTTTTTGAACCATTCAATTGTGGGTATAGGCTTGCCTGAGATGCCTAGTTTTAGCTTAACTGAAGTTCCTGCTTTGTATTTCACCACTTCTGTATATTCTGGTGGCACATCGATTTCAGGTGCACCTTAAGAAAAAATAAGAATAAGTTAAAAACATATTTATTGTAGCCCTGTATTTAATAAAATCTGCCAATAACACTACCTTATTTAATCTAATAGTTAAAGGTATTTAAAAAATACAGATCAGAGTGCATATATAACTTTAATCATAAACCTAGAATAAGTTAGAACTTATCCTATGAAGAAAAGACAATTACATGTATAAATATAACCACTTGAACCATTGGCAGACTTCTTTTGCTCAGAGAATAAAGATACCAGAAGACTTTAAAAATGGACATACAGCCAAAGATGCTCCTTACAATCATGCCCAAATGCTCACAGTCATGCTTCTTGAATCAACCACGGTAAACTAACCTTCCATATATTTAAAAGACCATGAATCTACAAAACAGCACAGCCATTGTTCTAGTACACCAAAATTATATCATTATATCATTGCAAAACTCTTACCGTATGTATCAACACATGTGATAGGACCCACAACATCTGAGGGATTACTGATGGAACCGACAGCATTCTTTGCAAAGACCCGGAATTCATACTTGGAATTCTGTGTCAGGCCAGATACTGTGAACTGAGTCTCAATAACATTGGTGAAGCTAGCTTTTGTCCATCTGCCATCTGGAAGATCACGTTTTTCTACGATGTATCCAGTGATTTTGCTACCACCATCAAATGCTGGCTTCTGCCAGGAGAGAGTGATAGCGGTCTTGGAAATATCTGAGGCACGAACGTTTCTTGGTGGTTCTGCAGAAGAAAACAACAATATTGCCAATAATTAACAGCTATTTCGAATATTGTCTTATTGTACAGAACAGATTATCACGGGGGAACAAAATGGCTGGGCTTCATTATTTCATAGAGAGTACATACCACAGGCATCAATTGCAAGGACTGGATCAGAAGGACGACTTGCTTTTCCAATGCCAGCTGCATTTTCTGCATAAACTCTAAATTCATAGATAAGGCCAGCGCTGATTGTGGTGACTTTGAAATGAGTGGTACGAATAAGGGTCTTGTTAGCCTTCTGCCATAATATGCTATTTCTGTCTTTCATTTCCAGGTGATATCCAGTGATAGCACTACCACCATTAGTGACTGGTTCATGCCATCCAACAGTAATACTCTCTCGGGTAACATTAGTGACCCATGGTGTAGAAGGAGGGCCCGGTGTAGCTGACGATAGCAAAAGAATTGATTGTTAACAAAACTGTATTTTCAACATGAGAGCACTAAAACATCAACGTATACCATGAGAAGCATGTTACTCACTGTAAGGAAGCTTGACAACCACACACTGTGAGTCTATGTGATCGCTGATGCCAAAGCGGTTCTCAGCTTTGATGCGGAATTGGTACTCTTCTCCTGTTGTGAGCCTCATAACTTTGATAACGGTTCTAGCAACAGTGGCAGACACTTCAGACCAAGCAGCAGTACTTGTTTCTCTTTTCAGTACGATATAATTGGTAACCTGACTTCCACCATCATAAGCTGGTGGTTGCCATCTGAGTGTTACACTCTCTTCAGTGACATCGCTAAGGACAACAGGACCAACAGGAGGACCAGGTCTATCCAGCACAACAATATTAACAAATGATTTTGTGGTGCCACTTGAGTTTGCAGCAGTAATGTCATATCTGCCAGCATCAGCAGCCACACTTTCTTTAAGGTTAATGATGAGACTTTCTGCAGTGGTTTCTGTGTGAAATCTCATGGTAGGTTTCAGTGCAACACCATCTCTAGACAGCGTGACCTTTGGCACTGGTTTTCCAGAAACTGGAATTTCAACTTTTAGATTTGATCCTGCTCGAACATATACAGTGTTATGAGGGAAGCCCTTCATGTCAATCTCAGGAGATTCTGAAAAAGAAAACATTTCCAAACCATTAAAAGGATGTTCCATCTTTTAAAATATGAATGCAATTGAATGTGACTTTTGTCTCATGTCAGGAAGCATACCTAATTGTTCTTTAACTGTAACGGGGAGCAGCAGTTCCTTAGGATCACTTAAACCAGCTTGGTTTTCTGCAGACACCCTGAAGAAATAGTCAACGTTTTCCTTAAGACCATGGACAACATGATGAGTTGTCTTTACAACTGCACACTTAACCCATTTTTGCTGTCCTTTCTCAAGAGCTTCAAGGAGGTAGCTAACAATTCTGCTTCCACCATCATGTTCTGGTTTTAGCCATGAAAGAGAAACACTGTCCTTTGTGACGTTTGTGACTCCTAGCTTTTCTGGTGGGCTGGGTTTTTCTGAGAAAAAAAGTGCAACAGGTTAAACAATATAGAAGATACTGGCTTTTTATATTAGCAATTACAAAGGAACACAATCTCCATCAAGAAAATGTAGTTTTAAACCAATTTGTATATTAGAAAAATTTTAAGTAAAATCCAAGCAAAATTTAAAATTCAAGCTATTAATTAGCTCTTTTTTATTTGCAAAACCACAGACATATCTACAAAAATGATCTATTTTACTGTATGTAGATTTAAAGCTTTTGACATTATTTTGAAGTAAACACTTTAAAACACATATTATTTTAAGTATTAACAAATTTTTTCATAGTAAAACATACCTGTTATTTTTGTTCCCTCTTTGGTCTCAGAAGGCACTCCAACACCATATTCATTTTCTCCGGAGACACGGAAGTAGTAAATGGCACCTTCTTGCAAACCAGTCACTTTGTAGGACAGGCGATGACAGTTGTTTGTCACAGTGACCCACGCCTTTTTGCTAGCTTCTCGTTTTTCAATTACATAGTTCTTTACAGGTGCTCCACCATCATTTTCAGGAACATCCCAAGATAACACAGCAGATTCTTTAGTTATGTCTTTTGTTGCAACATTAGATGGTGGGCCAGGTGTATCAAGAACTTTGACCATTAAAGTCAAGGCGGTAGTGTTCAGGATGTTTTGCAATGTTAATGTATATTTTCCAGAATCATTTCTTGTTGCTTTTTCAATAGTAAGAGATGTACAATTACTTGAAGTGTCAATGCTTGCACGTGTACGGAGATCAGTGTCTGGTTTGTTCCATGTTACATTTGGGACTGGTTTGCCTCTGAAAGGAACAGTCATTGTGAATGATCCACCAGCCTTTACAATTAAAGTCTTCCGCATTTCACTGTCAATTTCAAAGGCAGGTTCTTCCTCTCTTTCTTTAGCCACCTGAGGTTCTGAGACATCACTTGGTTCACTGACACCCATTTTGTTAATGGATTTCACTCTAAAAACATACTCAGAGCCTGACGTTAATCCAGTTATGGTATATTCTGTGCCTCTTAAATTCTGAATAGCTGTTGTCCAGTCAGTTTCATCTGTTTTCTTGTATTCAACTGTGTATCCTGTTACTGGAGCACCTCCATCAAACAGTGGCTTTGTCCAACCAATTGTGATATTTGACCTTGTAGAATCCATAATCTTAGGTTTAGATGGGGGCGATGGCAGGAAGATTGGATCTTCTGCCTTAATCAATGGTGTGGTTTCACTTGGGAGACTTAGGCCAGCAGCATTTTCTGCATAAACCCGGAATTCATATTCACATCCCTCACGGAGACCCGATGATTTCACTCTTAAATCATAAACTGGCTTTTTGTTTACACGAATCCATCTTAGGCTGGTTTTCTCACGCCTTTCAATTACATAGCCTGAGATCTCACTGCCTCCATCAGACTCAGGTCTTGCCCAGCAGAGAGTAATTGAATCTTTGCTCACACTGGTGATCTCTAAAGATGTAGGTGGGCTTGGAATTGTAAATGGGTCTAGGGCTTTGACAGCAACACTTTCTAGAGGCTCACCAACGCCATATTTGTTAACTCCCATTACTCTGAAAATATATTCATTACCTTTCAGTAATTTTGTCACTTTACAAGATGTTGTTTTAAGCTCTCCTTCACAAAGTGTCCATGCAATTCTGCTGGTCTCACGTTTTTCCACAATATAATGATCAATATCTGCACCACCGTTTTCTTGAGGGGGTCCCCATGACAAATGGCACTTTTCAGCAGTAAGGCCATTTATTTCTAATGGACCTGCAGGTGGGCCAGGTCTATCAAGTACTTTGCAATTAATTGCCAAAGATTTTGTTCCTGCAACATTCTGTAATGTTAGTACATACTGTCCTGAATCCCCTCGGATACAGTCCTTAATGGTTATTGCAGTAGTGTAATCTGTTGACACTATTTCAACTCTAGCTTTTCCTTCGAGCTCCTTGCCATCCTTTGTCCATGAAATCACTGGTATTGGCCGTCCTGCAACATCAGCATTGACTTTAAACACTTCTCCAGCTTTCACAACTACAACATCCCTGAATTTGGCATCCATCATAATTCTTGGAGCCTCTATGTCGTCTTTCACGGTCACAGGTCCAGTTGATTCAGATGGCTGACTGAAGAGTCCAGCAGCATTCTTTGCAATCACATGGAATTCATAACGCTGGTCTTCTGTAAGTCCACCTACATCAAAGTATGTTTCTTGCACATTAGTAAAATTACATTTTAGCCAACGACCATCCGGTAGTTCTCGGCGTTCAATAATATATCCTGTTACTTTAGCTCCACCATCGTATTCTGGTTTAGTCCACTTCAATGAGACAGATGTTCTTGTAATATTAGTAACTTCTGGTTGACCAGGAGGATCACATGGATCTCTTGCAGCAACTGGTTCACATGCTTTGCTGCATTTGCCTATTCCAGCAATGTTTTCTGCATACACACGATATTCATACATGAGTCCTTCATCAAGACCTGTAACTTTCATTTGTGTATCAGTTATGAGGCTCTTGTTGACTTTTGTCCAAAGAATGCTGCTTCTTTCTTTATGCTCCAAATGGTATCCTAGTACTACGCTGCCTCCATCATTAACTGGTACCTGCCAAGTTACAATCATGAAAGATTTAGTTGCATGTGCCACACGAGGTGTTCCTGGTGGACCTGGAGGCTTAAATGGATACTCTGCCACAACAGAAGGAGAATTAGTATAAGTGCTCTTCCCATAGCGGTTTTCTGCACAAACACGGAACTGATATTCAGATCCAGTGACGAGCCGAGATACTTTAATTGATGTTCTTGCAACTGCTGCAGATACGACCTCCCATGTTGTTGTGGTAGTATCTCTCTTCTCCACAATGTAATTGCTAATGTGACATCCACCATCATATGCTGGAGGTTTCCAAGACAGAGTTACACTATCAGCACTAACTTCATCAATTTTAACATCAGTTGGTGGTCCTGGTCTGTCAAGGACAACTACAGTTAGAGAAGCTGTTGTTGTTCCAGCAGTATTTGAAAGATGTAATTCATACTGTCCCAGATCTTCATTTGTAGCTTCCTTGATGGACAGTGAAGTTAAAGTCTTTGATGTTTGAACATTTACCCTGGTTGTCTGTTTTAAGGGATTTCCATCCTTTTTCCAGCTAACAGTGGGAAGAGGTCGCCCTCTGAATGGAATGTCAATCTTAAGATCATCTCCAGCTTTCACCGTGAATGTGTTAAAAAGAAGCTCAACAGATGGCTGGATTTCAATATCTTTTGCAATGACTGGGACACCAAGTTCTCTTGGATCACTTTTTCCTTTTTCATTAACAGCAATCACCCTGAAACTGTACTCTTCTCCCATACTTAAGCCTGTTACTGTTGCTTCCAGTGTTTTCACCTGTGTACATGCACTCCATTTTACACTTCCTTTAGTCTGCATTTCTACTATATAACCAGTAATTTTACTACCACCATCACTCTCTGGCTTTTCCCATTTAATCGATGCAGAATTGCGAGTCACATCAACAAGAATGACCTTTGACGGTGGAGAAGGTGGTTCAGACACCTTAACTGGATCAGCAATTTCTGCTGGTAAACCAGCCCCATATTCATTTACAGCCAGAACACGGAAGTAATAACTACATCCTTCTTGTAGTTGAGTAATCTTGAAGGAATTCTTAGTACAGTTGCTTGTAACTGTGGCATATGCCTTTCTTGTGGATTCTCGCTTTTCAACTACGTAGTTGGTAATTTTAGCTCCGCCATCAATCAGTGGTGCTTCCCAGGCTAAAGTTACAAAATCTTTTTTCACTTCTCTGATTGTCAGGTTTAGAGGTGCACTAGGTGTATCAAGCACTCTGACATTAACAAAAGCGGATTTTTTGCCACTGTTGTTCTCTAAAGTAAGATTATATCTACCACTATCAAATCTATTGACATTGTCAATGACCAGCATTGTGTAGGAACTGGTGACTTCAATCTGAGCTCGCTCACTAATTGTTCCTTCCGCTTTCTCCCATTTAACTTCAGGTTCTGGTCTTCCTTTGATGGTGACAAACAGGCGTAAAGTACCACTAGCACGTACAGTGACTACTTTTCTGAGATCCGCATCAAGTTCAATTTCAGGAGGTTCAGTCTTGTCCTCTGCCAAGACTGCACCAGGTATAGTTGCAGGTTCTCCTACTCCTTCTGAGTTGATGGCACAGATGCGGAAGTTATACTCCTGGTTCTCCTTCAGTTTTGTCACGGTGAACTGTTTTGCTTGTAGGCCTGTTGGTGGGGTACAGGTAGTCCATTCATCAGCAGCAGCTTCTTTTACTTCCACTACATATCCTTTAACAGGAGCGCCACCATCATAAATGGGCTTACTCCAGGCAAGGGAAACTGATGACCTGGAAGTATCTGTAACCTTTGGATTGGTAGGTGGACCTGGCGGATATAATACATCACAAGCACGATAGAAAATGGATGGCTCACTGGGTTCCCCTACCCCTGCAGCATTTTCAGCAGACACTCTAAACTCATAGAAATGCCCATCAGTTAGACCTGTTACTCTGAATCGCAAGTCTGTCAGCCTTTTCTTATTGCATTTGGTCCACCGGATACCATCCTTGTCTCGTTTTTCAAGTATGTAACCTTCAATTTCAGCTCCTCCATTGTCTTCTGGGCGACCCCATGTTACCACCATAGAATCTTTTGTGATTGCTGAAACTTCAGGTGTTGAAGGAGGACCAGGGGGCTTGTATGGATTACGAGCCACAACTGGTTCAGATTCCAAGGGTTCTCCAACTCCATATTTATTCACTGCCATTACACGGAAAATGTATTCATTGCCAGGAAGGAGTTTGGTTACTTTGTGATTTAGAGCCTGCACATCTGTTGCTACTTGTGTCCATGAAAGCCTACTTGTCTCTCTCTTCTCAATGATATAATGTGAGATACTAGAACCACCGTCATGTGAAGGTGGAGACCATGACAAGTAGCATTTTTCTGCAGTGACACCTGTAATGTTCAAAGGTCCTTCTGGAGGTCCGGGTCTGTCAAGCACTTTCACAGTGATTGGTATAGATTTGGTGCCACCAACATTTTTGAGATTAAGAGTATAGTGACCTCCATCTACTCTTATACAGTCTTTGACAGTGAGACTTGTTTTCTCAATGGTAGATTTAATTTCCATTCTTGCAGTTGTTTCTTCAAGGTCTTTACCATCTTTTGACCATGTAATGTCAGGAATAGGTTTGCCATGGATATCAGCTTCAAGAACAAACGTTTCTCCAGCATGAACAACAATGACATCTCTGTATTTAGGATCCAATGAAGCTCCTGGTGCTTCAATTTCATCTCTGGCAGTAATAGGTCCTGTACTTTCAGATGGTTCGCTCAAGCAACCTGCTGCATTTCTTGCAATTACTCTGAATTCATATCGTTGGTTTTCAACAAGACCACTTACTGTAAATTCTGTTTCCAACACATTTGTAAAGCTGGCTTTCATCCAGCGACCATCTGGTAGTTCTTTCTTTTCTACAATATAACCAGTTATTTTGCTTCCACCATCATATTCTGGCTTTTTCCACTTCAGTGTGATATTACTTCTCGTAACAACAATGGCCTCTGGGCGGCCAGGTGGGTCACAAGGATCTCGGGCAACATAGAGTTCTGATACTTTGCTGACTTTGCCAATGCCAACAATGTTTTCAGCAGAAACTCTGAACTCATATTCAAGACCTTCTTCAAGGCCGTCTGTTTTATATTTGGTGTCCACAATAAGCGACTTGTTCTGTTTTGTCCAAAGAATGCTGTTCTTATCTTTACGCTCAAGATGGTAGCCAAGAACTTTGCTTCCTCCGTCATTAACTGGTTCATGCCATTGTACAATCATGTGGTCCTTGGAAGATGCTGTAACAAATGGGGTTCCAGGTGGTCCAGGCACCTTGTAGGGGTATTGCACAACAACTGATTTAGATGCCAAAGGAGAGCTCTTCCCATATCTATTTTCAGCAGAAATCCTGAACTGGTATTCAGAACCTGTTTTAAGCTTTGTTGCTTTGATGGTTGTTCTTGCAACAGTTGCTGACACAATGTTCCATGTGGTAGTGCTTGTGTCACGCTTTTCTACTATATAGTTGCTTATCTGGCAGCCACCAGTATAATCAGGTGGTTCCCATGATAAAACAACAAAGTCTGCACTAATTTCATCAAAGCGGACGGGTCCTCGTGGTGGGCCAGGCTTTTCTAGTACAATTATGCTCAGGTGCTCTGTTGCTGTACCTGCTGCATTTGTTGCTGTCACTGTATATTTACCAAAGTCTTCCCTGTTGCTTTCTTTAATATGTAAAATAGTTGATGTTGTCGTATTCTCAATATTTAATCTGGTTGTCTGTTTCAGTGGCTGCTCATCTTTTGTCCAAGTAATAGTAGGTTTGGGTCTACCTATAAATGGTACTTCTACCTTCAGATCTTCTCCAGCTTGTACACTGTATGTATTAAACATCAGTTTGAAACTTGGCTCAATAGTCAAGTCTTTAGCTATCACAGGAATTCCAAGTGCTCTGGGATCACTTTTGCCTTTTTCATTGTAGGCAATCACACGGAATTGATATTCCTGTCCTGGACTCAAACCAGACACCTCTGCATTACATGTTTTGGTCTCACTAACAACACTCCATTTTTCTGTTCCTTTAGGCAACATTTCAACAAGATATCCCAAAATTCTGCTACCTCCATCATGTTCAGGTTTTTCCCACGTAAGTGATGCACTTCTCTGAGTGACATCAGTGAGTGTTACTTTCCCAGGAGGCAGAGGTGGCTCTGAGGCTTTGATAGCATCCCTGGTTTCAACTGGAACACCAATTCCATATTCATTTTCAGCCATAACTCTGAAGTAATAAATTGCTCCTTCTGTAAGATTTTCAACTTTAAAACTTGTCTTGGCACACTTAGCACTTACATTTGCAAATGCCTTCCTGGTTGACTCACGCTTGTCTATTACATAGTTCTTTACCTTTGCACCACCATCAATAATTGGTGGCTCCCAAGATAATACAGCAGAATCCTTCTTTATATCCTTTACCACTAAGTTTTGTGGGGGTCCTGGCGTGTCCAAGACTTTCACTGTAACAAATGCAGATTTAGAACCACTGCTGTTCTCCAGTTTAAGAATATATTTTCCAGCATCATTTCTATCACAGTTGTCAATTGAAAGTTGGGTGTAGTTTATGCCTTTATCAATCTGAACTTTTTCTGAGAATTCACCTTCTTCTCGGGACCATGTGATGTCAGGTGTTGGTCGTCCCCTGAATGGTATGTGAATCCTAGCAGACCCACCAGCTCTAACCACTATCCCTTTCCTTAGCTCTGAATCAATATCAAGTTCTGGAGCTTCAAGTTTGTCTTCTGGTTTAATAGTACCAGGAACTGATGCAGCCTCTCCCACACCGATCTTGTTGAGAGCACATACTCGTAGTTTGTATTCTTGATGTTCAGTAAGCTTTTTGATCTCAAATCGAGTGGCGCGTATGCCTGTCTGTGGAGTAACAAGCGACCATTCATCTTCATCTGCTTTACAGATTTCAACAAGGTATCCCTGGATTTCACAACCACCATCATAAATAGGTTTACTCCAACCGAGTGTAACTGAACTTTTGGTGGTATCCACAACATGGGCATTTGTAGGTGGGCCAGGCTTGAACATCGGGTCACAAGCTTTGAAGTAGGGAGAAACTTGGCTTGGTTCACCAACTCCAGCAGCATTTTCAGCAGAAACTCTGAATTCATATTCATGATCCTCTGTTAAACCTGTAACTCTTAATCGCAAATCTGTAATGCGGCGTTTATTGCATTTTATCCATCTGATGCCTGCTCGGTCTCTCTTTTCTACAATGTAACCTATGATTTCACTACCTCCATCACTGTCTGGCCGGGTCCAGCACACAGTCATAGAATCCTTCGTGATGTTGGTAATTTCCAAGGCCTTTGGTGGTCCAGGAACCACAAATGGATTTCTCATCATTACTGGCACAGATTCTAATGGCTCACCAACCCCATATTTGTTAACTGCCATGATACGGAAGACGTATTCATTTCCTTCCAAGAGTTTTGTTACTTTCAGCATTGTAGGTAAAACTTCTGAAGCAACCACAGTCCATGCCAGGCGGCTAGTTTCTCTCTTCTCTACAATGTAATGAGAAATATCACTGCCACCATCATGAAGAGGAGGACCCCATGCCAGTGCACATTTTTCAGCTGTAACTCCTGTCACTTGCACTGGGCCCTCTGGAGGTCCTGGCCTGTCCAAGACTTTTACGTTTACTGTTACTGTCTTTGTTCCTGCAACATTAGAGGCTTCTAGAATGTACTGTCCACCATCAACTCTAATAGCATCTTTTACAATTATTAATGCACTGAAATCGGTGTTCTTTATTTCATATCTAGCAGTGTCCTCAAGCTCTTTATCTCCTTTGTACCACTTAATGGTTGGTAGTGGCTTTCCATGAACATCAGCCTCAAGTCTGAATGTCTCACCAGCATTTACAACAATAGTGTCTTTGTACTTTGGATCCATTGAAATTCGTGGAAGTTCAACTTCATCTCTTGCTGTTATTGGTCCTGTACTGTCAGAAGGTTTACTTATTGTACCTGCAGCATTCTTTGCAATTACTCTAAATTCATATCTTTGGTCTTCAGTAAGTCCTGTTACAGTGAACTGAGTTTCAATGATATTTGTGAAGCTCGCTTTCATCCAGCGACCATCTGGTAAGTCACGTTTTTCTACAATATAACCAGTAACCTTGCTTCCACCATCATATTCTGGTTTGGTCCACTGTAGAGTAATAGAGCTTCTTTTTATTATTATAGCTTCTGGGCGACCTGGAGGATCACATGGATCACGAGCTACATAGCACTCAGAAACTTTACTTGTTCTGCCTACACCAACAATGTTTTCTGCAGAAACTCGAAACTCATACTCAATTCCTTCTTCAAGGTTATTTGTCTTAAAACTTGTGTCCTGAATAATAGTCTTGTTTACTTTAGTCCATAGGATGCTGTTTTTCTCCTTTCTCTCAAGATGGTAGCCCAACACTCTACTGCCACCATCATTTACTGGTTCGTGCCATTGTACAACCATGGAGTCTTTTGTAACTGTTGTCACAAATGGTGTGCCAGGAGGTCCTGGTTCCTTGTAGGGATACTGTGCTACAACGGGTGCAGATTCCAATGCAAAACTCTGCCCATACCTGTTCTCAGCAAATATTCTGAACTGGTATTCTGAACCAGTTTTCAGTTTAGTCACCTTCAGTGTAGTTCTTGCAACAGTAGCTGAAACTGTTTCCCATACAGTGGTTGTCGTATCTCTCTTGTGCACAATATAGTTGGTGATTTGGCAGCCGCCTGTGTACACTGGGGGATTCCATGACAGGGTGATACTTTCTGCACTTATTTCATCAAACTTCACAGGTCCAACTGGTGGGTCAGGTTTGTCTAGAGTAATAATTTCAACAGAGGCAGACTTTTGCCCAACAACATTAGCCACAGTGATTTCATAAGTGCCACTGTCTTCTTTGCTAGTTTCCTTAAGATTCAATACAGTGAGGTCAGTTGAATCACTAACATTTACTCTTGTTGTCTGCTTCAATGGCTGGCCATCTTTAACCCAGGTAACAGTTGGCTTAGGTCGACCTGCAATTGGTATTTCTACTTTTAGGTCCTGTCCCACCTGAACACTGTAACTGTGGAAAGCAGGTCTTACATCAGGTTCAATCACCAGGTCTTTGGCAACGATTGGAACTGCAAGTGCTCGAGGATCACTCTTTCCCTTTTCATTTACAGCCATTACTCTAAAAAGATACTCTTCCCCTTGAGTTAGATTAGTAACAACTGCTTCAAGTGTTTTAACACGAGCACACTCTGACCACTTCTCACTACCCTTTGCTTGCATTTCAACAATATATTGTATAATTTTGCTACCACCATCATGTTCAGGTTTTGCCCAGCTTAGTGAGACACTGTTTCTTGTGACATCATCCACTGTTATTTTCCCAGGAGGCTGTGGAACTTCAGCAACTTTAATTGGGTCGCTGGTTTCTGCAGGGAGGCCAATTCCATATTCATTCTCAGCAGAGATTCTGAAGAAGTAATAGCAGCCCTCCTGAAGTTGATCTACTTTCCATGAAGTCTTGTGGCAGTTTGTTACAACAGCTGCATATGCTTTTCTTGTTGCTTCACGCTTTTCAATAATGAAATTCTTTATTTTTGCTCCACCATCTAAGAGAGGAGGCTCCCATGAAAGTGAAACAGAGTCTTTAGTGATCTCTCTGATTTTTAAATTAACAGGTGCACTTGGGGTATCCAGTACTCTTACACTGACAAATGCAGATTTTGTTCCACTGCTGTTTTCCAAGGTCAGAGTATATTTTCCGCTATCAAATCTGTTAACATTATCTAGAACAAGGGAAGTAAAGCTACTAGTGGTATCAATAATAGCTGCTTCTCTGATGTCACCTTCCACTTTACCCCATTTTACTTCAGGTGTTGGACGACCTCTGATGGGAACAAACAGTCTTAAGGAACCTCCTGCTCTCACATTTACAATCTTCCTTAATTCCATGTCAAGGTCAAGGTCTGGTGCCTCCATCTTCTCTTCTACAATAACAGAACCAGGAATATCTGCATGCTCTCCAACTCCTGCTTTATTAACTGCACATATGCGGAATTTGTATTCGTGTTTTTCCACTAATTTTTCTACTTCCATGTGAGTATTCTTAATTCCAGTTGGAGGGGTACAAATTGACCATTCACCATCACTTACATCACATTTTTCCACAATGTATCCCTGAATTTCAGAGCCACCGTCATATATGGGTTTACCCCATGAAAGAAAAACTGAAGATCTTGTGACATCCGTAACTTTAGGATTATTGGGTGGACCTGGCTTGTAAATAGGATCACATGCTTTGTAGTAAGTAGAAGGTGGACTTGGTTCACTAAGACCAGCAGCATTTTCAGCTGAAACTCTGTACTCATAATCATGATTTTCTATAAGACCAGTCACTCTGTATCGCAGTTCACTTATCAGGCGTTTGTTACATCTTGTCCAGCGAATGCCTTCCTTATCTCGTTTTTCAAGGACGTAGCCAAGGATTTCACTGCCACCATCTGAGGCTGGTCTTTCCCATACAACTATCATAGAATCCTTGGTAACTGCTGTGACTTCTGGAGCCTTTGGAGGAAGTGGTACAACAAATGGGTTCTTTGCGACTACTGGGTCAGACTCAAGAGGTTCACCAACACCATATTTATTTACTGCCATGATGCGGAAAACATACTCATTTCCTTCTAGAAGTTTTGTAACTTTGCAGTTCAGGGTTTGCACATTTGAGTCAACAATAGTCCACACCAAGCGACTGGTTTCCCTTTTTTCTACAACGTAGTGTGAAATATCGCTACCACCATCTTGTAGTGGAGGTTTCCATGACAGTGTGCATTTTTCAGCTGTAACACCTGTAAACTCAACAGGTCCTTCTGGAGGTCCAGGTCTATCAAGAACTTTGACGTTAACAGGAACCTTCTTTTCACCTGCCACATTCTTTGCCAGTAGTACATACTGCCCACTGTCAACTCTCGTGGCTTCCTTCACACTGAGGCTTGTTGCAAAATCAGTAGTTTTTATTTCCATATGAGCAGTGCTTGTCAGCTCACGATCACCTTTTAACCACTGAATGGAAGGTATTGGTTTGCCATGAACATCAGCATCAAGCTTGAATGACTCACCAGCATGCACTACAATAGTGTCTCTGAATTTTGGATCCATACTTATTTGAGGTGGTTCTACCTCATCTCTTGCTGTAATTGCCCCTGAGCTCTCAGACGGTTCACTGAAAACACCTGCAGCATTTCGTGCTATAACACGAAACTCGTATCTCTGGTTTTCGACTAGACCAGTTACTTCAAACTGAGTATCAATGACATTTGTAAAGCTTGCTTTCATCCAACGGCCATCAGGTAATTCCTTCTTTTCAACAACATAACCTGTGATTTTACTTCCACCATCATATATAGGTTTCTTCCACTGGAGTGTTACTGAGCTTCTTGTGACAATTATAGGTTCTGGACGACCTGGAGGGTCACATGGGTCACGTGCAGTATAGCATTCTGATGCTCTACTTGCCTTTCCAATTCCCACTATGTTTTCTGCAGAGACTCTGAATTCATATTCAAGACCTTCCTCAAGGCCAGTTGTCTTAAACTTGGTATCTGGAAGAGGTGTTTTATTCAGTTTAGCCCACAGAATGCTGTTTCTTTCTTTGCGCTCCAAGTGATAACCAATGATCCTGCTACCGCCATCGTTGACCGGTTCGTGCCATTGTACCACCATGCTGTCTTTTGTGATATTTGTAACAAAAGGAGTTCCAGGTGGACCAGGAACTTTAAATGGGTATTGGGCTACTATTGACTCTGAGGTGAGATACGTACTCTTCCCATATCTGTTCTCAGCTGCAATTCTGAACTGATATTCGCAGCCAGTCTTTAAACGACATGCTTTTATAGTTGTTCTAGCAACAGTAGCTGACACAATATGCCAAGTCGTGGTGGAAGTGTCTCTTCTTTCTACAATGTAATTATTGATAGAGCTACCACCATCATACTTGGGTGGTTCCCAGGAAATGGTAATACTATCTGCTGTGACTTCATCTACTTTTACTGGTCCAGTTGGAGGTCCTGGTTTGTCAAGGACAACAATATTTAGTGTCTCAGCTGCTTCACCAGCAGAGTTTGTAAGTTTAACTAAATATGATCCCACATCTTCTCTGCATGCTTCTTTTATTGTTAACACTGTGTTGTTTTCTGAGCTTTCTGCATTTACTCTTGTAGTCTGCTTCAGTGCCACATTGTCTTTATGCCAAGACACTGCTGGTTTGGGTCGACCAACAAAAGGAACATCAACCTTTAAGTCCTCTCCTGCTAGAACACTGAAAGTAGTAAACAGTAGTTTGAAAGCTGGGGGGATCACAAGATCTTTTGCAACCACTGGTATACCCAGCTGGCGAGGATCACTGATACCTTTCTCATTCTGAGCTGAAACACGGAAGGTGTATTCTTCACCTTGGATCAGTCCTGTGATGGTGGCTTCAGTAACTTTTACGGTAGCACAGGTTGACCACTTTTCACTGCCTTTGCTTTGCATTTCTACAATATAGCCCAGAATTCTGCTACCACCATCGTGTTCGGGTTTTTCCCAAGATAAGGTTACACTATTTCTTGTCACATCCAACAAAGTTATTTTCCCTGGTGGAAGTGGTCTTTCTGACACTTTTATGGATTCTGAAGTTTCAACTGGAAGGCCTATTCCATACTCATTTTCAGCAAGGACTCTGAAGTAGTAGTTGCAGCCTTCCTGCAGTGAATCAACTTTCCAGCTGGTCTTGTGGCAATTCGCATTAACAGTTGAATAAGCTTTTCTTGTTGATTCACGTTTTTCAACTATGTAATTTTTTATTTTAGAGCCACCATCTATGAGAGGAGGCTCCCATGTGAGTGTAACTGAAGATTTTGTAACTTCCTTTATTTTCAAATCTTGAGGTGCCCCTGGAGTATCAAGAACTCTGACGTTCACAAAAGCTGTTTTACTACCTGAGCTGTTTTCAATTGTCAGTATGTATTTGCCACTATCAAATCTATTTACATTTTCAACAATAAGTAAAGTATAAGAACTTGTTGATTCAATGCTTGCTCTATCCAAAGATTCCCCATGTTCTCTTGTCCATTTAACTTCAGGTGCTGGTCTTCCTTTAATTGGGACAAAGAGTCTCAGAGTACAGCAAGCTCTAATAGTTACAACTTTACGTAGCTCTGCGTCAAGTTCAATCTCTGGAGGTAGCATTCTTTCTTCAGCTTTTGGAGTGCCAGGAACAAGAGCAGGTTCCCCAAGACCTTCAGAGTTCATAGCATATATCCGTATTTTATACTCTTGGTTTTCTTTCAAGTCAGTGATGGTAAAAGAAGTGGCCTTTAGACCCACTGGTGGAGTTACAATCTTCCACTCATCTTCTTCAGGTAGAGCAATCTCAACCATGTAACCTGTGATCTCTGAACCACCATCATATATTGGTTTGTTCCATGCTATTGTAATAGAAGACTTGCTGCTATCCAAAACACGAGGATTACCTGGGGGACCAGGCTTAAACACAGTATCACAGGCTTTATAGAATGGACTGGTTGGGCTTGGCTCACTGACACCAGCAGCATTTTCTGCCATGACCCTGTATTCATATTCATGGCCTTCTGTCAGTCCAGACACTTTAAAACGTAAGTCAGTAACAACCCTTTTGTTACATTTCACCCACCGTAGACCAGTCTTGTCTCGACGTTCTACAATATAGTTAGTTATTGGGCTCCCACCATCAGAATCAGGATGGCCCCAACAGACAACCATAGAATCCTTTGTAATTGCTGTAACTTCGGGTGTTTTAGGTGGATCAGGTGGAACATATGGATTTACTGCAAGAATGGGCTCTGATTCCAGAGGCTCACCGACTCCATATTTGTTAACAGCCATAACTCGGAACACATACTCATTGCCCTTCAACAGTTTAGTAACCTTCAGTTTAGTCACTGGAACTTCTGCACCTACAGATGTCCACGCTAATCTACTTGTTTCACGTTTTTCAACCACATAATGGTCAATCTTTGCTCCTCCATCATCCAGTGGAGGTAGCCACGACAGCACACATTTTTCTGCAGTGACTTCAGACACAGCCAAAGGCCCTTCTGGGGGACCAGGTCTATCAAGAACTTTAACATTGAAGATATGCTTGGCAAAGCCACCAGGGTTTGTTGCAGTAAGTGTGTAAGCACCACCATCCCTTCTTGAGGAATCTTTGTTGGTGAGAATGGTAGAGAAATCTGCTATTTTTATTTCTAATTTTGCTGTGTCCTCAAGTTCTTTTTCTCCCTTTGTCCATGTCATAGTTGGTGGAGGGCGACCTGAAACATCAGCCTCAAGTCTGAAAACTTCACCTGCTTTCAGCACTATGGTGTCCTTGTATTTAGCATCCACCTTTATCCTTGGTGCTTCAATGTCATCTCTACAAGTGATTGCATCTGATGGCTCTGAGGGCTGACTAACAGCTCCACCAGCATTCCTAGCAATGACACGGAATTCATAAGCAGCATCTTCTGTCAAACCACTTACAGTGAATTCAGTCTCTAGTATATTGCTGAAATTAGCCTTCAGCCAACGGCCATTAGGAAGGTCTCTTTTTTCAACAGTGTAGCCAGTTATCTTAAAACCTCCATTATATTCTGGTTTAGTCCACTTCAGTGTAACTGCATGTCTTGTAATGTTCAGAGGTATCGGCTTACCAGGTGGATCTATTGGGTCCAGGGCAAACACAGGCTCAGATGGCTTGCTTGGCTTACTCTTCCCAGCCAGGTTTTCTGCTATAACACGGAATTCATACGCAATGCCATCAGTAAGTCCAGATGATTTAAAGATATTTCCTGACACCAACATTTTACTTACAGTCTGCCAAACAATGCTGTTTCGCTCTTTTCTTTCAATGTGATATCCTAGTATTGGGCTTCCACCATCACTAACTGGCTCATTCCAGCTAATGGTCATGGTTTCTTTGGTGACTGCAATCACCTGAGGAGTGCCAGGAGGCCCAGGTACCTTAAACGGATAGTTGGCAACTACAGACTCTGAAGTAATGGCTGGACCAACTCCATATCTGTTTTGAGCTTTAACACGGAACTGATACTCAACTCCAGTAGTGAGACGAATGGCTTTAAATGTAGTGCGTATCACTGTAGTTGCCAATTCAGTCCACGTGGTACTGTCGGTCTGACGCATTTCTACAACATAGTTACTTATTGGTACACCACCATCATTCAAAGGAGGCTCCCATGAGAATGTTAGGAAATCACATGAAATTTCTTCGAATTTGATTGGTCCAGTAGGTGGTCCAGGTATGTCATGAACCTGAACTGTGATTACTTCACTAACTTCTCCAACAATATTTTTAGCTGACAGTGGATATTGACCACTATCACTTCGAATGCATTCATTGATGGTCAGTATGGTTGCAGTTGCTGTATTTTCATAATTTACCCTTTGTGTTTGCTTAAGTATTTGGTCTTCTTTCTTCCAAGTCACAGTAGGCCTTGGACGACCAAGTACAGGGATTTCAATCTTGATATTGTCACCAGCTTTGGCAATGACTGTTTTCTGGTAAATAGCACGGAGGTCAAACTCTGGTAGCATTGTTTGCTCCTTGATAATAACTGGTCTGCTTTCCCTTGGGGCACTTCTTCCAGCACTGTTAACTGCCATAACCTGGAAAGTATACTCTTCATTTTCAGTTAGATTCTTTACTACACAGTCCAGCGTTTTTACAGTGGTGATGTGTGCCCACTGGTTGGTTCCTTTTCTCTGTGCTTCAATTACATACCCAGTGATCTTGCTGCCACCATCGTGTTCTGGTTTTGGCCAAGCCAGGCTAACTGAATTCCGTGTTACATCCATAATATTAAGGCTCTCAGGTGGGGATGGGGCCTCGGAAGCTTTTACTGGTTCTGTAGTTTCAGCTGGCTCACCAATACCATACTCATTTTCAGCCAGTACTCTGAAATAGTATTCACACCCCTCAGCCAAATTAGGAACCTTGAAGGAACACTTCTGGCAGTTGGTTGTGACTGTTGAATATGCCTTCCGAGTTGATTCGCGTTTCTCAACAATGTAGTTGGTTATACGTGAGCCTCCATCTACCAGAGGCATATCCCATTGGAGGGTTATGCTGTCTTTGGTTATTTCTCTAGGCTTAAGGTTTATTGGTGGACCTGGTGTATCCAAGACTTTTACATTTACAAAGCCAGTCTTCTTACCAGCAGCATTTTCAAGAGTCATTACATATTTTCCTGCATCATATCTGGTGCACTCTGTGACAATCAAGAGTGTAAAAGAGTCGGTATTTTCAATACTGGCACGTCCTTTGAGTGAAACATCATCTTTTGTCCATGTAACTTCTGGAGTTGGACGGCCTTTAATAGGTACAAAAATTCGAATAGTGCATCCAGCTCTAACAACAAGTGTTCTTCTTAGCTCAGCATCCAGTTCAAAGTCAGGAATCTCTTCTCGGTCAACGATTTCCACACTTGGAATTATTGCTGCTTCACCGACACCTGCAGCATTCATCGCAGAGATTCTGAAATTATACTTGGCCCCGGTCTGCAGAGGAGCTACAACAAATTGAGTAATTCTTAAAGCAGTCCCTATTGTGTCTTTCACCCATTCATCTTCTCCTTCTTTTTGATGCTCTACTATATAGCCAGTGATTTCAAGACCACCATCATAGTGAGGCTTGTTCCAGGCTAAAGATGCACTTGTCTTTGTGGTATCAGTCACCCTTGGATTTGCAGGTGGACCTGGTGGGTCTGAAA
The DNA here is from genome assembly GCF_037042795.1 of Molothrus aeneus. Lineage (NCBI taxonomy): Eukaryota > Metazoa > Chordata > Aves > Passeriformes > Icteridae > Molothrus > Molothrus aeneus. The sequence goes on along the minus strand of NC_089652.1, from coordinate 16,154,638 downwards.
AGCAAATAAAAGATAAAACATTACATTACAGCAGAAGTCATTTATATGCTCTCTGAATGTGTTCCCTACCCATCCCACCCACCCCCAAAAAGAAAAAGCATGATACTGACATGCAACATCTTTGCAAAGGACTGAGTTTGAAGTGTCACTTGGTGGTCCGACTCCGGCTCTATTTTCTGCACTGACACGGAATTCATATTCGTTTCCTTCCAGAAGACCAGTTACTTTGCATCTAAGATCTGAAACTGGTTTCTTTGTTGCTCTCACCCATCTTAAACCTTTCTTTTCTCTTCGCTCGACATGGTAACCTGTGATTTCACTTCCACCATCATCGACTGGCCTTTTCCAGGTAACTGTGACAGTATTTTTAGTCACATTTGTTACTTCTGGTTTTCCAGGAGGGCCTGGAGGACCTGTTCAGGAAGAAAAAAGTATAGTTAAACAAAAAATCAAGTCTTTAGAAATTAATAAAACCACACTGGAATTCCTTAGCTTGTTCTACTTACCAAATCTATCCACCATTTTAACTGGTTCTGATTGTACTGGTTCACCCTTGCCATACTGATTTACAGCTGAGACACGGAAAACATATTCATTTCCTTGAATGAGCTTGCTAACAACATGCCTACAGCTCTCAATGTTTTCAGCAACCAATGTCCAGAGCAGTCGACTAGTTTCTCTCTTTTCAAGAACATATGATTTTACTGGTGATCCACCATCTTCTGCAGGAGGTGTCCATGTAAGAGTAGCTTTTTCTGCTGAAACATTGCTGATTTCAATAGGCCCTGGAGGTCCTGGAATATCTAAAACTTTCACATGTACAGTTTCCTGCTTAGTGCCAAAAGGATTGGTTGCAGTGATGGTGTATTCTCCAGAATCTTTTCTGGCTGCATATTTGACACTTAGAGTAGAAGAAGTTGGTTTGGTTTCAATGTGCACAAGCTCTGAGGGTCTAAAATCTTTTCCAGCTTTGGACCATGCTGAAGTTGGAGGTGGTTTGCCACGGATACTAATAGCAGATAGTGTGATGGTTTCCCCTGCTTTTACTGTTAAACCTTCCTTCAAAGTAGGATCCAGAACAATGCTTGGTGCCTCTGTCAAAACCAAGTCAAAAAATACTGATTGTTACAACAAGAACACAGAGATAGGAAACAAAAGAAATTTGATAATAATTATTCAAGTAAAATTCTGCCTTTTCAATGCCATCTACATACCATATTCATCCTTGCATATTATGGTTCCTGTGGATTCAGATGGAGGACTGATAGCTCCAGCAGTGTTCTTTGCTCTAATTCTGAATTCGTATTTGCAGCCTTCAGTAAGGTCAGTTACAGTAAATGCACAGTCTGGAACATTCACGTGATTAGCTTTCATCCAAGTCTTTTTGGGTAAATCACGCTTTTCAACAATATAGCCGGTTAATTTATGTCCACCATCATATTTTGGTTCTGTCCAAATGAGTGTTACTGAGCTCCTGGTTACATTGATAACTTCAGGCTTCCCAGGAGGATCTAGGGGGGAAAAAAAATAGCAGTCAAACAAAAGCTATTTCAAATTTCAGAATTTTCTTTTTTATTCTCCTGATGACTTACCAATAGGATCAAGTGCCACAACTGGTTCAGATGGAAGACTTGGTTTACCTACTCCAGCCAAATTGATTGCCATTACTCTGAATTCATATTCCAGACCTTCAGTTAACCCTGTCACTCTGAAATCTTTCATTCTTATTGGTGTTGTATTTGCTCTCTTCCACAGAAGACTATTTCTTTCTTTAACTTCAATGTGATAGCCTAGAAGATAAATTATGAGATAAAAATATGGGGGGGGTTTCTAGAAATCCTAATTTCTCACAGCATTGTGAAACATCATACTGCCCATATTGCACATTGTATATGCATTGTGCGAGAGGAGCACTGAAAATCAGGTTAAGAAATGGATGAGGACATACATGGTGGATGTACATAATTGCAATGAGGAGGTGTTCGTAAATGCAAATTGCTAATTTTGTAGACCCAAGTATTGTCACATACAGGTGAATCTGCGTTTATTTCTTTACATATTTTGGCTCTGAGAAAAGATATTGTTTCTCAGTATTTTCCCAACATTTGAGTTATTTCTTTTTTTAAACAGGAAGTAAACCAGTGAAATCAGTCACTTAATCAGTCAGTCAATCAAGCAATCAATCAATCAAGTCAGTGCATCAACACCTGCTACTTTTATCTTGCCTTTTGACAGAGAGAAAGAACTATTAAGTAGCATTAACTACTGAAATGCTTGGGAGGTTTTGGGGGATGTACCTGTGATTGGTGAACCTCCAGTTCTTCTGGGATCAGTCCAAGTTAAGGCTACAGACTCATGCCGAACAGCAACAATATTGGGAGGTGGAGGAGCATCTGGGACATCTAAACAATATTGAAAAAAATGCAGCAGTGTTAAAAATTGTTATCACCTCTAAAATGAATTTTTTAGATTTCAAAAATTATAATGGATACTTACCAAATGGATGTTTTGCAATGACAGGCTCTGATTTAAGACCTTCTCCTACTCCATATTTATTTTCAGCCCTGATCCTGAATGTATATTCATTTCCTTCATGAAGTCTTGTAACTCTAAATGTGGTTTTCTGGACTGCAGAGGCACAAGTCACCCACTTATTGTTTACATTATCTCTCTTCTCTAGAACATAGTTAGTGATTTCTGAACCACCATCATCTTTTGGAGGGCCCCATTTTAAGGTTATGGCATCAGCTGTGACTTCTTCAAATTTCACTGGACCTGTTGGTATGCCAGGTTTGCCAACAACTTTCATAAAAATAGTGCCTTCCTTGCTGCCAGCAACATTCCTCAGAGTTATTGTGTATTTTCCTGCATCAGCTTTCTGGCAGTCATGTACCACAAGGGTGGTGTTAACTGCTGTAGATTCAAATGCAACTCTTCCACTCTCAGTAATTGCCTGGTCTTCATCCTTCTTCCAAGTTACGGTTGGGACAGGCTTGCCTTTCATAGGGATTTTAAGACGGAAATTGCTACCCTCTTTAGCAGTATAGCACAAATCAGGTAGATCTCTTAAGTCAAGTTCAGGTGCCGCTGTAAAAAATGAAGGAATCCAGTTATTCCACCACACATAAACTCTGTGGTAAAATTAAGATGCTGTTTTAAAGGTATCTTATTTCTATGTATACATGGTAATGATAGTATGCATAAAATATAATTTGGGTAAGTAAAGCATTGAATTAATGATCTTGCTTCTCACCAACATCATCTCTTGCTACAATTGTGATCTCTGATGGAGTTCCATATCCAGCATCATTTTGGGCCCTCACTCTGAAAGTGTATTCTTGTCCTTCTTTTAAGTCTCTCATTGAAAAATGGAGGTTCTTTCCCCGCATGACTTCTTGCCATTTATCTTCACCAATCAGGACCTCAACAATATATGCAGAAATACGGCTTCCACCATCACTGATAGGCTTCTTCCATACCAAATTGCATGAGGATTTTGTTACAGCTGAAGCTTTTAGATCCACAACCGGCCCAGGTGTTTCTGGAAGGAAGAAAAGCATAGTAAGTTTTCATTCAAGCTAAAAATAAAGATTATTTGAACAAAAAAAATGGGTGAAAAGGATTCATTTTTCCTACCAGAAGCTTTGACAGCATCACGAGTTTCACAAGGATCACCAATACCATATTCATTTTCAGCAAAAACTCTGAAGAAGTAAGATTTGCCTTCTTCTAAATTAGTTATCCTGTAGCTTGTCTTTGGACATTCTGTTGTTACCGTGGACCATGATTTTCTTTCTGCATCACGTTTTTCAACAACATAATTTGTGATTGGACTGCCCCCATCTACCAGAGGAGGTTCCCATGTAATGTAGGCAGAATCTTTAGATGCGTCCTTTACAACCAGGTTAATGGGCGGGCCTGGAGTATCTGGATAAACACAACACCACCATATTTGATTTAGTAACAGACTTTTGAAAAACAGTTAAAAAGTTAACAAATATATTATAATGGGAAAGCCCTGAAACTTACCAAGTACTTTTACAACAATGGTGTACGACTTTTTGCCACAGCTGTTCTCCAGACTGAGGACATATTTTCCAGCATCATATTTATTTACATTTTCACAACGCAGGAAGGTATCAAAATCAGTTGATTTGATGTCTAATCCTTGTCTATCTCTTAGGTTGGCACCCACTTTAGACCATGAAATCTTAGGAGGTGGACGTCCTCTTACTGGCACGTAAAGTCTCATTGTGACTCCAGCACGCAGCACAAGGACTTTCCTTAGCTCTGCATCAAGTTCTCCTTCAGGCGGAACTGTGTGTTTAAGAAAAAACCCCATGTAATTAAAGCATTATGTTTAAGATTATCACAAAAGTTACAGTGACAAAAACTCCCCTTTTACTGGCATTTTGCTGGACTACCCAACTTCTCATGCCTGTGATGATGTTAGTAAGTATCCTGACTCCTGTTCGAAGATAATTTGAAAATATACTTTTTTTTTCAGTGATTTCACCTCCTTTTTTTTTTCTGCCTTTACACCATTTATGTTAGAAATGCTCTTATTTTCTCTAGAATTCAAAGGAGTTTCAGAGCACCCTGGACTCCAATGCTTTTCTTGAACTAAGATAGTTTTATAAAGCAATGCTTTTTTAGGTACAGCAAAATGCATACAAAAGCTAGCATGTATCTTAAAGAGCAAGTGTCATACAATCAAAGAGTATCATACAGCTGCTTAGAATAGTAATCTTGGCTTCAAATTATTTAGAAGATATGAAGGTGACTGAAAGTTTTAAGAAAGATGAGAGATCTGAAAATTCTAATATTACGGCTAAAAAAAGACAAAAAATCTTGAAGATCCAGTAGGAGGCAGAAGGCTATAAAGCATACAATGAAAAAAGAAGACACCAAATTCTATTCTGTTCCTAACTGCTCTGTTTTCTTCCAAATTAGCCACTTTTAGCCCACATTTTTTGAGTAAAAACATGTTCCAAATTAATCTGTGCCTGACCTGTGAGAAAGTGTTTCTTTGAAACTCATCCCATAAATTGAAGCAAAAGCCAACAAGGCAATGTGTTTTCAGTGAACTTACTTAAAATGTCCTTGGCAGTGTGTTTATCCGGAACATCACTTGGATCGCTGTATCCAATCTTATTGACAGCATATACACGGAACTGGTACTCTGTATCCTCCATCAGCCCCGTTACCACAAATTGTGTAGCCTGTAAATTCTTGGGTAGATTGCATCTGACCCAGTTGTCTGTGTCAGCTCGTTTTGATTCCACTAGATAACCAATGATAGGGCTTCCCCCATCATATGCTGGTTTGCTCCATGACAGGCTTATGGAATTACGAGTAGTATCAACCACTTTTGGGAAAGCAGGTGGGCCAGGAGGATCTGGGAATCAAAACAACATAAAGTTAGCATACCAAATGCTGCATGATAATATTTGGAAATAATAATAATTGAAAATATCTGAGACTTTTAGCTTACATTGAGGGTCACGAGCATACACAGCTTTAGACGGTGCGCTAGGCTTGCCAGGTCCAGCCTTATTCAATGCTATCACCCGGAACTCATACTCTGTTCCTTCTTGGAGTCCAGTAGCTTTAACAGTTCTTTCAATGACAGGCTTCCTGTTTACTTTTGTCCAGTTAAGAGCCTTCGTTTCACGCTTCTCAAGTATATAACCAGTTATTGGGGATCCACCATCACTAGCTGGCGGCTTCCAGCTAACAGTCATAAAGTCTTTTGTTACATTGCTAATTACTGGTGGATCACAAGGTCCGGGCACATCTGTGGAGATTTATTTGAAAATTACACTCACATTCTTAAGTATAGACAAAAACCCAGTGATTAATGAAACTATTCCACAAAGCACTTACCATACGGGTTCTTAGCAACTGCAGGTTCAGTTAAGATGGGGTCTCCAACACCGTATTTGTTTTCAGCACAAATGCGGAACTGATACTCATGTCCTTCTATCAGTCTCTCCACAGTGCAGCTTGTAATAGGTACATTGGCACTGACTTGGGCCCAGTTAGGTCTGCTTGTTTCACGCTTGTCTACAATGTAGTTAGTAATTTCTGAACCTCCATCTTCCAAAGGAGGCTCCCAAGAAAGCATTGCACGATCTGCATACATATGTTTGACCTTGACAGAAGCTGGTGGGCCAGGCTTATCTAGAACAATTAACATCGCATTGTTACAGTTCCATATCTTGCTATATAATTTAATTATAAATGTGTTTATTAATAGACAGTCTTTAGCTTACCAAGTACTTTAAGCCTAATGGTTGCTGACTTTGATCCACTTGCATTTTCAGCAGTGATAGTGTAGTCTCCTGTTTGCTTCCTGTTAACACTGAACAACTCAACTGTAGCAAGATTTCTCTTTGTGGTGATCTTAAGACCTTCAGATGGCTTTAAAACTTCTCCTTCTTTCTTCCAGGTGATTGCTGGCATTGGCTTGCCATACACATTTGCCTCCAGGCGCACATTAGTTCCAGCTTTTACTGTAAGCTGTGATTGCATAGACAGATCCAACTCTATTCTGGGAGGAACTGAAAGGAAAGAGTCCAAAAGTTAATTGATCTAGTAGGAGGTGAATGTCTCGTTCTTCACATGAGTGTTAGTTCCCAATATGCACAGACTCCTTCCAGAGCTATCAAATGCTTTTGTATTCCTTACCATTTTCTGGATGAATGGTCACTGGATCAGAAGGTTCTGAAGGTCGACTAATGTTAACTGCTGTCTTGGCAATTGCTCTAAATTGGTACTGAGCATTTTCTTCCAAACCAGTCACAGTATACTCTTCCTGGGGTATTTGATATGGAGTTGTATTGCACCGAACCCACTTATCACCAGGTAATTTGCAAGCCTCCACAAAGTAGCCAATAAGTTTGCTACCACCATCATGCTTCGGTCTTGTCCATACCAGTGATGCAGTACTCTTAGTGACATCAATAACTTCAGGTTTTCCAGGGGGATCTATGGCAAATAAAAACATATTATAGTATATTTTTCAAAAAAGAACTAATACATTAAAAAATGGCTTTAATGTTACTGGATCCTATTTACTGCATACCTAGACAGTGCAATCAGAGTGATGTCATAATAAACAGGAAAGTATAAACAGAAGGGCAAACTAAAGATCATAAGTTGCAGATATATTGAAAATTATCATAAAAACAGTCTGTTGCAAAGTATTGGTATGGGTGGCTTACCAACTGGTGCTCTTGCTGTGACAAACTCAGTTGGTTTACTAGGTTTACTTGCTCCAGCTCTGTTCAATGCATAAATTCTGAAAGTATACTCAAGACCTTCGATGAGGCCCACACAAGGGTATTCTGTGGAGCGCACAGCGGTGTCGTTAGCTTTCACCCACAGTAAACTGTTCCTTTCTTTGCGCTCAATGAGATAACCAGTGATTGGACTGCCTCCATCGCTATCTGGTCTATCCCAAGCAACAAAAATGCAGTCCTTATTGACCTTGGTAATACGTGCATTCTTTGGTTCACTGGGAACATCTAGAAAGGAATATGAAGATAGACATCAATTGTATGTTTTCTAGTAGAAAGTTTAAATAGAGAAATGCTGCTATCAAAAACTGGCATACCAAATGGGAATCTTGCGATCATCTTGTCAGAAGGAAGCGGCTCAGAAATCCCAAAACGATTTTCAGCACGAACACGGAACATATACTCTTCTCCAGGAATCAGTTTTCCAATTCTGCAGCTTGTCTTTGTGACAGAAGATAAAGCTGTTACCCAGTCTCCTCGGCTTACATCACATTTCTCAACTACATAGTTTGTAATGTTGCTGCCACCATCTTCAAGAGGTATGTGCCATGAAAGAGTGCAAGCATCAGCATCTATTTCAGAAATATCAAATGGAGGTTGTGGCGGACCTGGTTTATCTGCATGAGAAAAGTATATCAAGAAAAAAGGGATGAAATAAAAGGCAACCACTGGAATATAGTAAAACCAGCTTTGTATAAAGCTGGACTGAAAAACAACCAAATGGAACATACCCATGACTGTCACTTTGATTTTCGCACTATCAGTACCAGAGCTATTTTCTGCAGTAAGAGTATAAAAATCAGTATCTTTTCTTGTTACATCCTTAATGATAAGAACAGAAGACTTTTCTGCTTTATGCACAGCAAGGCGACTGGATGTAACTACATCTTGATCTCCCTTCAGCCATTTACAGACTGGCTGAGGCTTCCCATATACATGAGCTTCAATTCTCAGTTTCTTTCCAGCTTTAATGTGAACGTGATCAGGCATCAGAATTTTAGGTGGGACTGTAAAAAAAAAAACCACACACAGAGGCAAATAAGTTCAACTTCTTTGATATATTAATTAACTTTTTCTTATTTTTTCATGTGAAACTTCTCTGCTTCTCTCTTAAGTGGAATCATCTGTATGAACGACTAGAAATTCTTTAACTTAGGTTCCACTTATGGACAACTTCAGTTTCTGCAGGTGACAATATCCAGTCCAGTCTTACTTTTGTATTATTGTACAGTTTATAAGAGAATATTTATGACTTTGGATTGCCTTCACACACATTTATGTAGAGATTTGTGCACTACTAATGCACAAAATATAATTTCTCTTTTTATCTGAAACCTGTTGCTCACTTATTGCTGACCTTCTACAAGAAACATTCAGAAGAAAATGGAAGTTCTTACTGAGATAAACCTGCTTGCACAGTCAGTCTTTCTGTATCTTTCAATTATTTTTCTCCTACTTCTTCTTTTGCACAAAATCAATTTTTTCCCAAAAGAAACCTGGCAGCATGTTTGGTGTACTTCCTTCCACTAGCTAGTTTTCATTCTCCTGTTCCTGTACCTCTCTCTTTTTCTTCCCATGTCCCAAATTAAGAAGATTCTACTAATCTTGCCCTTACCCTACATCTTTCTGTGCCTCAGAAACTCTGCCACCTTAAATAGGTCAACCTGTCCTCCATGATTTTTGTTTTAGATTCCCAATCAACCTTATAATATAAACCACTTATTTTCTCTTACATTAAAATAAGCCCATCTTTCCAATTTATCTCTCAAACTACCAGTCTGACACTTCTTCTCTTTCATTTAAACCTAATTGAAGGTATTTTAAATTTATTTATTTATTTCTCCCTAATTCTTATCTCTCAGTTCCAACTGCAACTGTACCTGAAAAATTATTTAATAATTCTGACTTAGTGGTCAACTCTCATTTTTTCCTGACCTGTTAAAATATTCAGTGCAGTTAACCATAATCCTCCAGATAACTCCGTAAAGCAAACATCTTTCTGTGACTCAAAAACCTGTATATCTCACTCATTTAATTATTGAAGCAGTATATATTTAGTAGTATTCAAATTGTTACTTACTGAGTTGTTCTTTAATTTCATATTCTCCTGTAGCTTCTATTGGCAAACTTACTCCTACAGCATTTCTAGCTGCCACTCTAAAGTTGTACTTCTTTCCCTCTTTCAGACCAGCCACAACAATGGAGAGATCTTTAACGACTGAATATTCCATCCAGCGATCTGCTGGTTGATCATGTTCTTTGTAGCTGACAATGTATCCGTCAATCTTAGAGCCTCCATCGCGCAGTGGTGGCAGCCAGCCTAAAGTAGCACTATTCTTTGTAATTTCAGTAACTTCAAGTTTTCTTGGTGGATCAGGTTCACCTTTAAGGGGAAAAAAGGAACACATTAAACACTGAATTTCCAAGATTTTTTTACTCTTGAATATTGGATGCTATCCATGCAAATTCAACAAGAACAATATATAAAAGATGGAAACTCGTAATAATTTCAAAGGTACTATATTCATTGATCATATTATTTGAAAGAAACTGATACAGACATACTAATGTTTATACTTGATTAGTTAGCAGCATTGTTCCATTTAGAAGCAGTAACTCAAAAATGCAAAAATCTGCTAAAATTAGAGAAAAAGAAACAGGAAACATCCATGGAGGCAAACATAAAATATACATAAAGGCACACTCACTTAGAGGATCTGATGCTAGAACAGGTTTTGGTATATCACTTGGAACACCTGATCCATATTCATTCACTGCTGTTACTCTGAAGTAATATTCATTTCCAGGCACAAGGTTTGCTATTTGGAAACTGGTTTTCTTTAGTTCTGCTGTGACTGTTGCCCATGTCTTCCTGTCAGCCTCCCGTTTCTGCAGGATGTAATGAGTCACTGGGCTACCCCCATCATTCTCTGGAGGTGCCCATGAAAGATGGCAGGACATCTTGGTGACATCTGAAACCTTGAAGTCTGACACAGGTCCAGGAGTATCTACAAAGAAATTTCAATTTATGTTAGTATTTTCTTCTTTAATAAGTTAAAATTAAAGGGCATCAACAGTTGTCTACATGGAGGGGGTTAGTGTTAGGTGATACAATTATGCTCAAAAACTGTTGCGCCTGAGGATAATAAACATTCCTGCAAGGAACATCCAAAATAGTTTTAGAATTGTCTTGAGGTATTTCTCTCATTACTTACCCAGAACTCTGACGTTCACAAATACAGCCTTTTCTCCAGCTGCATTAACAAGTGTCAATGAATATTTGCCAGAGTCATCACGTGTGGAATCGGGAATGACACAGAAGGCCATAGTGTCAACCAGATCAACTTGTCCTTTTCTGATAACATTATCAATACCCATTCTCCTCCAGGTGACTTTTGGTGCTGGGCGACCCCTCACAATGGCAAAAAGTCTAATAGGGCATCCTGCTCTGACTGTGACTAGCTTTCTCATGCTGGCATCCAGCTCAATCTCAGGAGGTTCTGAAAGACAAAGAAATAAAATGCAAGTTTTGCACATTAAATAAAATAAGCATAAAGAAAATAAAGTGTTGTATGTAAACACCCCAAAAGAGGATGGGAAAACCCACCAAGTATTTCTTTGGGAGACACAGCTTCTTTCAATTCTGCTGGTCGGCCAAGGCCAACCTGGTTTTGGGCAGAAACCCTGAACTCATATAATTGCTTCTCATCCAGGCTGGTAGCTGTGAATTCTGTATGAATAACTTGAGCAGCAACATTGCATCGTTTCCATCCTGCTTCAGGATCAGCACCCTCAACTTTTGGTCTCATTTCCACAACATATCCAATAATTGGAGCACCACCATCATACACTGGTTTTCCCCAGCCAAGGGTTAAGGAAGTCTTTGTGCTATCAACCACTCTCAAGTTTGTGGGAGGACCAGGTGGTTCTGCAAGACAGTGAAAATTACAGATTAGAACACAGCTGTACAGTTTAGCAATCCGTTAACATTGAAATAATACAGAAAAATACAGTGGGATTTTACCTATTGGGTCTTTGGCTATTACAGGTCTTGATGGCAAGCTTGGTTCTCCAAGTCCGACTTCATTTTCAGCACTGACGCGGAACTGGTATTCGTGACCAGGGAAGAGATTAGTAACCTTCTTGCGTCTCTCTGGGATTGGGGTTTTAGTAACAGGAACCCATCTTAGTGACCGCTTCTCTTTCTTCTCTAAAATGTATCCTGTAATTGATTTGCCACCATCATATTCTGGTGGATTCCAAACTACAGTCATCTCTTCTTTGCTGACTCTTGTGACATCTGGAGGATCGGGGCGTCCAGGTCTATCATATTTTGTTTTTGCAATAATTGGATGTGTTTCTGTTGGTGGACCAGTGCCCATTTTATTCTCTGCACGCACTCTGAATATATATTCATTACCTTCAATGAGGCGTGTCACTTTGGCATAGTTTGTTAGGACAGAGGAAGAGAATGTAGACCAAACCATACGCTTGCTTTCACATTTTTCCAGGATGTAGTTCTGTATTTCACAACCACCATCATCTTCTGGAGGATCCCAAGTAACAGTACATCTATCACTTGAAATGTCAGTGACCTTCAAATTTCGTACGGGACCTGGTTTATCCAAGACAATAACAGTAGCATATGCTACAAAGCTACCAGCTGCATTAGTTGCTGTAATCACGTATTTCCCACCATCAGTGCGCCTTGATTTTGTGAGAACAAACTTAGATGTTTCAGAAGTGTTTTCAATACTGACTCTTGGAGATCTGGTGAGATCTGTGGCATCTTTATCTTTTGCCCATACAACTTCAGGCTGTGGTTTTCCTCTGACTCCAGCCTCAATTCTAATTGTGTCGCCTGCTTTCACAGTTAGAACCCCACTTAACTTCAGATCTAGCACTGGTTTCTGGAGATCTTCCTTTACAACAACTTCAGCTGTTTTTACCCAGTTACTTTCACCGGCCTCATTCTTAGTTTGAACTCGGAATTGGTAAATTTTATTTTCCACACATTTATCTACCATGTAGTGTGTTTCCTTAATGCTGCCTTTGTGAACTCTTTCCCATTCATCTGAATCTTTCAGTTTTCTTTCAACATGGTAACTCAAATTGGGACTTCCGCCATCATAATCTGGCCTTCTCCATTTCAGGTATACAAATGTCTTTCCTTTTTCTGCAATGTGAAGATTTTCTGGCTCTCCAGGCTTGTCAATAGGATTGATAGCAAGAATAGGAGTCTTGGTCTCAATGCAAGGACCTGGACCGATTTTGTTCTCTGCACAAACTCTGAAGAAGTATTCACGGTTCTCTACAAGATTTGCCTTTACTAATCGCTTAGTAATATCAGAGGAGACAATTGACCACCCCCTCTGATTCGGCTGACGATATTCTACTATGTAATTTGTAATTTCAGAGCCACCATTATCCACTGGACTCTCCCAAGAGATCATACAAGAGTCTTTTGTGACATAGCTTATTTTCAGGTTCTGACATGGTCCAGGTCTGTCAAGTACATTAACAATAGCAAAAGCTTGAGCCTGTCCACAGCTGTTTTTAGCTGCTATTATATATTTGCCATGATCAGGTCTTTTGGCTTCCTTCACTTGCAGTTCAACATTAGGTAGGTCATGAAGCATTTCAACATGCTTTTCTTGGACTAGTACTTTGCCATCTTTAGACCATGTTATTTCAGGATCTGGTCTGCCTTTTACCTTACCAGTAATACGTATTGTTTGACCTACTCGGACAGTAATTAAGTCTCGACAGGTCACATCTAGGCTTATTTCTGGTGGAGAAAGAATATCTTTTGCAAGTACAGTTTCTGGTAGTTCTCTTGGTTCTCCTTCTCCCACGATGTTAACAGCTTTTATTCGGAATTTATATTCATTTCCTTCTATTAATCCAGGTACTCTGAAAGCACACTGTCTAATGAGTTCATCCTTATTAATCCTATTCCACTGTGTAGTTCCACTTTTCTGACATTCCACGATGTATCCCAGAATTGGGCTGCCACCATCCTTGAGGGGCTTTGTCCACACAAGATCAGCTGATTCTTTAGTTTTGTCTTTTAATTTTGGATTTATAGGTGGTCCAGGAGGAGTGATAGGACGTGATGCTTTTATTGGATCAGAGCTTGGGGATGGTTTGCTTAAGCCCACCATGTTTTCTGCAAAAACTCTGAATTCATATGTGTTGCCTTCAAAAAGACCGGTGACTCTGTATTTCATATCAAGTATAGGTGTCTTATTGACACGCACCCATTTACCAGATGCTTCCCGACGTTCGAGTATATAACCAGTTATTGGAGTTCCACCATCAGATTTTGGTAGGGTCCAAGACACTGTTGCAGCATTTTCTGTAATATCATAAACAGTTGGTTTACCAGGTGGGGATGGTGGATCAAACATGTATTTAGCAACTGTTGGTTCTGAATCCAGAGGTGCACCAATGCCTATCTTATTTTCTGCACGGACACGGAAAATATATTCACATCCTTTCTGCAGTCGTGGAACCTTAATTTTTGTGTGACTTGTTCCAGAGCTAACCACTCCCCAAGTTTCTTTCTTTGATTGACGCTTCTCAACAATATAATTTATTATAGGACTCCCACCATCATCTTTAGGAGGGCGCCAAGAAATAACCATATGTTCTGGTGTTACTTCAAGAATATTAATAGGACCAGTTGGTGGGCCTGGAACATCCAAAACTGTAAGGTGCAGAGCCACAGTTTTGCTGCCAGCTGCGTTAGATACTGTGAGTAGATATTCTCCTGTATCTTTTCTTACACAGTCTTTGATAGTAAGCACAGTTGAGTAATTGTCAGTCTCAATCTTGTATTTGCCATCTGGTTTAATTTCAGTGTCATCAGTAACCCATTTTGCTGTGGGAACTGGCACACCTCTCATAATTGCTGGAAGGCGCACTGTGGTGCCAGCTTTAACAACAAGACCTTCAATTAACTTCACATCTAGATCCACAGATGGAGGTACTGAAATTAGAGAAAAATGGAAATTAATTTTTCAGGGCAAATGCTTATAGAAAAAGAGAAAAAAAAATCAGTGAAAAAAACATGAAAAAACAAAAATTACCTAGTTTTTCTTGACACTCAATTGGTATAGTTGTATCTGGAAGGCTAAGACCAACAATGTTTTGAGCTCTCACACGGAATTTGTATATTTTTCCTTTCTGTAGGCCTGTAACAACACAGTCTAGCATAGGGACTGTCTGGAACTTTGTCCATTCATCTGCACCATCTTCTTGATATTCCACCAAATACCCAGTTATCTCAGCACCACCATCACGATCTGGTCGATTCCAAACAAGGGAAACTTCAGTCTTGTCAACATCAACATGATGCAGATTCTTTGGTGGCCCTGGAGGATCTTTTGAAACACAAAACCAAAATGGTTACTAGGATGAAAAATCTACGGTACCAGTGTATCAAGTTCATACCAACAGGACAACCTCAAAATTACCAAATCCCATATTAAAAAAATCAAACCATATAACTGAAAAACACTTACGCAGTGGATCTATAGCTTTGATAGGCTTAAGTGTTTCCACATATGGACCTCTACCATACTGATTCTCAGCTGCAACTCGGAAGAGATACTGAGTGCCTTCCATCAGATATTTAGCCATATGACTGCGTTTCTTGGAGGATGATGAGATGGCTACCCACTGTGCAGAAGCTACATCCTTCCTCTCCACTACATAGTTGGTAATCACAGAGCCACCATCATCTTCTGGTTCCATCCAAGTGAGATAGCATGAGTCGCTTCTAACATCACTGACATTCAGATTTCTGGGCGGACCAGGCTTATCTAACATTGATAAAAATATAATTTGTTATTTATTTGGTAACTGAAGCATTTCTTTAAAAACATTGTAAATTTCAAGATAAACTATATTATGTTTTATGTTGTTTTTAGTCCTTTTTCTATTTTTTATATTTGCATAAAAATAAAAATATAACTTGGCTGATAACTTGGTTTACAGATATTTTCCAGAAATTCCTTTATTTCCTAATCTTCAGTTATAGAGTAAAAAGATGTTATATAAAGGGAAAACAAAAAGATTACCTAAGACCACAACTTTTACTGAAACAGTCTTTGAACCAGCTGGATTTTCAACTGTCAGGGAGTACATCCCACCATCTTCATGGACAGTGTTACGGATTTCAAGTTTACTGCCAACTCCTGTAACTTCAATATCAGCCTTGGGTGAGACCTCATGATCTTCCTTCTTCCAAGTAACTTTTGGGAATGGAACACCTTTAATAACAGCACTAAGTCTCAGGGTATCTCCAGCTTTTACATGCTGTTCACGGGCCATATTAGCATCAAGTATTAACTCAGGAGGTTCTGGAATCAAAAATACAAGTTTTTACAAAATGAGGAAAAAAAAAGTCTGTTCTTAGGTTAACTTATCTGATTTTATTAAACTCACCAAGCCTGTCCTTTACTTCTACTGGATCAGGAACATGCGCTGGATCAGATTCACCTGCTGCATTGACTGCCTTGACCCTGAATTTATAGGTTAATCCCTCAGTAAGACCAGTGACTTTGTAGTTTGTTTCAGGACATGAATCTGCTGTAAGATTAGCTTGTTTCCATTCTTCATCTCCAACTTTCTGAAACTCTATAAGGTAGCCAATTATCTTGCCATTTCCATCATGGCGTGGTGGTTGCCAAGATAAATCAACTGAATTTTTAGTTTTATCTACTGCTTCTGGATTAACAGGTGGACTTGGTTTTGCTGTTATAAAAATAAAACAATAAAGAAATGGGAGAGAAAAAAAAGAAACCATTAGAATAATTTTTAAACTGAAACTCAGTGCATTTAAAATTCAATGAGAAATGAAATGTGATACTTTACCGATTGGATCTCTAGCGAAAATTGGCTTTGATGGTGGACTAGGATCACCAACACCAATTTCATTTTCTGCTGAAACACGGAATTCATACTGACAACCTTCAAGAAGATCAGGTACTTTGAACTTTGTACCAGGGAAAATTGGGTCTTTGGTAGCTTTGACCCATCTTGTAGCCATTGTTTCCTTCTTTTCTACAATGTAGTTTGTTATTGGCTTGCCTCCATCATATGGTTTGTTCCAAACCACTACAGCAGAGTCTTTGGTTACATCCTTAATGATTGGTTGCTCAGGTGCATCAGGAACACCTGGGGTGAGAAGAAAAAAAGAGTGTATGAGCATTACAAACAGAATAAAGATTGGAGTATCTAAATAAAATTGAAAACTAAAAGCTTACGGAAACGATCCTTGGCTTTCATCTCATCAGAGATGAGAGGATCGCTTATGCCATAAAGATTTTCAGCATAAATTCGAATTTGATATTCTCTTCCTTCAAGCAGCTTGGGAATTTTGCATGTTGTCTTCACTGTCGCAGATGTAACTGGCATCCACAAGTCTTTGTGTGTATCCTTCTTCTCAATTATGTAATTTGTAATTTCACTGCCTCCATCATCTAATGGAGGTTTCCAGGAAACAACCATATGATCTTTAAAGACTTCATCAAATATAACTGGGCCTACTGGAGGTGATGGGCGATCTGTTTAAGAAAAAATAAAGCATACCCATGCTTTTTTATGAACTTCACAAAACAACATAGATTAAACACTGTCAATACAGCAAATACAGTATAAAATTAGAAACCTGACAGCACAGTTATAATAAGGAATCAAGACTTCACGGTTATTCCTCTGTAATACATGTTTGACATACTAGAATTAATTCCTCAATGCTTAGAAAGTATTTGGTGATTAACATTTTCTACAGTTTTGAGATTCTCTAAATGCATGTAGAGAGATTAAATTATTCACGCTGAATAAACAAATTCAGAGTTAAATATGTGCTTAAAATAAATAAATAGCTTTTTAGTATAACTGAGAAAGCAGTAAATTGAATTATTGTAATAAAGAGCAGATTTCAATACTTAAATTTTATAAAAATCAAAGAATTCTAATCACCAATAAAAATTACATACAATATTGTTCAGTAAAACCTACCAACGACATGAACTTGACAAAATCCTTTTCTTGATCCTGTGCTGTTCTCTACAGTAACACAATATCTGCCTGTGTCTTCACGGACAGATTTTACTATCCCCAAACAAAGAGTTGTAGGAGTTGTCTTAATCTTTATTCTGTCATCTTCTTTCACAACAATATCATCCTTTAGCCAAGTAACCTTTGGTGCAGGTTTGCCTGAGTAGCGTCCAGTCAAGCTGAAAGCTTCACCAACTCGGACAATAAGCTTGTCTCTAAAGTCAAGGTCAAGTGTGGGAGGAGCTGAAACACAAAATACACAAAGCCCACAAATGTCAGCAATATTAATATGAAAAAGTAAGGAATCAGTAAATGTAATTATTATTTTCAAAACAAATATGAAAAGGAAACATACCAATTTCATCCTTGCACGTGATTGGTTTAGTGCAAAATGATGGCTTGCCTTGCCCCACAATATTGCAAGCACTCACACGAAACTCATAGGAGTCACCTTCTTTCAAGCCTTCTACAGTGAATTTCCTATCAAGCATTTTCTCCTTTGTAACTTTGTGGAATTTGTCTTTTCCAATGAGGCGGCTCTCTAGAACATACATGGTGATATCTGAGCCTCCATTATATTTTGGAGGGTTCCAAGTTAGTGTAACAGAGTTCTTGGTAACTGCTTTTACTTCCAGGTCTTCTGGACGGTCAGGAACGGCTGTGAACAAAGTAAAAATATGGTAGATTCATTTTTCTTCATATTCAGAATCTTCCTTGTGTATTAATCTCATATGAAAGCCCCCAAACAAAAAATATTCTTACTTATTGGATCTCTAATGAGAATCTCTTTTGTTGTTTCTGTGAAAGGACCCATGCCAATTATATTCTCAGCTGCAATTCTGAAAAAGTAGGCTTTCCCTTGAATGAGTCCCTGAACAGTAGCATTCTGTCTTGTAACTGTGTAGGTCACTGGAGTCCAAGCTCTGTGGTCAGATTCACGTTTTTCAATTATATAGTTGGTAATAGGAGAACCACCATCATCTTCTGGAGTAAACCATGACAATTTACAAGAGTCATTAGTTAGATTCTCTGTAAGGAGTGGCATTCCAACTGGGCCTGGCACATCTGGAAGAAAAGGAAAAAATGGAGTATTGAAACATACATGCTGAATCTTATGAAACTGTACTTGTTCACAAGCACTGAAGCTGCTATTTACCTAGCACATCAACAATAATTGTCTTCTTCCTCTCACCACCATCATTTTTAGCAAGAAGAGTGTATAAACCCTGGTGACTCCTTTTGCAATTCCTGATGACTAAAGAAGAACTAATAGCTGTTTCTTCAATTTTGGCTTCTTCTGGCAAAGCTTGCTCATCCCTGCTCCAACTCACTGTTGGAGGTGGTTTTCCTGAGACATATGCTATGATCCGAATTACTCCTCCAGCATGAACAACAATTCTGTCCCTGACACTTGCATCCAAATTAATATCAGGAGCCACTGAGGGAAGAGAAAAAAAAAAGTCAATGACTTCCTTTTCTTACTTTGTGTTAGAGATACTAAGAATGTCAATCAAAATGATAAATACCAATTCTGTCCTTCATTTCAATAATGTCTGTAACTTCTCCAGGCTCTCCGATGCCAGCAGCATTTACTGCTCTAACTCTAAATTTATAAAAACAACCTTCTTTTAATCCTGTCACAACGAACTTGGTTCCTCTAATTTCTCTATCTTTTACCTGGAAAAAAAACATCGTAATCAGCAAACATCAAGATACCATCAATTTCTTTGCAGAGTTTGAAACAAATCTGACATTAGATATTATTTCAGATTTACAAGAACACGAAAGTATTAAGTGTACATGGATGTACATGGATCTAGCTCACACAGAATTCGTCAGAATTTTTAAAAGAAATATATCTCATGGACCTACAAGCTACTCTAAAGATTCGTCTTTTTTCTAACATATTCTAACATAGAAGGTTGTTAGAATTATCTATATAGCAATTACAATAGTCTGGTCTCAGAAGAATTACATATATTTTTGGACACATCAACTCATATAAGTGAGAGCAACAAAAAAAAGGGAATTAATTTATTTTCTTTTCAAAATTCAATATAAAGTCTCTTTACCTGGAAACAGTATAGAAAATATGGGTTTTACTTAAAATGAACCCATGTATTTATGAAGATACAAAAAATAGCCAAGGTGTGCACCAGTTAGATTTTCAGTAATGCACTATTGAAAAAAATTAGGAAAATGTAGAAACATAGTAGTTGTAAAC
The DNA here is from genome assembly GCF_037042795.1 of Molothrus aeneus. NCBI lineage: Eukaryota > Metazoa > Chordata > Aves > Passeriformes > Icteridae > Molothrus > Molothrus aeneus. The sequence continues at coordinate 16,135,045 of NC_089652.1, read as the reverse complement.
ACTTTGACATCATCTGATACCACTGAGGTTTACTTTTCTGACAGTTCTAACTTGGTCTTCTGTGTTTTTTAATCACATATTACCTACATATTTTTTGACATCTTGAAATAAAAATTGTAAAATTCTATATCTAGTATTTGCAAAATAAACTTCATGTTGAGGAAGGACAAGCTTGGTCTGGTATTTTAAACATACAAAGATAATTATGGTACAAACTTTTAGAAAATAACTTGAATAGCAAAAATTTTTAAAGAAATTTTTTCTGGAGCAATTCATATTGATAGACACAAAGAGAAGTGCTGATTCTGTAATGGTTTTCCACTTACCCGTTCCCATTCTTCCTTTCCTTCCTCTTTAAACTCAACAATGTAGCCAGTGACTCTAGAACCACCGTCCTTTACTGGTGGAGACCACTCCAAGTCCACAGAAGACTTTGTCCAATCAGTAACTTTTGGTATAGGAGGGCCAGGTGGGGCTGAAAAATATCATCATACAGCATAAAAATGTATTATATGATGTTATTTGAATACTTTCAAATTTAGAAAAAAATAATTTAAATATTTACCAATAGGATCTCTAGCAAGTGCTGGGTCAGATGGCATGCTTGGTGGGCCAACACCAGCTGCATTGATAGCTGACACACGGAACTGATACTCAGAGCCTTCAATAAGGCCTGTAACTTTGTATGAAACCCCCAGTGCCATAGGCTTGATAGGATCTCGGTTAACCCTGGTCCATCTCTTTCCAGTGGTCTCTTTGCGCTCCAGCCAGTAACCAGTAATAGGAGAACCACCATCATGTTCTGGTTCTTCCCAGTTTACTGTCATTGAGTCACGTGTTATACTGCTAACTGTTGGCTTGTCAGGAGGTCCAGGCACAGCTGAGGGAAAAAAATTCACACATAGCTTGTAAAAAAATATGCTAAAAATACATGGAAATAGCTAGAGTGCAGAAGAACTATGCACTCACATGGTCACCATTGCACTAGGCAGTTAGCCATCTGCACAAGATTTCTATCCTCATTCAGTTTCTCACCCCTATTCAGGTACATATAATTCTGTGAAAAATGAAACATCTTTCCTCCAGAAAAAAATTGTCAACAATTTTTTTTTCCTAGCCTTTCTGGATCACTACCTCATTTTAGTGCTCAGCTTAACACTTGTTGTTTTAAGAACCATTTTCTCTTGCCAGCCTAACATTCCTCCTAGGTCTGAGCTTTTCTGTATAACTTATCTTTCAAAACTGAAGGTAGGAAATTGATTCTTTCTGGTCCAAGACATCAATAATGTCCAAATACAATAGAATAACTTGAATCTTATCAAACAAATATTTACTTGTGTATTTAAGCATTAAAAATATTGAAATTGTGCTTTAATATAACACAAATAGGGAGAAAAATATTTTAAGTGCTATACATGCTTTTAAGAACCAGGTACTACTGCTAAAACTCTTCAAGCTATTCTATCAAACTTAGTAAAGAGAGAAAACAGCAGTGGTATTTAACAGATGCTGTATGCATACCAGCACATGGAAACAACGGACATAACTTGAAAGCTTATTTCTACTTACTGAAAAGATTTCGTGCTGTTTCTGGCTCACTGTCCAAAGGTTCTCCAATACCATATTTGTTTTGTGCCATAATGCGGAACACATATTCATGGCCTTCCATCAGCTTGGGAACAGTGAATATGCATTCCTTGGGCTCATTAGTAACAGCCACCCATGTCTTCCTATTTGCTTCTTTTTTCTCTATAACATAGTTTGTAATCTTAGAACCACCATCATCTAATGGAGGAAGCCATGATATTGTCATTTTATCAGCCAAAATGGATTCAAATTTAATAGGTCCTACTGGAGGTCCAGGACGACCTACAAGATACGTTTTAAGAGAGAATAATTAATCAAGTATCAAATGCCGGCTATCAATTAATGTAATTGTAAGAGTTCTTGATACGTACCCAGAACATTCAGCCGCATCTCCTTTGAAGCAGTTCCCAGGTCATTTACAGCTGTTATAGTATATAGGCCTGTATCATTTCTGCGAGATTGTTGGATCAATAAAGTGCAAGTATTTTCATCAACAATCTTGTTGACATGTTGATCATACACCACTGGTGATTTGTCATCTGGTTTCTTTGGAGGAGCTTTTAGCCATGTTAATGTGGGGAAGGGTACACCCTTTATCTTGGCCACAATTTTAACATCTGTTCCTTCTTCAACTTCCATAAATTCTTTCAGCTCAATAGATGGTGGACCTACAACAAAATGTTGAAAAAATAGTATACAAAAATACTTTATAATTTTAAAATGGAATTTGTATTTACTAGTATCGCTACTTACATGTCTGGTCTTTGACAACAAGTGGGCCAACAGTGGCTGAAGGTCTGCTAGGACCTGCTATATTTACAGCTTTGACTCTGAATTCGTATTCTCCACCTTCTACAAGATCCTCAACAGTAAACTTTGTTTCTTCCACATCACGTCTGTTGCATTGCTTCCAAGACTCTTTCACTTCTCCAGTACGATCCCAGCGGAGACACTCAACATTATAATGTGTAACAGGAGCTCCACCATCATTCTTTGGTGGTTTCCATGTCAGGCTCACTGTGTTCTTGGTTACAAGGCCAATCCTCAGTTTAATAGGAGGATCAGGAGGATCTTCACAAACAAAACAGAAGAGTGAATAAATCCAGCATGCAGTACCATGTGGTTTAAAGGATTTGTTTGACTTTAATTTTACTTACGGATTGGATCCCTGGCTGTGGTCCGCTGGATGGTTTCTGCAGGAGGCCCAACTCCAAAACGGTTTTCTGCACGTACCCGGAAGAAATACTCTTGGCCAGTTATGAGATCAGGTACCACAAAGGAAGTACTGCCACAGTTTGGATTGACTTTAGTCCAGGCCTTCCCATCAATATTTCTCTTCTCTATAACATAGCCTCTGATTCTATCTCCACCATCATCATCTGGCATCTTCCATGAGAGTTTACAGCTACCTCTTGTAATATCACTTACTTTAAGGTCTTTTGGTGGACCAGGGACATCTGTTGAGATAAAAGCACAACAGACAAAATTTTACTTAAGTATTTAGAAAAATAAGACAAAACCCTAACATTTGGATACTTCAGTATATGCAAGCCATACCAAGCACATTGACTCTGACATGCACTGTCTTTTGTCCTGCTTTATTCTTTGCTGTAATACTGTATCGTCCAGAGTGACTTCTGTTGCAGTCAGGGATGATAATCTCTGAACGTGTATCAGTTGCTTCCACCTGCGTATTATAAGAGCAAAAAGAAGTTATAGAGCAAACTTGAATATTTATGTTTCAAAAATGCAACAGTACTGAGGTTAAAAGTATGGCTTGCCTTACCTGAGCTTCTTCAGGTACATTATGACCTCCCTCCTACAAACAAATGGAAATAATATAAATGTAAAAGGGAATAGGCTTAAATGTCTAGAAACAGGTGTAGGAAAAAAAACCTATTACTTTTACTAACCTTTGCTGCTGTTTTTGCTTTTCCTTCATACTCCCAAAATGTTTTTGGAACTGGACGACCCTTGATAACAGCTGGGATTTTAATTGTTGTGCCAGCACGACAAGACAGCAAATCCTGTGCTCCAAGATCAAGGAAGATTTCTGGTTCCTCTGCAAAAATATTTAAATATATGAATTTTAAGAGCTACTGAAAGCAAAATCCCATCATCACTGAAATGCTGAAATCCCCCAGAAACATGTGGAATGCATGTTCATGTGACAAAGGCTGGACATACAAAAAGGAAACTGGGAAGTATACAAATAGAAAAACTCATTGCTGTAAATTTTTCATAAAATAAACAGTATTTCATTAGTATGTCTGTAGGTGCTCATCAGTTTCCTGATGAAGCATTCCCTGGCAATGGACATAAGAATGAAACTTTCAAAGATGTGTGTCAGTCTTTTGTTACATTCTTGTATAATTTTTTATTTTGTTTTGACTTTGGCTTGCTTGGCATCCTTTTTGAACATTCATAGCAGTAAGTGGCATTTACATAAAAATACCGAAATCAGTTCTTGGAACTCTTACCTAGAATATCTTGGATAGGTATCTCTGATGTTGCAGGACTTGGTTCTGATTCTCCAGCAGCATTTACCGCTTTCACCCTAAATCTGTATTTCCTGAGTTCTTTCAAGTTGGGAATAACACATTCGCAAGTAGGAAAGAGTTTGTCTCCTTCATTCACCTTCTTCCAATCAGTACTACCTTCATCTTGCATTTCAACAATATATCCTTTTATAGGACTCCCACCATCCTTTTGAGGAGGCTTCCATGCAAGTGCTACAGATGATTTGGTTTTGTCTTTGACCTCTGGGCATGATGGTGGACCAGGCACAACTGGTAAAACAAGAGCAAGTAAAAATTACTTGAGTGTTAGTGTCTTCCTATATTTTTCTAGATAGGTTTCTAAAAGAATGCAAGTATTTTCATTTCTTTACCTGTATATAGAGTATAAATACTGGAATGTGCATACTGATTATATATATTCCCTATGTTAGCAAGGGATACTTATGTACAAGGCAGAAGTTTATTTGGCAATGCCTACACTGGTGTTATTACAGTATTAGGTACATAAAAGAGGTAAAAAGTTAAAATTAAAGCTAATTATTTTTAAAATTTTAAAATCAGAAACTTTGTGTCAATATATTCTCTTAGGTTTAATGCAAACAAAACCTTTGATTAATGTTAGTACATTAATACTTCATTATTAATAATTTTCATTAATAAATTAAAAAAAAGTGGTAGTAACACAGTTTTTGTTCTGCTGTGATACAGTCCTCTAAGACAGTCATACAAATAATATACTTACATATAGGATCTGCTGCCAAAGCTGGATCTGATGGTTCACTGGGAGGGCCAATTCCAGCAAGATTTTCAGCCATAACTCTAAACTGGTATTCAACACCTTCAGCCAAACGAAGCACATTGTGCTCCAGACCTTTTACTGATGGTTTTGTTACAGGAGCCCTGTTGACACGTGTCCAGTAGACACCTCCCACCTCTCTCTTCTCCAACCAATAGCCAGTTATTGGGCTGCCACCGTTGTCCAAAGGAGGCTCCCAAGTCACCAGCATAGATGATCTGGTGCGATCCAAAATTTTTGGCTTTCCAGGAGGTCCAGGAAGACCATAGGGATCCTTAATGACAACTTTTTCAGAGAGGCATTCATCACTTATTCCGTATTTGTTTACAGCCCGGACCCTAAATTGGTATTTTTCATTTGTTGTAAGATTCCATACCTGAAAAAGAGGATTTAAATCAATACTTGGCTGCTTTCAGAATCAACTTATTTGGATTTAAGCAGAAGTATTCACTTCAAATTCTATCTTGCAATCAGACTGATGTACCAATGTTTATGTACTACACAGTTCTATGTGATGTCCTAAGAATACTCTTATTTCATGTGCATAGGACTGAACATAAATAAAAATGTCATCACGTTTGTTCTTGCAGTTGGTAAAAAAAAAAAAATTAATAATTCTGGAAAATGGAAAGGAAGGTGTCTTCTCTCTAGTTCAGCTGAGGTTCAATAGCAAAAGTGAACAATTTCTTTTGTTTTGTCACATAAGGGATAACACAGATGCATGGATGGGAAACATTCATCCAGTAATTCTGGAGTCTAAATGGAGCACGAGCACAGGTACTTATGCAAGTAGCAGTTTCCATTAAATATGAAGTAATTTTATTTTTATGCATACTAAAGTATGTAATAAAAATATTTTATAAATTACCCCAAATCTTCTCTCAACAGCGCCTTTGGAGACTTCTTCCCACTCAGACTTCTTCTTACTAGCATCGCGTTTTTCAATAATGTAATGGGTAATTTCACTACCACCATTATCAAGAGGTGCATCCCATGTTAAATAGCATGATTCTGCTTTAATATCAGAAACAGCAAGATTTCTTGGTGGAGAAGGACGATCTGTATGAAAGCAATAGAGCATGGAACTACATTAAAAAGAAGGCAAAGGCATTTTAATAGCTGTCATTTTAGTAAAATGTTGCATCCTTACCATACACTTCGACATGCACATTGCGGAATGCAGTGCCAAGACGATTGGTAGCTCTCACAGTGTAAGTGCCTTTATCACCCCTCACTGCTGCAGGAAGGATGAGTTCTGTTTTTGCATCTGTTCTAGATACTTCTTCCTTGCTTATCTTAAGTGCATCGGATGTTTGGTCAATTAAAACTTCATTCTTGTCCCATTCAATCTTCGGCATTGGCAGGCCTGTTACATCAGCAGGAATGTTAACTGGTTCTCCTGCCTTGACTTTGATAGTATCTCCTCTCACAGCCAAACGCAATGTAACCGTTGGAGGCACTGAAAGAAGGAAAGTGACAGAGTGAAGATGGAGATGAAATAGAGAAAGTGCCTTGAAGTGTTCTAAAGATATTTATATGCATTTCTTTAAAGTTGATATACCTTCATCATCTTGTATAACTACATTGAGGGGCAGTGATGGCTCGCTTTCTCCAATCTCATTGACAGCTTTCACACGAAACTCATACATATGAAGTTCATCGAGTTTTTCAACGAGAAGAGATGTTTTTGGACAGAGCCTTGCATTAACTCTCTCATAATCTTTTGAATCATGTCTCCTCTTCTCAACAATATATCCTAAAATGGGACTACCACCATCACTGCGTGGAGGCTTCCAGTCAAGTGTAATGGAAGACTTCGTCCTCTCTGTGTACATGAACCTCTCAGGTGCTGTTGGAGGACCTATTAATACAGATAAATTACAATAAGAAAAAATTAAAATTCCAGAGAATTTTAAATCATAAGAATGCAGTGGCTCTGGCCTTTTAAAACCATAGTTTTTACATGCAAAGAATCTGAGTATGATTGTGGCTCGTATAAAGTTTCTCATGTATGTGGAGAAAAAAGTAATAAGTAGTGTCTCAGTAGGCACCAGTATTTTGCTATGTAAAGAATTACACTAGCTTCAGAGAACTGATTCAGAAACTTGACTGAAGTAATGAAGCTTAGATAGATGCCTACCCATGTAGTTGAAAAATAAAGACACTTTCTGTATAGAGGGAAAGACAAAAATATTGTCTAATTAATCTGCCATTAATTTTTTTTCTTTTTAAAAACCCGGCAAAATGAGTCATCTTACCTAATGGATCAACTGCAAGAATGGGTCCTATTTCCACAGCTGGACCAGTACCAAATTTGTTCTTGGCACTAACACGGAATTTATATTCCTGCCCTTCAATTAGACCTGTAATATCACATTTAGATCTATCTGTGTCTACAGCAAGTCTCCATGTATGCATTTTGGCATCCTTCCTTTCAACAATGAAGCCTATGATATCACTGCCACCATCATCTTCAGGATCAGACCAGTTAAGCAAACACATCTTTCTGTTTGTGACTACTGGCTTTAGGTCAAGGACTGGTCCAGGGACATCTGAAAAACAAAATCAAACAAGTAAGGTAAAGCTTACGCTGACCAAAAGAAACGCTTATTTAATTTGAGAAAATATTTTTCTTACCAAATACTTCTACTCTGGTTCCCGCCGATTTTGAACCACTGCTATTGGCAGCAGTAATTACATATCTTCCATGGTCTTTTCTCAATGCATTCTTAATGGTTAACTCAGATTTTGTGCCAACATTTTCAATAACAACTCGATCTTTGTCTAATTCCCCCTCGTCTATAGCCCATGTAATGGTGGGAGCAGGACGCCCTGTCACAGTAGCAGGAATTTTAATAGTCTGTCCAGCCATGACCTGAATGCCTGCTTTCACAGAAACATCCAGCTCAACAGTGGGAGGCTCTGTGGAAGAAAGAGAAAAAGCTCATTAGTTGGAGGGAGGGATTCAAACCCACCTTTTAAGCAGCTGGGCATTTCTTAAAAATAATACAGTCTCAATACCTTTAGGTTCTGCAACAGTTGCGGGTTCAGTTTCCCCAGGTGGTCCTTCTCCAGCTGCATTGAGTGCAGTAACACGGAGCTTATAGTCGGCACCTTCCCTCACCTCTCCAACAGTAAACTGCAGGACCTTAATGGGTTTTGCTGTGCAGCGTGACCACTCATTCACACCCATCAGTTGTTTGTACACATGGTAACCAGTGATATCTCCACCACCATTATACACAGGAGGTTGCCATTCTAGCTCAATGGAAGTTGCACTTGTGTCAGCAATCCTTGGAATTGGAGGACCAGGTGGCACTATAAATAAATAAATAAATACATAAATAAATAAATAAATAAACAAATACGTGTAAATAAAAGTTAAAGAATCCTATCTTGTCAACTGTCTGCTATTAGCGTCTCCTAATCCACTTACTTATTGGGTCTTGCGCAGTTTTTGGATCCGATGGTGGACTAAATTTGCCAGGGCCAGCTGCATTTTCAGCACACACTCTAAAGATGTAAGTTAAACCTTCCAACAGTCCTTCAACTCTTACTTCCAGAGCATTCACAAGGTTCCTGTTGACCCGAGCCCAATGAGTACTATTGATTTCACGTTTTTCAATCCAGTATCCTATGATAGGGCTGCCATTATCTTTTGGTTCATTCCACTTAACCAGCATACTGTTGCTGGTTACATCTTCCACATCAGGCTTATTAGGTGCATCTGGTGGAGCTGAAAAACAAAAAGGTGGTTTTGCCATCATTGCTGTCTCTTCAGAGCTTATTGAAAGCTAAGAGAGCACTATGATATAACAAATTACTAATTTTAATTCATAGTTTTTCTGCTCTCTTAGAGCCTTTGATTCCTAAAGGTGATCAGTAAGCAAATTTGCAATGGTTCTCTTTTTTGATAAGAATACTAGTCTATGAAGCACAAAGAATGTCACTATTCAGATGTTAAGTGTTTTAAGGGTAAAGTTTTATGACAGTCATCATCATTCTTATGTGTTTACCATTGAAATTAGAGTATTTTTGATAGTTGTCTGTATTTCAATGGCTTAAAATGTGCAATAATTATCACATAGCTCAAGTTTCTTCTGGGAAACATCTACACAGATAAAGCTGAGTATTCTAACAGTCTGATAGAGTTTCACACCTTGTTTTCTGAGAATGTTGTTTTTCAAAATTAAAACTTACAGAAAGGATCTTTAGCTGTCATTGGTTTTGAAACACATGGTGGTCCTGCTCCAACTCTATTTTCAGCAAATACACGGAATAGATACTCTTTTCCTTCAATCAGTTTTGTTACATGGAATTTGCAATGCCTGAGTGTTGAACTGACAGTGACCCAGCCCATTTCAGCTTTTGTATTGTCTTTCTTTTCCAGTACATAGTTTAGGATTTCACTTCCACCATCATCAAGGGGAGGCTCCCACTTGCAAAGGACAGAATTTTTCCTCAAATCTTCAAATACAAAGTTGACTGGTGGCCCAGGTGTATCTGTTAGTAAACCAAGAAAAATGATGAGTACTCAACTTGCACACTTCCTACCTAATACTCGGAACAACTAGATGTTTTGAGGACATTCTTTACATACCCAACACATTGACTTCACATGAGGCTTTTGCAACTCCATGATCATTTTCTACTTTAATTGTAAATGTGCCATGGTCTGCTCTAATGGAGTCACGAACTGATAGTATGGACTCTCCTTCCTTGTGGTTGTCAACACTCATACGTTCTGGCAGTGAAAGTTGGAAAGGTTTCTCTTCTTCAGGTTCACCCTTCTTCTTTTTAGGTGCTGTTACTCTCTTTTTGATATCCTCTGGTCTGACAACTTCATCATTCCTCAGCCAAGTAATAGATGGATAGGGTGACCCTGAAATATGTGCCTCAAGTATGATCTCATCACCTCTCTTCACCTCAAGGCCAGACTGTAGGTTTGCAGCAAGGAAGACTTTTGGAGCCTCTGTAATAACAAAGAATGAGAAATGAAGCGTAGAATCTTTCAATATGTCTGAGGATATATGGCAATTAATATAAATGATCTAATGAACAATTCATACCAATAGGATCCACAGCTTTCACAAAAGGAGTAATCCGAGAAGGCTCACTGATGCCAGCAGCATTCTCAGCACGAGCACGGAACTGATACTCCTTTCCTTCCTCAAGGCCTTTCACCGTGTAAGTTAGTAGGGGTACCAGATAGTCATTGCATCTCTCCCACCTCTCTTTGCCCTTAGCAAGCTTCTCTATTATATAGCCCATAATCTTGCTTCCCCCATCAAACAGGGGTGGTTTCCATGTAAGAGTTACTGATTTTGATGTTGGATTATGGACTTCAAGGTCGACAGGCGGATCTGGGGGCTCTGTGAAAGAGTAGATCAAAAGAAGGATCATATGAGAAAAGAGAGTATGAAGATTTTATTTAAAAATCAGATTTTTAGATTATTTAACAGAAAGACAAACTTACGTTTTGGGTCTTCTGCAATGATTGGGTTTCTTAGTTCAAGATAATCACCCCCTCCAATCTTATTGACAGCTTTAACACGGAAGTAATATTCACAGTTTGGGATAAGATCTTTGACTTGCCATGAAAGCTTATTTTCACCAGACATGACTGGGATGTATGTTTTACGACCAGCTTCCCTGCGTTCCAGAACGTAATGCAAAATAGGAGTACCACCATCAAAGTCTGGAGGCTCCCAGGATACTTTGCAAGAATTCTTGGTTACTTCGCTTGCCTTGATGTCTTTACACTGTCCAGGTGGACCTGTTTTAAATAAGAATGAAGCAATTCGTTAATTAAATAGACGTGGAAGTGTATTCTTATAAATATGAAATTATATTTCATTTCTTTGCTTTGCAGAAAGCAAAGACCACAAGTGTGGACTACACAGCATCTATATGAACTTCTGCTTCCAAAGATGAAAAATAGTCAGAATTCTTAAATAATTTTTATATTTATATGCTAACTTCTCAAAAAAATTGGGCTTTCAGTAGTCACTGAATAGTTAGAGCAACTTGAGGTAAAGCGTTTTTTCATGGGACTTCATAACATCAATCTACATATGTCTTGAAGTGATTTTTCTACCTGGCAGAAGCCATTTCTTTCTAGCCCTGTCTTCTGTCAGCTGCAGGGCCCAAGTGAAGATAAGCATATTTCTCAGAATGGAAGAACATAGTTACCTATGACTTTGACATTGACTGATCCAGTTGTTGATGCCAGCTTGTTCTCCAGTGTGATAGTATAAACACCAGCATCAGCATGAACACTGTCTATCACTTCAAGCAATGCAGAGGTATAGTCACTCTTCATTGTTGTTCTGTCACCAGCTTTCAACTCCTTGCCATCTTTGTGCCATGTTATAGTTGGGGATGGAACAGCTCTGAAGGGTATAGGGATACTTAGCTTCTGTCCTTTAACAACAACAATGTCACGAGTTTGTAGATCAATGGTTGGATTACCTGTAAAGGTAAGCATAATGTTATCAGAAAGTTGCCAAACACCCTTCTGTTTTTCAGTTATGCAGATCTGACAAAAAAAAAAAAGAAAAGAAAAAGGAATTTATTCTTACAGTCTGGGTCCTTGGCAACAACTTTTTCTGAGATGTCTGATGGCTCACTAGCTCCAACAGCATTGACAGCTCTGACTCTTAGCACATATTCTTTGTCTGGAACAACTCCCTCCTCCACTTTACATTTTAGATCTTTAATTGGACGAGAATTGATTCGCATCCATTTTTCTGTTCCTGCTTCACACATCTCCACATTGTATCCAATAATAGGACTTCCACCATTCTTCTCAGGAGGTTTCCATGCAATGCAAATGTGCTTTCGGCCTGCATCTGTGACGTGTAAATCCTGAGGAGGTGAAGGAGGGCCTGCAGAAATGGAAAAGTATGGTGTGATTTTCCTCCCAGAACAGTAGACTGCTTCTAAAATTCATACACTGTATTATTCTACTTACTTGTTGGATCTTCAATATGAATGAGGTCGGTTGGTTCACTGGGATGACCACATCCAGCTTCATTTTCTGCACGGACCTGGAACTGTACATCTGTACCTTCAATGACATCTGTCACTCTGAAATTGCAATCTGGACCAGATGTCTTCCCAGCTTTTACCCAGCGAGTAGCTAGCTTTTCTTTCTTTTCAATAACATATCTGAAGAGATTGGGGAAAATACTATGAGGCACTTGAAATAGGAACACTTCAGACTTCTTCAAGAAAATAGATTAAAAGAGATTAGACTAGTTTAGACAGTGGAAAAGTAAAGAGAATAATGGATAATAGATTTAATTAAATTTCTTCACACTTTAGCCACCTAGTCCTAGTGGGTCTCAGCCCCTAATAGGGCTGACATCACTGACAGACCCAGGTCTGACTGTCAATTCTTGATATTTGTTCTGTGTTTTAGAACTGAACTGAACTGTGTTCTCAGGTTATAGAGAGCTGCAGAGGCAAAAGAACCTCCAAGCTATATTTGTATCTTTGCTAGTTTGGATCTCAGTGATCAGTCCATTGAGAATATTTCAAGATACTATTACTTGGCTGTCAAAATCTGCTTAGGACAGGCTATGGCAAAGTAATGCAAATTGAGTGACTTCTGTTTCTTCAGGCAGATCTCTGTAGTTGTTTGTTGTGCTTTTTGCGACTGAGAAGGAGTAAAACAGTCTGTTTGAAAAGTGTTATAAAGAAGAAAATTATCTGAAAAGACTCATTTTAGCTGAATGTATACAGTTTGAATGACAAACAAAGGCAGAAGGAAAATACAAGCATACTACGTGCTAGATGATTTTAAGTGGCTATTATTCTGCAGGAACTAGAGGCTATGGTCACATTTCACATTATTTTTTTTTTCACAGCTCCTAATTATTATATGCTGTTTTAAGGATGTTGACACACATTCACTGTTCAGGCACATTAGGTATTTTATTTGCATCATTTCTAAATTTTAAAATCAAGCCCTTCATTGCTTCTCTTAAATCTATCCACATATTTTTAATATAAAATGTTTCAATTTAAAATTTAAATATTTTGAGAGAAACGTCTTCACTTGTTTAAAGATGTTTATCTTCAGGAGACTACACAAAATCACCTTACCTTTGAATTGGTCTGCCACCATCATTCTTAGGTGGTTCCCATTTCAAATCAACATGGCCTTTTTTCACTTCAACAATTGTAAGGGCATATGGAGGCCCAGGTGTTGCTAAGGTAAAAAAAAAAAGGCACATATTAGAAGACTATGAATTAATGACATGTGAGCTAGTGATCACTCAGTAAGCAAATCAAAACTTACTGAAAGTATCTTTAGCAAGCACTGAGTCTTCAATTTCACAGTAGTCACTCTGTCCAATGGCATTTTCAGCAGCCACACGGAACACATAGAGCGAGCCTTCAGTCAGTGGGCTTACTGTGTACTTGGTATCCTTCACTGTCGTATCAACTGTCTGCCAGCCTTTCCGCCTTACATCTCTTTTCTCAACAATGTAGTTGGTAATTGGGGAGCCCCCATCTTTTTCTGGTACTGTCCATTTAAGATCTGCTGTATTTTTAGTAATATTAATAACTTCAAGCCATCGGGGTGGTGAAGGAGGATCTGCAAAATAGCAAAAGAAAAAATAAACCAGAATGTTGCAATTCCCACAAAAGAACTTGGAAGACAGGGAATACACCAAAACTATCAAAACTTTGTATTTCCTGAACTGAAGCAGGGCAGATTTTAGTATTTAATAAGCCTTCCAAGAGTTCATTTAGGACCTACAAAGACAGACAGACGTGGGGCTTTATTAAAGTCAGAGACTGTATTTGCAGTAGCAGCATGTTCATGAAACACTACTCACAGAGCCTCTCCTTGCACAGCACAGGGTCACTGGGCTCACTGGGTTCACTCTCGCCAGCCTTGTTCACAGCTCTCACACGGAATGAATATTCTTGTTTCTCCATAAGATCTTTGAGGAAGTGTTCCGTTGTTGGAACTCCTTCAGCTACTCTCACCCATTCGTCTGTTCCAGTCTTTAACAGCTCAATGACGTAAGATTCAATTTTTGCCCCTCCATCATGTTCTGGCTTTGTCCAGTTCAGGGTAAGGAATGTCTTGCCAATATCTTTCACAGTTGGCTTTCCAGGAGGCCATGGTGGATCTAGGCAAGAGTCCAGTATTAATTATGTCATTGATAACAATTTTTTTTTGTTATTGTTGCTAAATTAAACCATTAAAAAATGTGTTTATTGTACCGATTGGATCTTTCACTAAGATTGGCTCTGTTTCCCGGCTTGGTTTTCCAGGTCCTGCAAGATTCTCTGCCAAGACACGGAACTTATACTTCTTCTTATTTGTAAGACCTTTAACTCTGGAAATAAAAATTAAATATGATTAAACGAAACCCAGGCATTAATTAATTTCTAAAACATCATTCTCTCCACTATCTATACCACAGATTACTTGGAAAATCTGAAAATATCCAAATTACAGCTAATGATGTCAACACATTGTCAACACTAAAATGGTTGAATGAATGTTTTGAGAACTATCTTGGATTTTTGCATGTTCCATGGTTTTTAGTTAATGAGAGTATCAGGAGAAAAAAAACCCTAAGGATTTTGGTAAATTTATACTTGGGATGACCATGTCTCTGCCATGTTAGAATACCTTACGGAATTATTAAGCACAGGAATTATTTAGCATAACATTTAAAAGAAAAAAAATTCTTCTGTAAAGATACCCCTCATTAAAACTAATTTAAAAAGTAAGCTACCAGGGGTAGTTGGATCAAAACTTAGAGAAACTAGGAAAAAATAAAAACAAAGTAAAACTTATTTTAAAAGCTACTGTTAATTTTTTATGTCTCTGTGATCAATTTCACCCTAAAGTGACTATAGTCTTACTTGAATGTTGTATCTTTCACTGGCATTTTGTTGCATTTTATCCATTTATCCTGCTCAGGATCATATCTTTCAACCCAGTAGCCAGTTATGGGGCTGCCACCATCTTCATCTGGCTCATTCCATGTTAAAGTGACTGAATCTTTAGTGACCTCTGTGGGCTTGAGACCTGTTGGAGGGCCTGGCGGATCTGTATAAATTCATTAAAAAACAAACAAACAAAACCCAAAACCATCAGTCAGTTTTTTTTTTCCCTTCCTGTTAAAATACTGTAATAATTTATCATTAATTTAATTAACTAACCAAATGAATATTTGGCAATGATGGGGCTACACTGTGCTGGCTCCCCAACACCATACATGTTTTCAGCACTGACTCGAAACACATATTCTTTATGAGGAGTTAAATTGGTAGCTCTGAACTTTGTATCTTTAATAGTTGATGACAACTTGTCCCATATTTCACTGTCTGTAGCTCTTTTCTCAAGGACGTAGTTGGTAATTTTAGAACCCCCATCATCTCGGGGAGGATTCCAGGTTAGAAGGCAGGATTCGTTTGTGATTTCTGTTACATCAAATGCAGCTGGTGGACCAGGTTTATCTGTAGAGAACAAGATGTGAATGTTAATTTTCTGCTTGCATACCTTGATACATGACTAATGATTTATATAAATAACATAAAGTATATGCATACCAAGAACATTAACTTCAACAACAGCAGTAGCACGTCCACTGGAATTTACAGCTTCTATGATATAGGTTCCACTGTCACTCCTCTTGCTGTCTGTAATAGTGACTGTAGAATGATTAGGCTGGCTTTCAATGGTGATTCTGTTGTCAGGTCTCAAAATTTTGTCAGCCTTGGTCCAAGTAACCTGGGGCTCAGGCTTTCCAGTTACTTTAGCTGGCAGCTCAATTTTAGTTCCAGCTTTCACAGTAAGTCCAGCAAGAAGCTTCACATCTAAGAAAATTTCTGGAGCCTCTGATTTAGGAGAGAATGAAAATGTTGTTAGAGAAACAGTATTTCAGAGACTGGTAAAAATAAAGCAGCTATGGCAATTTAGCAAGTGAAGTAGTTACCTTTTGCATCAATGGCCTGAATATCATCAGTTGGCTTACTTGGCCTACTTGCTCCCATTCTGTTCAAAGCCTTAACCCGATAAGCATACCACTCTCCTTCCTGGAGCTTTGTTACTTCCATTCTGTCAAAAAAAAGAAAAAAAATTAAAATATTTAGAGCCAAGACGATGGCACAATTAGTTAAGAGGATTTATCTACTGGGTTGATTTACTTACTTTGTTTCAATAACAGGCTCCCCACATATCTCCCACTTGTCTGTGCCACGTTGGGATTTTTCTACCAGATAACCCTTAATGCGTGCACCACCATCATATTTGGGAGGCTCCCATGTTAGGAAGATTCCTTTTGATGTTGGATTTCTCCATTTAACATTTTCTGGTGGGTCAGGCACCGCTATTAAAAATTAAAAACATATGGGGTCTTAGAAACCAGTGTAAGGAAGATATGTTATTTTTATACCTTACTTTGAAGAAAATCAGCAAAATTTCAAATATGCTTACTTGCTGGTACTGACATATTTACAGGTTCATCAATATATGCAGGTTCTCCAGGGCCACATTTATTGCATGCAAAAACTCTAAATAAATATTCTTTCCCTTGGATGAGGTCAGGTACAGTGAATTCTTGGTCAACAATATGATCCATAACCTAAAGAGAAGAAAGGTTCCAATGTGTTTTTAAAATTTATTTCCAAAGAGTGATTACAAAAATAAGACAAAAAACTCAGTAGCACATGTGAAAATAATATAGAAATTCAAATGAGAAAGAATGAACTTACTTTGCTCCACGTTTTCCGGCTTACTTCACGTTTTTCAATTATATAGCCAGT
The DNA here is from genome assembly GCF_037042795.1 of Molothrus aeneus. NCBI lineage: Eukaryota > Metazoa > Chordata > Aves > Passeriformes > Icteridae > Molothrus > Molothrus aeneus. The sequence goes on along the minus strand of NC_089652.1, from coordinate 16,118,344 downwards.
GACTGGACTTCCACCATCATCTTCTGGAGGTTCCCATGCGAGCTGCACTGTACTCTTGAGTACTTCTAAAACATTGAGCTCTCTTGGTGCACTTGGACAAGCTAGAAGTCACAGAAATACTATTATTTTCTAATTGGTGTTTGATAGATGATCTCTATGTAATGTATCTACCAGAAGACTTAGTCTTGTTAAGTCATTCCTCTTTAAACAGCAAAGTTACATATTGAAAACTAGAAAAGAGGTTTTTTGAGGAGTGATTTTTAGTTTTTAGTAATATTTTAATATACTTGGTTGGATGGTGTAAGATTATACATTATTAACCTAATTAGATTTTAACAAGACAAATGTGGAATGTTACTGCTAAAATATATACATGTCCACTTACCAATGACATTAACATTAATTTCTCCTGTAACAGATGACACAGGATTTTCTAATGTCAAGAAATAAATTCCCTTGTCTGGGCGCTCACTCGGAGTAATTACGAGTTCTGCAAAGGAGGCAGTGGTCTTCATTTTTACACGATCACCCTCTTCTAAGACTTGGTCACCAAAATACCATGTGGCAGTTGGCACAGGGTACCCAGTGATGGGAACACGGATCTTGATTGGCTCTGGTACAATAACTTCCAGCCCATCTTTAAATGCACTTAGGTCCATTGTAGGTTCAACTGAAATAGAATGGAAAGAGGATTCAATAAATTATCTTGAGATGGTTTTTTTTTAGGGATCTTCTCTGCCTTTCTTTCTTTCTGTTACCTCTCACTTTCCACAGAGGTAGGTCAGGAGACAAAAGGTCATGCCTTGCTCCTGAGGCAACCTAACAGGCCTCTATCTCATAGTACAGATAATTACCTCCAAAATTTATAATGGAGGAGAAATAGCTCATGATCTCAAATGCCTAAGGTGTACCAGTTATCTGGTGAAAAATACACATATTACCCACAAGGTGCACTTTAATTGTGTGCCTTATCTGATTAATTGATTAAACAAAATGGCATGCGGCTTACCAAAAACATCATCTGCAGTTAATGGCCCAATAGCCTCTGCTGGGTCAGACACACCAGCTGCATTTTCTGCTGAGACTCTGTAATAATAACTGGATCCTTGTTTCAATCCAGTGACCTAAAAAAACACAATCATTTACTACCTCATATTAAAAATTATCTGCACATTTTACCTGTTGATGAAGAGAACATTGTACCTTAAAAGTAAGAGCAGGTACTAGTTTTGGGTTACAACGAATCCACTTGTCTGTTCCTTCCTCTTGCCTTTCAATAATATAGCCTAAGATTGGACTTCCTCCATCTTCGAGAGGGGGTTCCCATGTGAGCTGAACTGATGACTTAGTTTGATCTGAATGCTCAAGGTTAATGGGAGGACTTGGTCTCTCTGAAAAAAAAAAATTGAGACAGGTTTATGCAACTGATAAAGCAGCATCGTTCTGCAAATTAAGTGTTTCTATCTTACAGTACAGTTTTTAAAGCCTTTGCTTAGCTTTTTCTAAACTGATTTTTTAAAATTGAGGTTGTACCCTAACTTCAGAGAAAAAAATTATTTGCAGTTCTTACTAAACCAAGCGGTAGCAAGGTATTCCTGTTATGTTTGAAGGACAAAAGTAGGGAATAGGGAAAATATAACTGTACACAGTATTTGTAGCACAGATGTTTGTCAGTTAAACTTTCCTGCACAAATGGCATCCAAAATACTACTGTCTCATAATGCAATCATAATTATATATACTTTGCATACTCACCAATTGGATCCATGATTTTTACTGCACGTGTAGCAGGACTTGGTTTGCCAACTCCAACCATGTTTTGAGCTCTTACTCTGAAGAAATACTCTTCATTTTCCACAACATCAGTCAGGACAGCTGACAGTTCATCAGCTCCTGTGGCCATAGCTGGCTCCCATCTGATGGTACCTCTGTTACGCAGTTCAATAACGTAGCCAGTAATCGGGGATCCTCCATCATCCTCAGGCGGTTCCCAGCTAAGTGTCGCTCCAAACCTGTTCACATCACTAACTTCTACATTTTGAGGAGGACCAGGAACATCTGCATTTTATTTTAGGAGGAAAAAGGAAAAAAAAGACATGTAGGTTCTTCTACTGTTAGAAATTGTACCACACAACCATCAAACACTGAGTTTTTTGTAACTTCTGCTCACCAAATTTGCTCTTAGCTTCCACAGGTGTGTCTGTTTCCACTGGCTCACCAGTGCCCACTCTGTTGCGTGCACTGACACGGAAGAGGTACTCAACTCCTCCTTTCTGAAGTCCAGTAACAGTGTATTCACAATTTTCAGCACGATCTGTGGCCACAATCCAGGTCTTACGCTTGATATCACGTCTTTCAACAACGTAGCCTATGATTTTACTTCCACCATCACTTTCTGGTTCTTGCCATGCGAGACCAACTTCACCATCATAAGTTTCAGTGACTTCCAAGTTTCTCACTGGACCTGGAACATCTATTAAAGATATGACAATACTTCAGGGCATTGCATCGATTTTCTTCCCTCTGGCTAGAGAAGAGGAGTTTGAGGGGAGACCTCAATATGATCTGCAGCTTTCCCATGAGGGGAAGCAGAGGGCTTCCCCCTCAATAATGGCTTTTTACTCTGTGAAATAATGGTAAGCAAGGTTTTAATAACACGAGTACTTACCAATGACCTCTACATTGATGAATGCTTCTGCCTGGCCATGTTTGTTTCGAAGCACAATCCTGTACCTTCCCTTATCTGATTTCTTTGCTTCATAAATTTTGAAGGTAGTGCAGTCAGTTGTTGTATCAACAGTTGTTGTGGGCAGACTTTCTCCTGCTTTAAACCATTCAGCTTCTGCTCTTGGGTAGGCATCATATGGGACAGTCATAGTTAAAGGTTTCCCAACATCAACCACAAGGTTTTGATCACCAGTCTTGATTTTAGGTGCAGCTAAGAAAGATGAATGTGAAAAGTTCAGTACTTGCATATATACGTATGCAAAAATTGATATATTTGTGCAGTCAGTAAAGAAGCTCTAACACAGAAAAGTAAAAGGATCTGCTGTGTAAACTCTAAGGAAAGCCTTCATATACTCGTAGAACAACTCCAGAGAAAGAAATACAGGCTGGTTGAAATGTACTGTGTCCTCCTATAAAATCAGGAAAGAAGGAATTGCTTTTTGAGAACTAATTTAACTATTCTGTAAAATAGACAAATTAGGAATTATATACCTAATATGACTTAAATGAGTAGGCCAAATAATTTTCATTGCTTTTAGTGACTTAAATAAAAGCTTTAAGTTCCTTTAATCTTAAATCTTGCTCTTTGGCAAATACACATTGAAAAGTGATGGGTTTTCCTCAACAGCTGGATCAGCATGGAATAACAAAAAAAGTTTGTTCCTTAAATTCATATTCACATAGTTTAACAGACTTGTTAAACAATCCTCAAATAGTTCAACACTTTTCTCAGGCTGACTGTGTATTCATTTTAGTTCAACTCCTTGAAAGAGCAAAAAATAAATTTAGTTAGAAACTAAGTTCATGAATCTAAGATTTTATAAAAGGAGCAGAAAACAAGCAACTTACCAGCTAATTCAAGTTTAGCTCTAGCTTCCTTGTCTTTGGCGATAAATCTGTATTCTCCTTGGTCACGGGGCTTTATGTCACACACCTGCAGCCTGTGGACCTTTCCTTCACTCATCATCTGATGTTTGTCACCTTGGATGATAATCATGTTGTTTCTCAACCACTTGACCTCCACACCATCTTTGTTCAATTCAGCCATGAAGATGACATCTGCACCAGGAGCTTCATAAATATCTTGTGGTGGTCGAATAATCTCAACAGGGATTTCTGAAATAAATGTTGATTTATTCAGTATTATTTTTTAATTGTTTCTACTATTATCAAATAATGTTGAAATAAATCCCATCCAATTTTACACATACCTTCAACAAAAAGTCTTGCCCTAGATCTCCTGTCATCCACTCCACAGGAATATTCACACTCATCATCTAGTCTACAGTCTTTTATGATTAACCTGTGCAGATTTCCATCCTTTTCAAACTGGTATCTTTATGGAGGAGAAAAATAGGCAGTATTTTAGTTTCCAGACAAAGCAATAAAGTAAAACAAGCATGTTTAGCACATTCAGAAGCATAATAAAATGTACATACTTTTTGCCTTCTTTGATTTCTCTTCCATTTCTGTACCATTTTACACTGACTTTCTCTTTGGAAAGCTGGCATGTAAAGACAGCATCATCAAATTCAGTGACAGTCTGGTCCTGAAGATGTTCAGTGAAGTCTGCTGGTGCTTCTGTGATGAGAAGCTCTGCAACTGATTTGTCTTGTCCAGCAGTAACAGTATATTCACCTTCATCTACAAACCCACAGTCTTTAATGATCAATGAGTGCTTGAATTTATCAATTTTGTACAAAACACGCCTGTCAAATGTGATCTCTTCTCCATTCTTTGTCCATTTGAGAGTTGCATTAAGGCGATTGACTTTGCACCAGAATGTGACAGTTTTCTTTTCCATGGTCTCAATGTCTTCAAGGGGCTCAACAATTCTGAGATCCTCCTCTGTTACAACAAAAAGGCAAACATTTTTACAACTTCATATAAAATGGAATGTAAATGATGAAACAATTTTAATGTAGTGCAAATTATTTACCTAATACTTTTAAGGCAGCAGAGCTTTTTACATGTTCACCTCTCTGGTTTGTCAGTGAGATGGTGTAGGTAGCTTGATCTTTCAACTCTGCATCTCTGATTCTGAGAGTGTAGACTACACCCTTCTGAACAATAATGTATTTTGCACTATCAAATATTGCCTCGTCATTTTTGTACCACTTCTCTTTGGCACCTTCTTTATTGACTTCACAGTTGAAGATAATTTCTTGACACTCAGTAACTTCTTGGTCCTTAAGAGGAGTTATAATCTTGAGTTTTTCTGAAATTGAGAAAACAGAAGAAATAGGACATCATGTAGTATAAAGAATGTAACAAATCTACACATTGATAAAATAAAACTTACCAATCACTGCTAAGTGTGCTGTAGCTTTAGCTTCACCAACCATGACAGTATACATTCCTGTATCTCCTAGAACAGATTCTTTAACCACAAGTGTTCTCTTTTTGCCATCTGAAATGATGTCGTACTTATCACCAGGCTCCAGGACTGTGTCACCCCTTAGCCACTGTACTGTAATGGCTTCTTTGGATACTGAACAGACAAATTCAGCTTTTTCTCCTTCAAGCACCTCAAGGTTTTGTGGTCTGGTAAGAAATTCTGCTGCAAGTTCTGAAAGAAAACATTTTTGTAGATATATATATTATTTTTTACTTGTGAATGCAATAAACCAAATTGTATATTATTACTGATTTTCAAATGTTTTAATTTTTTTTCCAGGATACAAGCCCACCAAAGAAGTACTCTTACCATGTACAGTAAGTTTTCCTGTTGTACTAGAGCTTGGGAGTTTGCAAGTATATTTGGCAGCATCTTCAGGATGAGCATTATGTATAACAAGAATTCTCTTTCTACCATCAGAAATGTGTTCAAATCTGCCACCATCAGGCACCTCTTCATCTCCTTTAAGCCAAGTAACTTCAGCATTAGGCTTTGAAACTTCACAGATCAATTTTACAGTGTCATTTTCATTTACTTCAAGATCAGGAAGATTTTTTGTGAAAACAGCCTCTTCCTCTGCAAAAAGAATTTCAAAAGATGATTAAAGCCTGCCATAAAAAAAAAAACCACTCTCACATCTTTATTGTTCACATATTAGATTCGAAAACACTGTGTTTACCTATCACTGTAAGTAGGCCTGAAGTTCGAGCTGTTTTTGCTTCACAGGAATATTCAGCTTCATCATCAAAGACACATTTACTGATGACAAGAATGTGTTCTGCACCTTTAGAAATTATGTCATACTTTTTGCCTTTTCTAATTTCCATGCCATCCTTAAACCACTTCACCTGTTCCAGAACAAATTAACATGGTTTAAACATACCCATCATAAATTTCAGTGTGTTCTTTTATAGCAATAGATCACAGTTTTCCCCTCTAGCTGAAAGAGTAACTGAGATTAAAAAGTGTCACTACAGACCTTGACATTTGGACGAGAAATTTCACATTCAAATCGAGCAGATTCTTTTTCTTTAACCTCAAGGTCAGTCAGGGGTTTAAGGAAGTCGACACGAATAGCTGTAAGAGAATAGAAAATTTTTAAATTTTTAGTAGAGGCAAGTTATGCTAGAGAAGTAAAAAAATTGCCAACATTGATACTACTGCCAGTCATAGACACTTGTACAATGCCTTTACAGCACCCAGACATTTTGTAGAAAACTGTGAATTACTCACGCTCCACATTGAGGAAACATGATGTCTTAAAGTCCTTAGCATCACAGGCATATGTTTTTGCATCATCCAATGTGCAGCCGCGGATGATAAGTTTTCTGACCCTGCCTTCAGAAATGATATCATACTTCTTTGATTTGTGAATTTCTTCTCCATTTTTGAACCATTTAACTTTTGCATTTTCCCTGGAGACTTCACATTCCAGTACTGCAGTGGCTTCCTCTTCAACAGTCTGGTCCTCAAGTGGTTTAGTAAATTCAACTGGGGGTTCTAAATGAAACAGATACAGTTTTGGTAGAAAAGATCTAAACTACAGGCAGTCTTCTGCTTGCATAGAACTATCCTGTGCTGTTTACTAATTTTCCTTGACAAAAAGGCTCTTAGATGTCCCTATTGAAGGTTTCTTAAAACAATTTTTATTTTTAATAAACAGACATTTTTTGTTAATTCGGGTTAATTTCCTCATTTTCAGCCTACTGTAAGATTAGACTGGATGATATCCTTGTCCATGGGGTTTTTAATTAAAAATCATCACAAAGCCTTGCAACTCAATTTCTTTAGCCGAACCATACCCATGTAATCTCAGAGACTCTAAACTTATACTGTGAGCTCAGAGAATGCTTAGGGTTTTTTTTCAGTTTTTCCTTGAATTACTGGATCAGTGTGTGCAGTTCTTTTCCTTCTGAAACAAAACCCAGCCTGCAAGCAGTACAAGTGGGTGTACAGACAATGTTATCTTGTCCCTTGCCTGATGGAGCAGTTATACTCTGACAGGTTTCTGGATATTCAAAAGAACAGAAAAAGCCACTGGGAGCCACAAAGGATGGTATTTGTGGGTCCTCTTGAGGCCAATTGAATGTTCAAGACTGCAGCAAAGCCCTGGAAGTCCTAATGAACTGGTTTATCTCCCAGATTTGACCCATTTCCAGTGTTTTCCCTTGTTCAGCTCTTCTGTGAAGAGATTTTATGTAGGTTGATTTTTTAATCAGGGAAGTTATCTACCAGTTGAATATTGTATATACGATACCACTCTTTGATAAAATAATGTGTATTTATCAAAGTTTCCTATTCCAGGATGAAGCATGAATGGAACAATAATGTTATGGTTTAACTAAAATGACTGACTTACCTTTCACAAAAAGATTTGCTTGAGTTCTGAAATCTTTTGCTGTCAGTGATACTTCTCCTGCATCTGTTAACTTGACGTCTCTGAGAACAAGTGTGTGAACTCTCCCTTCAGCACGGGTCACAACCTTACAAAATACATAAAAACCCCACTGTGAACATCTACAACAAGTATTTAAGAAATATTTCATGAAATAGAATGCTATTTATGATTTGTGGAGTTCGGTTGTCCACTTTCACGTGAAGTTTTGACAACTTCCTTTTGTATATACTAGATATAACTCAGTCTTCAAAATTTTGAGGATTTTGGGACTGACTTGAGATGATGTCTATTTTGAACAGGTATTAATAAATACAAAAAAAAAGCAAATTTATGGGAAAAGTTGGCATTACTGCTGGCTACATGTAAAGGAAAACCTTTTTCAGCTATGAAGAGGTTTGGCACCCCCCACATACACTTCTCTGGAAATGCCAATTTGTCTATTTATTATTAATATTTTTCTTGCCAGGCAGTCATGACTATCAATCCACTGCACTGGTCAATAGCTTTTCACATTTTTATTCTGAAACTCAGAAGTAATTATCTTGATTAATTTCATGATTCATGTGCTGAGTTTCAACTTTGTTTATGTGTCCTTAATAGGGTCCCTTGTCATAATGATCTGTATTGATATTGCTACATTTTTTAAAAATTAAATATTTATTTATGCAAATTTCTTAAAGCTAAGAAAGATCTAGCAAAACCTGAAAAAAAAAATTAAAAATTGTATCTAAAAGAAATAGTAATCTGTACCAAAGTATTATTAGCAGCATTATTACAGGTTCTGAAACTTTGTTAGTTCATGCAATGCCTTGAAAGTTTACTTTGTCTTAAGCTTCCAACTTTTATTTGAATTTGCATTACTTTTTTGGGTCTAGTATGTGAAAAAGAAGTCTTACAATCAGTAATATCTATTTCCATTTCTTAATCTATTAATTTACGTTTCTTTATTTATTTCCCCTATCATTAACTTTAAACATTAAATTGAATGCATTCCAGGCTGCTCAGATCTCAGAGTTAAGAGCCAGCACTTGATGAACTGTTAAAAATAGCTAGTGAGAAGAGCTTGACAAGCAAATCTGCCCAGAGAGTTATCTGGAGAGCCAGAACAAATGCCTGAAATGGAATTTGAATCCTCTTAATCCCCTTATATGTTGAATTGGACTGCAACTCAGCATTCAGGAGAAATAAAGGCTTTTCCTGATAGCACCTTTCAAAATCCTCTCACGGTAACCACAGGTAATCTGAGTAAAAATTATTCAGTATCCTTGTGGCTGAGTCTCCAACAGAATCAGGTACAAAATCACTGTTGTAATGATTGATATTTTGGAACCTTTGTTTCCCTTTGTATGATAAATAATTGTAACATTCCAGAATACTGGAATTTCTGGGAAAAACTGTTGTATCTGATTTAAGGATGATTTAGCATTTGACACAGCAGTACTAAAATACTTCTGTGCCTTAGTACTTCAGCTGGGAGAGAATAAATAAGAAACAAAGCAGGGGAAGAGACTTGAAAGACAACAAGGAGGAGGAAACATGAGAAAAAGTAAAGTTTAGTTTTTTTACCTGATCACCGGGCTCCAGTTTCTTTCCTTTCAGGAACCATTCTACTGGGATTCCCTCATAAGAGAGTTCGCAATCGAAGGTTGCTGATTCCCCAGCTGTCACTGTTACATCCTTGAGGGGTCTCAGCAAGCCAATTACTCGAGCTTGGTAAGGAGAAGACATAATTTTTAGATTACTCACTTCTACCCAAGAGAGAGCTGCTGCCCTTACGTACTAATCTCCATGGTGGCTTCCCTCAAGAGAGCCAGACATCGCAATGCTGCTCTTTAAATTCCCTAAATAGAAGAGGCCACCCTGGGTTCTTAGGGGAGGGCTGGTCACCTACAATTTCCTATTTGCAGAGTGTGTTTCTTTAAATTGAACAAGGTCAGCAGGAAAGTTGCTCTGCATCTGTCTCCTTGCCAAGCCTTGCATGCCTGTGGCTAGATAAGGCATGTGTTTCCAAAATAGCGAGGGCTAGGATTGGAGTGGGAAACAAGTGGTCTTCAACCGTGTAGTCTGTCCCTGTCCATCAAGCTCTTAACCCTATCCCCAGATGTCACTGTTATCCTATCCTTTCCAGCTAACGTGACACTTCGATGCAGCACAGCCTTTGCTTGCAATATTTGATTTCATAACAGCATATATGATGGCAAACCATCAAGCAACCTTCAAGGCCATCTCCTTAATTTTATTTCTCCTATGTGAATAAATGATATATAAGGTTAAAAACACATAGCACATTCCTTAACAAAAAAAAATTAAGACAACCTGAGTAACTAATCTCTTAGCTGCTGTTTTGGAAAGGATTGCTGTGGGTTCAATACAGTATAGAGATTTGCTACCCATTCCAAAGAGGCAGTGAGTACCATGTTTTCACTTAATTAATAAATTAATTAAAGTTTAAAAGACACTCACGTTTCACTCGAAGGTGAGCACCAGACTTGGCATTTGCTGCTTGAAAATCTACTCCACCAGCTTGATCTAAGCGTACATTGTACAGTGTAAGGAAGTGCTTTTTTCCTTCCTCCTTGATTTCACATTCCTGCAGAAACAGAATTGAAATAGTTTTTTCAGTATCTTTTTTGTACTACTCACCAAAAGAGCCTCTCCTTCTTATACCATGAATCTGTTTTCTTCTATTCCATTCACAACTCTTGCGCCCAAGTTAAATATACCCTATAAACATTCATTCATAGGTCTTTCCTTTCAACTCTCTTAATACAGTTGGAAGGAAAGGGAAAGAGGCAACACATTTCTGTGCTGACTGAGTAGCAAATATATAAATATATATGCAGACCAGTCAGAGGCCTAGTTCCCCCATGGGAACTAGAAATTGCTCAGCTTGTGCTGTGACCTTTCCTTGAGAAGACATTTCCTTCTTTTATCGAGACAGTGATTTTCATGACACTTCCAGTCTTTCTGTATTATTCACATTTATGCCATTACATAGAAGCCAGATTATTGCCAACTGTGATTGTACTGTTTCTTTATTTTCTAGATCTTTCCAACAAGGAGTTTATATTTGATTAAGCTCTATGCCATTTTACTCCAATTTTAGCTGTCACAGAAATCCAAAAGAGTTTGGAAATGTGATCTACATCTATTTAAACCAAATATAACTCAAAACCCACAGGAAAAAGCATGAAATCTGATGCCTGCATTTTTAAATGCTGTTGTGTTTAAGTTAATTCCACATGGTCTTTGCACTTAGGATACATGATTGTTAGGTATTGTTAACAATGCAGAATGTACCATTTCATGTGAAAATAATTTATTATTTAGCTATTTTGTATTACTTTTGTACTAGATTTAAAACATTATTAATTAAAAAACCCACTATTTTTAATATAGTGACTCTTCCTGAAAGCAGGAAATCAAATTTAGTTTCTGTGGCCACCCTCCCTCATACTCTACTTCTGTGCAAAGTGTTGAGACACACATAAAAAATTAATGAAATATTTGCTTACAGCTGATTCAGTCAGGGGTTCTCCTTTTAGCTTCCAATTGCCATGGACACCTTCCTCAGAGATTTCAATATCAAAACGGGCAGTCTCTGTCTCAATCACCTCCACACTGTATAGTGGTCGCACAATCTCAATATCCCGGTCTGGAGAAGAAAAACACAATTGACTCCCTCAGTTTCTAGCAGATCCCAAAAGACTTCTACAGAGCAGCCCATTAAAATAGCCATACCTTCAATATCGAGTTTAGCAGAGGTTTGGTCAGTACCACAGTCACAAGTGTACTGTCCAATGTCTTTCTTCAAAGCTTTCTTGAGAATAAGGATTCTCTTTTTGCCATCAGCCTTAATAACCACATTCTTTGATGCAGTAATTGGCTTGCCATCCTTCATCCATTTCACTGGGGCATCTGCTTTGCTGATTTCACATTGTAGGATTACTTCATCTTTCTCCACAGCAGTGTAATCCTGCAGCTTCCCAGTGAAATAAGGGTCTCCCTCTGCAAGCAAAAGTTAAGATATATTTCAGTCTGAGGTTTTAGTCTTCTAGAAAAAACAACTAGTTTCTACCATAAAATATATTTCCTGTTTATATCCCACAAGAATGATTAAATACAGTCCTTTTTCACAGTTCTGTTACAAAAAAGAAAACAATAAACACCTAATAAATTGTTCAGGGCATTACTAATATTAGTGACAACATTCTTTTGATGCTCTAGGAGTTTTAGAGCACTGCTTTAAGTATGTACTCACTAACTTTGCAACTTTGCATGAAATTTTAAAGTTATTATAATCATCCTTCATGAATAGGTAAATGGAGACCCAAGGAAGAAAAACAAATTGTTAGATTTTCAAAATCATAATTTAGATTTAGGCCAATCCCAAGACCTTCTGATTACTAATTTTTATTAATAAAACTCTTCTGATAGTATACATCAGGTGAATTTTTTGGGTATTCTTACCAAGAACAGTGAGTTTAGCTTCTGAGGATTTGCCCATAGCTTCCACTTTTATCTGAGAAGTATCATCAATAGTAAGATCTTTGATTGTGAGTGTATGGAATTTGCCATCATCTGTCATTGAAACCACTTTGCTGGTATGTAACCGTTGGTCATTCTTGAACCAGACCACAGTGATATTTTCATGGGAGAGTTCCACAGTGAACTCTGCAGTTTCTCTCTCCTTCTTTGTTACATCCTTGAGAGGAGTGATGAATTTCAGGCGGATACCTATAACAACATAACGTGTCATAATTTTATCAATAGAAACTATGCAAGTATATGATGCAAAACCTTCCTAGAAAGACAAAGTATAACAAACCTTCAATAATTAGCTTGGCACTTGTTCTTTTATCCTCAGCTTCAAATGTGTATTTTACTTCATCCTCAAAGGCAACAGATTTAATAATCAGAGCATGCTTTGTTCCATCTGAAATGATTTCAAATCTTTCATCAGGAGTGATCTCTTCTGTTCCTTTCAACCAGCGGAAAGTCTTGGGCTCTCTGGATACCTCACATTCAAACTTAGCTTCATCCTTCTCAAAGACCTTCACATCACTTAGTGGAGTGATGAAGATAAGAGGCAGTTCTGAAATCAAAGAAGAGCTCTTTCAGATCAGTTCATACAGTGCTTTCTGACACTACATTTGTTCTGATGCCCTGAAATACATATGGAAATGTTGGCCAAGTGCAGACTGTACCTTTCACTTTCAGATTAGCAGCACTTTTAGCATTGGCAGCTTGGAAAGACACTTCTCCAGTCATATCAAGTTTGCAGTTATGAAGGACAAGAATATGCTTCTTCCCATCTTCAATGATTTCACAGTCCTGGTGATAAAGAAACACACACATCCCACCGTAAATATTAATATTCTAAGATGCCACTCAGAAAACATTATTATTAATCATGTTTTTCTACTGGAAATGATGGTCTAAAAATAAAGAAGAATTCTTACAGGTGAAGGTGTTAGGGTTTCTCCTTTTAGCTTCCATACAGGATGGACATCAGGCTCAGAAATTTCAATTTCAAAGCGTGCTGTTTCACCAACAAATACTTCCACTCCATACAGTGGGCGCTCCACTTTAATTAAGCGAGCTAAAAAAAAAAAATAAAATTCAAAAGTTTGCATCTGTTTACTCACAAATTGTATACCATAGAAATGTAATATTGGAAAGCACCTTAAGTCTCTCCCTTTTCTTTCTTTTGGGCATTCAAATGCTATGACCAGTAGATGTTTATCTAACCTCTTCCTAAAAAGCAGCAAGGGTTGTCTACAACCTCCTTCTATGTCTGAAAATGTAGTTATTTTTGGTAAGAATATTTTTCCTAATAATTTACCCAGATACCTCTTACAGTGAACTAAACCGTTTTTATTTCCTGATGGTGACTCGACACAGAGAGTAACTCTCTCCAGTAATTGTCAAATATATTGTCTCCTTTAATCACTGTTAATAACTTTAAATGTAGATATTTCAGCCATTCATCGTAACAGCATGCTTTTCACAGGTACATTTTTGGTCTTGCTTTCTGGACAGTCTGTCTGTCTACACTGGTTTACAAAGGTTTTGCTATTTTCCCTTAGTGAAGACATGATTACTTACACTCCACGCTGATATTGGCGCTTGTCTTGTCAGTTCCACAGTCACACTCATAAACACCTTTGTCACTCTCTGCAGCCTTCTTGATCTTCAGGATACGGCGCAAGCCATCCGTTTTTATGGAAATTCTGTTGGAAGCTATTAGTTCTTCACCATCTTTGTACCATTTTACTGGCACATCTTTGCTAAGTTCACACTCCAGAGTAATATCATCTTTCTCTACAGCACTGTAGTCTTGTAATTTCACAGTGAAATATGGATCAGCCTCTACAAAAGTCATAGTAAATAAGATAAATTAGTTATACAAATATACTAAAATGTCAATATTTTGTCACTTTCTACTTATAAAAATGGTTAATATTTATTCTATAGCAGATTTCAAATTATTTTTGTAATTACCTAAGACTTTCAGGTTGGCTTGTGTATTCAAGTCCTTGACTACGGCTTTTATTTCTGAGATATCATCAAGTGTTACTTCTCTCATTTCTAGTTTATGAACTTTGCCTTCTGAAGTAATCAAAACTGTTCTGCTTGTGTGAAGTCTCTTGTCGTTTTTGAACCATTTCACAGGCATGTCTTCATGAGAAAGCTCAAACTGAAAGTGGGCTGTTTCCCCCTCTTTCACTGTTTGATCCTGCAGAGGTGATATGAACTTCAGCCTCACACCTGTAATGCAGACACAGAAATACATTCAGAAAAAAGGCTAATGTAGTCCTGAAAGATATATTCTTTATCTTCTTGTTGTTCTTTTGTTCATGAGAAAACACTTGCCTTCCACAAACAGTCTTGCTGTGCTCTTTTTGCCATCAACTTCAGCAGTGTATTCTCCCTCATCATCAAACTGTGAATCATTGATAACAAGAATGTGCTTCTTTCCATCTGCAATGATGTCAAATTTTTCTCCAACCTTGATTATATCAGTGCCCTTAGACCATATAACATTGGCCTCTCTGGTAAGGACACATTCAAACCTTGCTTGGCGCTTCTCAGGAACAGTGACATCTTTCAGGGGCACAGCGAAGTCCAATTCGATTTCTGGAAGCAAAAGACAACACACCATTTGTAACGAGCTCCACATGAACTCTGTCTAAGCTGGTGACACACCCTGTGGGACATTGTACCTTTTACTGTCAGGATGGCTGTAGTGACAGCGTTCAGGGCCTGGTAAAGGACTTCACCAGCTTGCTCTAACTTGACTTTGTGTAAGGTTAGGAAGCGTTTTCCTCCTTCAGCTTTGATTTCACATGTCTGGAGAGATGACAGACTTGGTTAAATACAAATACCAACATAATGCAAATGCCTTGCTGCTATGTGCTTTTAATAAAGGGATTTTCATAAACATTGTATATACAGTAAAGAGTCAGGTAGGAAGAATGAAATTGCTTTTCAAGGAAAGTTAATACTTTGACTCAATCATTAAAATATGGAGTACATTTCTTCAGCATTCCACAGAATTCTTCAGAATGTCAGAATCATTCCCACAGTGTATGTAGGATATTTCTATTATTGCTTGAATTATGTGCTGTAATACCTTAAGAAAGTGAAGGCCTTCAAAACTTAGCTTTTATAAAATATAATCCTTACTTAGAGAATCAGTTTTTTTAATCATATATTCTGGACTGAGTAGCAATGACAAGTCTTTATATTAAGATTCAAGGAATCTGTTCACAGTATTTAATTTAAATAAATTTTTTTTTTTTAAATTCAAGGATGCTTACAGGTGAAGGTCTCAGGACTTCTCCTTTCAGCTTCCATTCACCAGGAATATCATCTTCAGATATTTCTGTATCAAAGCTTGCTGTTTCCTTCTCATAAACTGTAACATCCTCTAACGGCTTCAGAAGCTCAACTTCACGTTCTACAATGCACAAATAAACATATGTATAATTAGATCAAGTTTTGATAGAGCTTTATAATAATTCAGGTTACCTTTAATGTTTGTTCATTTAGATGTTTTTCAACACTGCCCTACAAGATGATTAAATATAATCCAAATAAAAGCTTCCTTACCACCAAGGGTCAGTTTAGCTGGGTATCTGCGACCTTCAACTTCCACTGCATATTCTCCAATATCAGCAGGACCAGCATTCTTGATTTTCAGGAAAATTTTATTTCCTTCTTTCAAGATTTCTGTCTTGTCAGTGGGTTCAGCAGGGATTTCCTCATCTCCTTTGAACCATTTAATGTTTGGTGTATCCTTGACAATGTCACAGCTGAAAGTAGCTGTTCCTTTTGGTTTAACATGCTGGTCTCTTATGGGTTTTACTAACCAGTCCCTTATAACTTCTGCATGACAAAAAGTTACACAAGAAAACAGCTTAGCAGACTTTTATTACAAACAGACGTGTCATAAAAAAGAATAAAGAGAACTAAGAGATTTTGTACTACAACAAGCTTTTAATAGCTGTAAAAATCATATCTGTCCACTTATACTCTAAGACAATGAGAAAAGGTTTTCATAATTTTGGAGCAGCCCAAATATCCTTGAGAGAAAAAAGAACATGATTTTTGTTACTTACCTACTACCTTAACACAAGATGAGCATGACAGTTCAGAGTCTTCCACCGTAACAGTGTAAGTGCCAGCATCAGCATCATCTGAATCCATGACTGTGAGGGAATGTGCCAAACCAATAACACCCAGAGCAAATTTCCCAGGCGTGGCTTTGATGATTTTACCATCCTTTCTCCAGACCACATTTCTTTCTTTGTTAAGCTCACATGTTAAGTACAGTGGCTGGGTTTTAATGACAGTCACTTCTTCTTCAAGGGTTTTTACAAACCGCACTGGGAGTTCTGTGGGAAACAAATTATTTTGATTTGTCTCCTTTATACATAGAATATGTGATGCAGAAATACCTTATATAATTTGTGTAGTGATTGAGGGAAACAAAAGCATGCATCTACCAACTACTGTAAAATTACAAAGCACCAACTTGAGGAGTTTATTGATAAATTTGAAATAGGGAATACCTTCAACAATAAGTTTGGCTGTAGAGGTCTTCTCTTTGTTCCCCAGTTTTAATACACAAGTATATTCACCAGCATCAGACAGCTGGACATCAATAATATGCAGCTTCCTATCTTTGCCATCAGCAATAAACTTGTGTTTTGGGCTCTCTCGGATATTGCTTCCATCTTTCATCCAGCTGGTAATTGCAGTGGATGGTGAAATTAGGACTTCAAAGATTGCAGAAGACCCAACAGACTCAGCTTCCTTTAGCACTATATCTTTCATCTCCTTGACAAACTTCAGTGGTACAGCCTTGAGCTGGTAAGTAAATGGAGGCTCTTCAGGAGGTTTTTCACCACCGCTGCCTGGCCTGAGCTTCCTTCTTTCTGCATCTGCTGGTGAAGGTGTCTTCTTGGCTGTAATTCAGATTCAGAAATTAATAAACGAGTCTTGATTAATTGCTTTTGATTGTAGGCTGTGCTGATTTTGTTGGGGGAGATTTAACAGTCTTCTAAGTAGCTAGTATGGGGCTATATTTTGGATTTGTGTTGAGAGCAGTCTTAATAATAGATATTTTGGTGATTGCTGAGAGGCTCTTGCAGAGCTAAGGCCTTTTCTGCCTCTCATACAGCCCCACCACTGAGCAGGCTGGGAGTTCACAAGAAATTGGGAAGTGATACAGCCAAGAAAGCTGATCCCAACTGACCAAAGTGATATCCTACACCACATGGTGTTATGTTCAGTATATAAAGCAGGGAAAGAAGAAGGTGGGGGGAGGAGGAGGGCGTTCAGATTTATGACATTTGCCCTTCAAGGGATGGAAGGACATCCTGCTGTCCTGCATATGGGTGAACACATCCCTGCTCATGGGAAGCAGAGAGTGAATTCCTTAACTTGCTTTGCTTGTGTGCTCTGCTTTTGCCTAATCTGTGAGTTTTCTCGATTTAACCCTTATTCTTTCCTCCTTCCCACTATAAGGGAGTGAGTGAGTTGCTGTTTGGGGCCTGATTGCCAGCTGGAGTTAGACCATGACAAGGTATTGCTTGTAATATCCTACCTTTGACTGGACTGATACCCTTCGGAGATTCTTCTTTTGGTGGCTTGGCCTCTGAAGTAGAACAGCAAGATTATTAGAAATGTAGTTAAATAAACACACTTACTAAAACTAAGACAAGTATTTATTTTATATATCAGATTTTTTCTTCTTTTAGTTACCTACACGTAAAAGGGGAGGAAAGGATATAAATATATCTCTATTTTTATAGAGTGTATACTGTTTATATCTCAATAGTAAGTTCAATATCCTGAAGTATGGGAATGACCTATCCAGCAGCAGAGCCTAACAGGCAACTTAAAATCTCCTATTTCCTTATTGTGGTGTCCTGCCCATAATTTGTAAAATTCTGTCATTCCTTGACAAAATAGTTTAAGTGCCTATTAAAATTATATGAGGTTTTTTTTTTTTTTTAAACCCACACAATTTTACTAATGAACACCACAAAAATATAAGCTGTGTAAATTAAATATATATTTCAGGACAATGCAGTACTTTTACAAGTGAGGGATGCCCTGTTAGTAACCTAATTTGTGATGAATCATTACTGACTTTTGAAAATATTACCTGTGCTATGAAGCCTCTGGTTACCTTTTTGTGAAGGGAAATATGAAAGATACTTTTAATGGGAGAATGATATGAATGAAATGCAGGACAGATTTTGTTGCAATGGATGGAAAAATGAATACTAGGAAAAAAGTGTGAGTTTTGCTGAGAAGACAATGGCACACACAACGATTTATGAAGTCTCAGAAAAGTGTAAGACTAAGACAATGAACAGTGATCACACAGGTGTGTGTACAGACAGGTAAGACAAACATGTGAAGAGTGGCTGAATGCCAGTAAAGCCAGCTGACAGACTTGATGGAATTGCGAATGGTGTTACTAAAACACAATGGCAGGTGGCACTCTCCTGAAGCAAATGGTACAAGCACTTCGTGGAAGAATTTGGCATCAGTCTTCCTCACCTCGCTTTGCACGAGACTTTGCTGGAACATCCAGAACCTCACGTGATTCTCCAGGTGCATCCAAATTCTTATTTTCACTCTCAGGTCCAGAGGCCTGCTCAGTCAGGTGAGCAGGTTCTGATTTCTGGTATTCTTTCTCTCCTTCTGCTTTCTTTGAAGTTATTACCTTACCTATGCTTGAGGAATGAGTATCTTCTCCATTTGCAAGGATCCCTTTGCTTGATGATACTTTGTCTATGAGCTTTCCCTTCTCTTTTTTCATGGTACTAGATGTGCTTTTTCCAATGCCATGTTCAGGTGATGCTTTTTCATCTGAAATACCTTCTGTAGATTGCTTTTCTTCAATTTTACCTTTTCTGCTTTTGTTAGCCAGAGTTTCTTTATGTTCATCCGGAAGGGTATGAACTTGAATTTGTTTTTCATCTTGACTTTGTGGTGGCTGAATAGCAACTTTCTTTACTGACTCAGATATGATTCCCTTTTGATGTTCTCCTGTGGAAACTTCACTTCCCATCCCTCCTGTAATCACGGTATCAAATTCTTTTTCCACAGGTAGACTTTCAGGGGCATTTGGCAGCCTAATTTTGCCTTTTTTTAGGTGGGTGCTGAAGATAATTTTTTCTTCCTTCTCTGGTAAAATCTTCTTGCCTGTGTTTTTATCACTTAGGAGTGCTTTCTCAGTCAACAATTGTCCTAAACCCTCCTCATAATGAGCTTCTTTCTCTGTAGAGCATTTTTCTCTTGCTTTAATTTCTACTACTTCTGACTTAAGAACAGATGGTTTAAAGATGGTGTGAGGTTTTTCTCCAGGAACTTCCTCATCTTCTGTGGGGTGTTCTAGGTCAACATCTTTTCTCAATCCTGGCTGAGCCTCCTCAGACAGGTCTAAGGAATGTACTTCTGCTGATGTAAAATCCAGATTCTTACCTTTCTCATCACCTTGAATATCTTCCATTTTCTTTGCTTCTTTGTTAAGAATCTTATCTATAGCAATTTCAGGTACTGTGCCACCTGATTGCTTCAGCCTCTGAATTTTACTTTGTATGCCATGTCCCTTCATGGATTCACCAAGAGGAATTTCATCTTTCTCTGGAGTAAAACCTCCTCTCTCATCTTCATTTCTAAGCTGAGAAGTTTCAGCTATGTCTGCCTCTATGATATCCTGTACAAATGAAGTTTTATCCTTAATATGAAATTTTTCAAGTTGCAATCCTTTTTTTGTTTTTTTCTCTTTTCCTAGAAGTCCTTTCTGGTCCCTAGGCTGAACTGGCTTTCTGGGTTTAGGTACACAAGTTGACTCAATTTCTTCTTTTTCATGGTTGGGAATCTCTCCTTCATGAAGAACACTAAGCTTTTCAGAGACCTTCTCTATGGCATCCTCCTTATGAACAAGCAATTTAATTTCATCTTCCCTTTCTTCTCCAGAATCTCTTTCCACATGTTCAGATGTTATAGAAATCAATTTCACTTCCTCATCAGGTAGTGGTAGTTCCTCCTTTGTGTAAGTAATGTGATCTATATCAACTTTAAATTTCTCACCTGTAAGAGCAGTCTTTTCTGAAACTACAGGTGTCATTTCTGGTTCCTCTTCCTCAGAAGCCAGGACAAAATATTTAAGAGATACTTTCTCCTGCTCCTCTGTCTCTGAATTCAGTATTCCACCAGCTGTTTCCAGTGAGATTTTATACTCAAGTGGCTCTATGGCCGGAACTGTCTCCTTAGGACTTACTTTCTCTTTCACATGCAAGCTTTTTTCAAATGAAATCTTCTTCAACACAATTGACTCAGGCTTTTCTTCTTCCACTGGAGGCATTTTAACTCTATGTTTTAGTACAGATGGTGCATCAGGCCTTTCTGCAGCTACAAAGGTTTCATAGGTAATTTAGAGAGTAAAAATCCATAAGAATAAGAATCAGGAAGAATACATTTAAGACAAATTTTACAAAGATACCTGAAATAAAATGAACATAGAACACTTCTCTACACAACAGAAACTTAAAACACAACCACAAAACAAAGGTAAGAACAGCACCCATGAACAGAAACCTAAGTAAACCACTCTTAGCAGTTAGACACTGTTTAAATCCAGTGTAGGTTAAACGTAGCAGAAATGACAGCTATCTGGTCACTGACACAAAACAGGTAAATTGTGCCACTGCAGACTGCATCACCAGATCAATGGCCAAGATAATTTTAATAATTTGGCTTCTCAAATGCCCAAGATCTGAGCTCTACTGCAACATGAAGCCCTTTGAATGGTGGGAAGGCAGAATGGACATCAGCTCTGCTGGTGGAGCACAGTGCTTCAGTTCCCTGAGTGTTTCAGAGGAAATGGAACCATCCCAGCTCTTTTTTTTTTTTTTTCACAGCAGGCTTTGTTCCAGGGTCCTAAGCATATCAGACAGAAGTAGCAATACTCTAATTCTTCAACATCACTGTTGGTTTTTCTCGGGGCTTCAATGACAAATCAAAAGCAGGAAACAAAACAACACAACAATTATTTAGAAACGTGTAACTTTTCTTTGTCTACACAGAAAATACAAGATGCAATTCATATAACGCATATCAGGACATGAGGAACATCAAGAAAACAACAAAATACGCAAATTTCATAGTAGGACAACAAATAAAGACACACATATTACTATCCAGACAAAAGAGCACAGATTGGTCTCCATAGTATATCAGTTTTTGTTTTAAATTAGGTGACAGCACCTAGAATAACAAATACTTGAATAGGACCTCAAATCTTCCTGTAATGAATGAGTTATTGTACAGCTCTTCCCTCTTTTTATACTGAAAGTATTTATGTATGTCAGAGAAAATCCTTCTAAATAGCATAGAATACATATAAATACCTGCTTTCTTTCCAACAACTGGAGCTGTCACTGGAGCAGTAACAGTGGGTTCTTCAGCTGGTTTTGGAGATTTCAGAGCTGCATGGGAGAAAAAAGTTTTAATACATTACTTTAAGTATGATATTCTTTAAAATGTTTTGTAGATGGTAGGAAAGTTCTATTCTTCTTAATTCTAAAGGCCTTTGTGTATTCTTTTAGTATTCTGCTGCACAAGGTGCTGAATTATATTGTCAAAGATGTGCTTTTGCCAAGAAAGGTTGGACCAGATTACGCGTGAAGTCACCTTCCAACCTGGTATTCTATGATTCTATGAACGTCCTTTGAGCAAGAAGTCCCTGAATGGAAAATACTAGACACACAAGAGAAGCTTCACCAGTATTCACAACTAAAAAATTCTTACCTACTACAGGTTTAGGTTCAGGCCCAGGAACTGGGACAGATGCTTGCTTAGTTTCTGCCATTTCAAACACAGAAATTACAAGTAGGTTAGTTTTTTACATTTTTTTGCAAACACATTGAGCATTAGAAGTTAGGATAAACAACACACAGAGAGCTAAATGAAGACAGAATTCATTGGTTTCTATTTTATTGTGCCAAAAAGCAAGAAATTACCTTGAGATTAACTATTGTAAAGCAAGATTGTAAACAATGAAAAAAGATGACTTTTTCAAGCATTGAAGAATAAAGACAACAAGAAATCCAGAAGACTGCAAAATGGTTAATGAGGACACAGTAGTCATGACAGACTGGAGGACAGTAATGCATTATGTTAATATAGCATGATATTCAGCACTGAATATTGTTTAGTTGCTGCAGTAAGGAAAAAGAGCACCACACAGTTGTACCTTTTGTTGGTTCAAGCACAGGTTTCTCCTCTTTTTTTATGGCAGGTATCTCAGTTTTCTTTGTAGGAACTTCTGGGACTTTAAAATAATATTTTTATTTTTTAAGATATATTAAAACACCTTAAATCCCTAAATAGAATACCCTCAAGTGTATTTAAAAAGCTTTCATTGTTTTTACATGTAAACAGTTTCAGATGTTCATAAGGTTTAGGAACATACATTTCTTAGAGTAAGATTTGAGTAAATTAGAAACTATAAATGGGTAAAAGGACACATACTTGTAAAACGTTACCTAAAAATTGCTTGGATTAACTGTTTTGCTGTAGTTATGTTTTTATCAGTATTATATAAAATATTTTTAAAGCTCTTTTCTATACACAATGAAGATTGAGAAACAATCCAAAAAAATACAGAATTCAGACTCAAATGTGGATGTCAAACTTGGTTGTGCATCCAGGTGAGTTGCACATTTAGGCCAATGCAAGCTATCTTTTAAGACACCAGTTTCATTCCTGAACTTAAGAAAACACTACTTAATAGTAGGATTAAAAAAAAATAAATATATATTTCAATATATATATTTGATAGTAATCTGGTACCTTCAGGTTTCTTAATTTTTTCTATTGGTGTAGGTACTGGTTTAACTTCTGGTTTAGGCTCTTTTTCTGGTTTAGGTTCTTCCTCTTCAGGTTTCTTTTTAAGAACTTCAAAAGAAAAGAAATCTCAGTTTTTAAAGCACAGGCAAACAAAAGAATAAGACATTGAACAAGACAAAGATTAAAACATCAATCATAAAGAAACCAGAAAATAATATATATAGCTCAATAGAAATGGAAGATTTGTGTAACTATTCAAGATACTATTCTGAAAGTAATTTAAAATTCAAGTCATCTAAGGAAAAAAGACATTTATATTAAGAGCAGTCCATTTGAGAGAAAAGATTTTAATGTTTTTTTAAATGTAATTTTAATGTAAATACTCAAGTATTGTATTTGGAGAGCTCAAATTTATATAATGTCTGTTTTCCATTTTATTGATTTCACTTGATTTTGCCCTCTCAGTTCTCCATCTTGGGTATGTAATGACACTCTCATCTGAAAAATGGAGTATTATATTTTTTTTACGTCGTCTGAAATTTAAAGGTACAAGGTACACAAGCACGAATCATCACTCTGTGGTATTCCAAAGAGAATTGGAGTTAATGCTTCATCTTTCTAAGCAACAGTTGAGCACAAAATGATTCAGAGTGCTCCAGACTTTGCAGGAAATGGGATGATGTCCAATAGTACCATGGGGTTCTGTGATCTTTGTGGTACTTTTGAGAAAACCACAAAAGAGAATACATAGACTACACATGTAACTTTAATAACATTTACACTGTGGGCAGTGGAAGACTCTCAAGTTTAGTACAAAGAGATAAGAAAAACAGAACACAGAGAGAGAGAGAGGGAACTAGATTTTCATTGTTCTGCTCTATTTTCATTACAGATCCTTGGTATCTGAGAGACTTTCAGGCTACCCCCTTCCTCCCTGCAACTACAATTGCTTTTCCCAAGAAACAGACATCAGATAGATTTATGCTGATCAATGTTAAAATGCTGGGTTTTTAAAAACAGACCCAAGTTACTATACCTCTTTTCAAAACAACTTCTTCTTTTGGTGGGGGAGTAGGCTCAGGAATTACTTTGCGAGGTTTCTTTACAAGTCCAGGCACTTAAAAGAATATTATTCCAGATTTTATTATAGGTTCATAACAACAGTAAGAGTTAACCAACAGCTAGTATGTCCAAACACACAAATCAAATACTAGTCCACTACTGAATATTAAAATCAAAGGTTAAACTGTTGCTATTGAAGCTAATAGTTTTAATATATTTTCTATATCATTTGCATACAGCTGTCATCTAAGCTTTTGGATAAAGAGAAAGTTTTCATACAAATCAACAGATGAGAAGTATGGTTTGAGAAAACTATAAAGGTTGTGTATTCAAGAATAATCATCATCATAACATTTTTATTTCCTCATCCTCTTTCACTATAGGCTTATGTTACATATCTATTCTTAAGAGCTATCTGTCTGTGATATTCTTAAGGATCCACTTTAATATCTCTTAAACATGGGGACAGCATTAAGAAGGAATGTCCACTGCTCAGCTTATCTTGAACTCCAGGACATATGAATAATATAAAGGCATACCTGTGAAGTGGCTGGCTCAATACATTATTCATTCCCTTCTCTAGACTAAAGTGTCCTCTCACATAAAAAAGTTACATTTCAGAAAAATAATAAACTAAGTATGTTGAAACAATGGTGTATACATTTAAAGAGTATTTTATTTTTTATTCGTATCTAAGCAGAAAACCAAAGTGAGCACCTACACAAGTGATAAAACTCATAAAAACTCATTTTTCTGTGTTTCTATCTCTTACATCTCACAGACTGCATGATGTATGATTAAAGTGGACATAAATATAACACAAACACATATGCCCAAGATGGGTATGCATGTTGAGCATTCTAACATAGACAGTGTTTTGATACATTTGAGGAAATTAAACAAGAAGACACTAAGAACTACAACTTTGGGGTCATGAGAGGATTATTTTAAGCTAGAGTCTTATATTAGCTAGGTACCTTTAGCAGGTGGAGGTTCCAATTTCGGAGGCTCACCAGGTTTTGCAGCCACAACTTTCTTCCTTGCCTCAGGAGCTTTAAAGAAAATTATTTGAATTTTACAACACATATTAGACTCCAAAAAGAAAGGAGTGTTCTAAAAAACCCGAACACCTCATTAATAGTATTGATGTAAAAGAAGGAGAAAAGCTGCAAAGCTAAGATCCTTGCTGATTAACTGTTTAGAAAAAGTCAGATGGTCTGTAGGAAGCACAACTGATCTGAAACCCGTGGTCATATAACACCAGCAAATTATTGCTGGGGATTCTTTTCATTTTTAAGAATATGTTAAGGGGGAAGAATTATGTTAGGGATAGAAGAATGTGTTAACTTGATTAAAATGGTTTTAATAATTTTTTTACCCGTAATAATTGAAAAGAACCCATGTAAATGCTGATAAAAAATCATGATGGACTGAGCATTAGTGAGGCGCACCATTAAAATATAGTACATTAGAAAAGAAATAAAAAAGACACAAAATTATAGTCTAAAAGCATGCTTTTCAAGGTTCATCAGTATAATTTTAAAAGATTGAGTTTCCACCATTATTTATGGCTTCAGATGATTATACCTTTAAGTAGATCTTTTGCCAGTTTAATATCTTCTTTTGGAGCAGGTGGTGGTGGTGGTGGTTTTCGCTTTTCAGGGATCTTCTTTTCAGGTTGCGGCACTTTAAATAACATTAGGTAGATTTAGAATAAATTTCCTATGATGGTGGTTATGAGAAGAGTAGTACAAACCTAAAGATCACCATTTTCCATTTCCAGTGAAGCCAGTGAAAAAATGTCATTGGATTAAATGGGAGTATGAAAGAGCCTTAGGTTACTGCTTTGAGTCATGCACACAATACAAATATCAAAGCTGACTTTAAAAAGCATGTTAATAACATGAGAACAAAAGTAGAAAACCAAATGATGGGAAGACTCTTATGGACAAGAAACAAAATGAAAGCATTTAAAATAATCTTCAGGCTGTACTTAGAGTTAAATGATCAGAAAAACTTCCAGAACACAACGATGGAAGAATCACAGAAAGACCTACAATGCAGAGGTGACCTACAAGACACAGGCACATGTGTGAAAAATGAGAGAGCAAGAAAAATCTGCACATGATGATGATGATGATGATGATGAAAGAAAGGTCTGTGGCAGCCTCTAGGGAAGTACTTGGTATACCTTCAACTGGTAAGGCTTCTTCAACTTCTACAACTGGAATTTCTTCTGCTTCTTCAGGCTCAATCTCCTTTATGATTTCATATTCTTTAAAGAATATTGACAACTGGTGTAAGTTTTCAATTATAAGATTGTTTCACATGAACAGTTATACAGATATAACTAAAATGTACTTCAACAGACACAGACAAATACACGTTAGGTTAAGTAATCATTCTATCTGTTACCTTTGCAGTTAATGCAAGATTTTGAAAACCACTTTCTTTCTAAGCATGTGTGAAGCTTGTATGAAGGACAGAATTTTTTATGTATAAAATATAAGCTAAACAGTAAATTTGTGGATGAGTTACCATAACAGGAAAGAATAAAAATGTCAATGCTCTCAATTAATTCAAGATTATAACAGCAACATAAATAATAACTTTTGAGAGACTCCAATTTAGTGGAAACTTAATATTATCTTAAAAAGAGACATATCCTGTGCTGGAGCCTATATTTTACTTCCAGATATGAAGATATACTAACAGATACAAGAAATATTGACTAGTATAATCTAAAATATGATGTGGGCAACTTACAAACATCACAATGGGAGAAAAAGGAAAATGTTTACGTTAAAGCTTATATTCAGAAGAACGGGACAAAGGATTGTTCTTAGAGTGAAGTCTAGGGTAGCACAAACCTTCACTTGGTAGTGATTCAGGTATTTTAGGAATAGGAAAAGGTACTTTCTCCTCTGAGACAGGTTTCTTGGGTACCTCAGCCACTTTAAAAAAAAAATATTAGGTTTCTTTTATTTTTGTGTACATAAATGTACATATGAAACATAAAAAGACAAGGACATCTAGCACACACAAAATCACAGTAACAGTAGCCATAACCATGAAAGACTGTGCTCCAGTCTTTCTTAAGGCATGCTACATTCAACTGACAAATTTTATAGACGCAGCTATGAATAAAGAAAGGAGAGAGTATAGAAAACATTTATTCTCAGGAGATGCCTCCTGGCAATATGTACCTTTGGTTGGAGGAAGCTCTGGTTTTTCTAATTGTGGCTTTTTAGGTGTTGTAAGAGGCACTTTCTCCTCTGGGACAGTTCTCTCTTGCACTTCAGTTTCTTTAAAGATATTAGTAAATGTTCATTTTTTTGAATATTAAGACACATATATATATAAATAACAGTGAAAAGTGCAATGACTAAAAAGAGGAGAGCATACAAAACATGAAGAATAATAAATTTAAGCATCAGATTATTCATCTGGCAATGTATGCATCAGTGAAACAAGGGGAAAGGTATTCAGAGAAGAGAGATAAGGAGATGTTCAGTCACTGATGTATGTACCTTTAACTGAAGGAACTTCATGTTTTTTAAGGACAGGCACAGGCTCTGGTTCCTTGGGTACAGCCACAGGTTTCTTGGGCACAGCCACAGGTTTCTTAGGCACAGCCACAGGTTTCTTGGGCACAGCCACAGGTTTCTTGGGCACAGCCACAGGTTTTGGGGGAATGACCACTGGCACCTCCTCTTCTGCCTCTTCCTCCTCAATCACCTCAGGGACTTTAAAGATATTAGATCTGTTTACCTGACTGAGCTTAATGTTATGCAAACAGACAAAATGACAGAATGCTGCTCGCAGCCCTCGCACAAAAGTGCAGGGGGGCAAAGAATGCTGAGCCCTGCAGCAATGTGCAGGGCATGGCAGGCTCTTGCAGGACACCACCCTATACCTTCAGCTGGAGAGACTTCTGGCTCTCCAGGCTCAGCAACTGCTGCCACCTCTTCTGCTGCTTCCACCTCTTCCTCCTCTTCCAGGACCTCAGCTTCAGGCATCTCAGGCACTTCAAAGATATTAGTGCATTTACTTTTACATAGCTGAGAAGACATGGCAAGAAGGAACAACAGCCAGGGCGACACAGACACAGAACATCACAGCAGCCAGCTCAGACCCTCACACACCACGCAGCAGCACCCCTGTCCCAGCACACACAGCCTTGGCAGTCTCAGTCAGGGAACAGAGACAGGCCAGGAGAGGGTAGGACAAGGCTTAGGAGAAGAGGATTCAGTATATTCTGTGTTAAGTTATCCATGAGGACAGGTACCTCTGGGTGCTGGAAGCTCTGGTGCTTTGGCAGAGGGCACAGGTGGTAGTTTTTCCTCACGAGCAGCCTTCCGGGGCACCTCGGGTGCTTCAAAGATATTAGTAGCAGTCAGTTTGGTACACACAACAGGAGGATGCACAGTGACATGTAGACTGGAGATGCACTCATGAAGGAACCAAAGTGGTCTCACAGCATCAACCTCTCTCTCTCACTGGCTCACACACACAAACCCCCACAGGGCAGAAATTTCAGGAAATCACCAATGAACAGAACAACAAGAGACATCAGAAATAACATGTAAGACAATAAGGACAGTCTCATTTGGACTGATGCACAAAGCCACAGGTACCTCGAACTGCTGCTGGTTCTGGCTGTTTGGGCACAGTTACAGGTGTAGGCTCTTCCAGAGCACCTTTCTTGGGCACCTTGGGAACTTCAAAGATATTAGTGTATTTTAGTTTTGTGGGCACTGCAGATGGCTATGTAACAATACAGCAACCAGTAGTAAATGCACACAGTCTTTTTTGAGAAAGTGCTGTGGTTACATTCAGCCATCAGCTCTGCTTTGCTTCCAACCCGTGGAATGACCAGGGTGTCCAAGACATCCCACAGGAGATGGGAACTCTGTGTGTGGTCTTTGTTTCTTGGTCGGGGTGGAAATGTAGAAAATATATCTGGCTTCTTAGTAACAGATGATCAGAGATTTATTTGTGGAATCCTAGTGAATTTGTGTATCAGCCAATATAATTCACGACTACTTTGTCATTGCAACTTTTTTTTAGGACATACCAATTGATTCATCATCACCATCTGTTTTTTCCCCTATCAATTATTTCCATTCTTCACACCTCCTCCTAACTTTTTATGTTCCACAGTTCCTTTCATTTTAATTCTATTGTAGAAATGGATATACTTCTTGTACTTCTCTCTTCTTTTATTTGTTCTATTATTGTGTTAATAAGACAATCACTAGATATATCCGGCCCTTTGCTAGCAGAAATTCCTCAAGTACATTGGCATTATCTTACTTTTAAAGAGGTAGAGAACTTATTCTGCTGCTGTCATCTATTAGAAGCCTCAGGGATGCAATGCTTCTTTTTTAAAGCTCAAGACTTATTTTCAGGCTCTTCTTCAGAAAAAACAGCTATTCTGTTTAAACTAAACAGTCAATAAATGTTAATTCTTAAACTTTACTAAAAATTCAGTAAGCTAGAGATATTTTTTCAGGGAATTAAATCTACTTTTTCTGCTATGTTTTTGACACTACACATTGCACTTCATCTTTCTTAGGCACCTATCTCTGATCACCATCAAAAAATTAGTTAAACTCAAGTCCAGAAAAGCATGTTTTTTTTTCTAATGATGATACTAATAGTGACCTGTACCTTTGGCTGGTGGTGGTTCTGGTTGTTTGGGTACTGCAACAGGCATCTTTTCTTGTGGGACAGCTTTCTTGGGCACCTTGAGCACTTTAAAGATATTATTGCATCTTAATTTCACAGTTAAATTAGTAGGAAAGATCATAAGACTCAATCAAAGAGTTTAGATATTTTTAAGCACAATAAAATTCCTCTAGTGACGGGTTGGTTAGTCATCCACAAAGATTGGTCCAGGAGAGGTTAAGGGTCAAGGACAAACAACAAATCTTACACAAAAGAAGGGATAACAAATGAAAATATTAATCAATACAGTAAAATAAAAAACCTCTCTCCCAAAGATATACCTTTAGCTTCAGGAGGTTCTGGTTTCTTTGGCACAGCCACAGGTTTCTTGGGCACAGCCACAGGTTTTGGGGGAACGACCACTGGCACCTCTTCTTCTGCCTCCTCCGCCTCAATCACCTCAGGCACTTTAAAGAAATTAGACCCATTTACTTGACAGAGCTTAAGGTCAGCAAACAGGCAGATGGCAAAGCAGGAAAGGAGGAAAGTGAACACTTGACTGACTACCAGGGTGTCCTCTTCAGCCAATCACTCCTGCTTAAGGTGGATAAGCCACAAAGAGCAGAAGTATGGGCTTACTGAGAGGGGGGCTTCTGGAAAACCCCACCCTCTCTCGTGGGGAGTGTGCTGACATACAGAGATACAAAATGACAGAATGCTGCTCGCAGCCCTCGCACAAAAGTGCAGGGGGGCAAAGAACGCTGAGCCCTGCAGCAATGTGCAGGGCATGGCAGGCTCTTGCAGGACACCACCCTATACCTTCAGCTGGAGAGACTTCTGGCTCTCCAGGCTCAGCAACTGCTGCCACCTCTTCTGCTGCTTCCACCTCTTCCTCCTCTTCCAGGACCTCAGCTTCAGGCATCTCAGGCACTTCAAAGATATTAGTGCATTTACTTTTACATAGCTGAGAAGACATGGCAAGAAGGAACAACAGCCAGGGCGACACAGACACAGAACATCACAGCAGCCAGCTCAGACCCTCACACACCACGCAGCAGCACCCCTGTCCCAGCACACACAGCCTTGGCAGTCTCAGTCAGGGAACAGAGACAGGCCAGGAGAGGGTAGGACAAGGCTTAGGAGAAGAGGATTCAGTATATTCTGTGTTAAGTTATCCATGAGGACAGGTACCTCTGGGTGCTGGAAGCTCTGGTGCTTTGGCAGAGGGCACAGGTGGTAGTTTTTCCTCACGAGCAGCCTTCCGGGGCACCTCGGGTGCTTCAAAGATATTAGTAGCAGTCAGTTTGGTACACACAACAGGAGGATGCACAGTGACATGTAGACTGGAGATGCACTCATGAAGGAACCAAAGTGGTCTCACAGCATCAACCTCTCTCTCTCACTGGCTCACACACACAAACCCCCACAGGGCAGAAATTTCAGGAAATCACCAATGAACAGAACAACAAGAGACATCAGAAATAACATGTAAGACAATAAGGACAGTCTCATTTGGACTGATGCACAAAGCCACAGGTACCTCGAACTGCTGCTGGTTCTGGCTGTTTGGGCACAGTTACAGGTGTAGGCTCTTCCAGAGCACCTTTCTTGGGCACCTTGGGAACTTCAAAGATATTAGTGTATTTTAGTTTTGTGGGCACTGCAGATGGCTATGTAACAATACAGCAACCAGTAGTAAATGCACACAGTCTTTTTTGAGAAAGTGCTGTGGTTACATTCAGCCATCAGCTCTGCTTTGCTTCCAACCCGTGGAATGACCAGGGTGTCCAAGACATCCCACAGGAGATGGGAACTCTGTGTGTGGTCTTTGTTTCTTGGTCGGGGTGGAAATGTAGAAAATATATCTGGCTTCTTAGTAACAGATGATCAGAGATTTATTTGTGGAATCCTAATGTCATGTTTCATAAATGACTGTGCTCTGTGCTGGTCAGTCATTGCCATATTTTTACTTGCCCCTTTACTATTACTATTTTTATCCTTCAGGTTGACTTCACCTTTCTTTTTCTATCTCTGCGTTTTCCCCCTCTGCTTTAAATTATCATATTTTCCCTCTGTCATCCCCTGGCTTTCATTCTAATCACTACATGTTGCTTATTACTGTTTTCTCTTATATTGATTTCAATTTTTAAAAAAATTATATCATGACTTTGAGATGGTACTTCATTTGAGGAATGCCTTTGTATTTCAGATGGAGAGAATCTGATGGCAGAGGGAATTTTTTTTCTGGCCAGAGCTTGGGAGTTCTAAAGGAAATTAAATGATGCATCACTGCATCAATGGATAGTGTGTTCAGTTTATTGTGTCTTTAGTAATTTTTTTGTATTTCAATTATAAATGCCTTTTTAAAGGCTCACTGTCTTACATGCTGACAGTAAGTTTACAGCTCTTTCTTGGTATTTATACAAAGTAGCAACTTTGCAAATCCCATAGTCGAAAATGTTAATGTATGACCTGAATAGAGACAAATTAGAAATAACAGTTTAAAGAAGATATTCTGCTCTGTGATACAGATACATAGAGATATTTGTGATTATTTTGCTCTATGTACTAAAACTGCCACTCTCTGCTGAAACCTTTAGTTTCTGTCTATTTTGTCTTTCCTCATAGAATCATCAAGGTTGGAAAAAAATTTTAGAATCATCAAATCTAACTGTAAATATAACACTGCCTAGTCCCACTAAACCATGTATGAAGCCATCCCTACTAATAATGTGAACAACTGTTTACAAACTCCTTCTCTTGCATCTATAAGATTTTGGCATTTTTTTTAGTAGGAGGATAAACAGGAATTGATAATATCTGCTTGATATGACATAAACCCAGTATAACAAAAGTTTGGATGGTTTAAGTTAAGAAAAACATTTCACACCCCTGCACAGCAATTCATATTTGGCACATTTCTCCTACATTTTTGATATCAGAGTAAACAGTAAAACATCAATTTAAACGGATATTAATTTAAAATAACCCTAAAATGTAAATAACATCCTTTCTTATGATGATAATAGTGGTGACATGTACCTTTAGGAAGTGAAGCTTCTGTTTTTTTAGATAGAGCAGGGGGCACTTTCTTCTCTGGAGCAGTCCTCTCAGCCATCTCAGGCACTTCAAAGATATTAGTGCATTACATTTTACAGTTACAATAAAACTCAGTATTAAATACAAAGACTGAAACACAGAGGACAACAGACTTGTTTTGAAGTAATAATTTAGCACACACTCATACTCAGTGTGAGTATCATTTAAAACAGATCAAAAACGACAGACAGAACAAAAGAGGTTAAAATATTACTTAAAGAAGATTCAGTGTGATTGTCATGTATTCATGATAGCACATAGCTTTGACTGATGTAGGTTTTATTTTTTTCAGGAACAGCTAGACAAATTTTCTTTTCTGGGACAGCTTTTTGGGCATTGCATGTTCTTTGAAGATATTAGTACATATTAGTTACATATATTAAGCTTTAAGATGAGCAGTGAAACAACATACTTGAGGGAAGGAAAAGAGATCCTATGCACAAGAGATACCTTTAGGCTGTGCAGCTGCTCGCTTTTTAGCAGCAACCTGCTGCTCCTTTTCGGCCACCTTGGCTGGTGGTGGTTCCTCTGGTGCCAAAACCAGCTCTGGTTCTTTCGATGCCACTTCAGGCTTTGGTTTTCGAAGAGGTGTAGAAGGCTTCAGGTTTTGGGATTCTAAAACAGTTTCTGGTGCCTCAGACACCATGACAGGTTCTGGCACAAAAGGCTTTGATTTTCTGGACACTGCAGTAGGCCTTGACTTCTGGAAATCTGCAGCAAGGTCTGTTTCCTCAGCTGCTACAAACTCTGTTTTTTGGGCCCGCACAAAATGTTTTGTTTTGGGGGGCACCACAACACGCTTTGATTTTTGAGTTGATTCAACTGTCTCTGACTCAGACACTACTATGAGCTCATATTCCTCAGGGGCCATAAATGGTTCTGGTTTATGGGATTCTAGAACTGGCTTTTGTTCTGGGGGCTTCACACCATATTTTAGTTTTTGGGGTGGAACATCAGACTTGGGTTCCTCAGGTACCACAACAAATTCTTGTTTCTCAAGCACTACAACCTGGGCTAGTTTTTGGGATTCCACAACGGGCTCCTGTTTTGGGGGCATCACGCCATATTTTAGTTTTTCGGGTTCTACATCTGGCATGGGTTCTTCAGGTACCACAACAAACTCTTGCTTTTCAAACACTTCCACATGTGCTACTTTTTGGAATTCCACAATGGGCTTCTGTTCTAGGGGCATCACGCCGTATTTTAGTTTTTTGGGTTCTACATCAGCCTTGGGTTCCTCAGGTACCACAACAAACTCTTGTTTTTCAAGCACTTCTACATGTGCTACTTTTTGGAATTCCACAATGGGCTTCTGTTTTGCGGGCATCACACCATATTTTAGTTTTAGTTTTTGGGGCTCTACATCAGGCTTGGGTTCCTCAGGTACCACAACAAACTCTGGTTCCTCAAGTGCTACCACCTGTGCTAGTTTTTGGGATTCCACAATGAGCTTCTGTTTTGGGGGCGTCACACCATGTTTTAGTTTTTCGGGTTCTACATCAGGCTTGGGTTCCTCAGGTACCACAGCAGACTCTGGTGTCTCAGGCACTATAACACGCTTTGGTTTTTGGGATTCTACAACAGGCTTCTGTTTTGGGGGCATCATGCCATATTTTAGTTTTTTGGGTTCTACATCTGGCATGGGTTCTTCAGGTACCACAACAAACTCTTGTTTTTCAAGCACTTCCACATGTGCTACTTTTTGGAATTCCACAATGGGCTTCTGTTCTAGGGGCATCACGCCATATTTTAGTTTTTCGGGTTCAGCATCAGGCTTGAGTTCCTCAGGTACCACAACAAATTCTTGTTTCTCAAGCACTACAACCTGGGCTAGTTTTTGGGATTCCACAACGGGCTTCTGTTTTGGGGGCATCACGCCATATTTTAGTTTTTTGGGCTCTACATCAGGTTTGGGTTCCTCAGGTACCACAACAAACTCTGGTTTCTCAGGGAACACAATATGCTCTGTTTTTTGGTATGCTACAACAGATTCTGATTTTTGGTGTGTCAAAACAGTCTCAGGCTGCTCAGATGTCAGAACAGGCTCTAGTTTTTGAATTGCTTTTACAGGCTTTAGTTTTCGGGCCACTCCAGCCACTTCTGGTTTTTGTGGTTCCAAAGGCTTTGCTTTCTCTTCAGGCTTTGGTGTTGCCTTTCCTGCAATGGACTTTGGTTCTTGAGGAACTGGAACAGGTACTTTCTTTTCTGGCAAAGTTGTCTTGGTTGCTTTATGTACATAAAAGATATTAGTTCTAAATTTAAGAGCTGCACGGACAATCATACCAAAATTAAGCCAACCATGAAACATAAAAAGACAGTTGTGATGAAATATTAAAAACATATCAGGTATCAATCATTTATGCTGGCCTTTTAAAAGATGAATATAGAACATTTTGGCTTTTCTCTCAAGAGTACATACACACACTCTGCCTCACAAAACTCATGCTCCCATATGGAAGTACACACATGCACCAATAATATAACTTAAGATATAAGTAAAAGCCATGATAATTGTCAACAGAATGGACAGGACAAAAGATATTAATTGCACTGCAGGCAATAAGCTGAAGATTCTTTCAAGAAACAGCAGTGATGGCATCTAGTTTTTCTTGGTGGAACTTCTGGTATTTCAATTAAATTGATAACTTCTCCTCTTAGCTACTAGAATGGGTACTTTGTTTTCTTCTCCTATTATAACTTTTAAGTTATTAGCTGTGTTGGTTTTCTTGAACACAAGCAGGTAGAATAGCAAGAATATGCAAAAATAGTAAGAAGAACTGAAGTAGAATAATAGCAAGAATAACATACGGGCAATTCAGACATCCAATATTTGCCACTAGATTTTTTCAAAAACAACCATGTGTGTCTATTTCGCATATCTATATATATATATATGTAGATAACTAGAACAAGCAGAATTTCGAATTTCAGGAAACAGAAGGCTTGGATAATTACATATTAAAAAAAAGAGGAAAAACATTACTTTTGTTATTTTATTAGTGTTGAGATTTACCTTCTTTTGGTGGGAGTTCTGGTTCTTCAGGTGCAGCCTCTGGTTCTGGGACAACCACAGGTTCTGGTATTTTTTGCACAGGTATTTTCTTTTCTGGAACAACTTTCTTCGGCACCTCGGGTTCTTTAAAGATATTTTTTTGTTTTAATTTCAGGAATTTGAAGAATAGGAATTAAAAAGACAATAATAGCTCCAAAGTAAAAAAATAGCTAACAGCATCAGAAAAAAGCCCACCCTTATAAACCATTTTGTTGGTTTTTTTCATATTGCTTTACATACACTATTAGTAGCCACTGTCACCAGGAGCTATTCACAAAGGAAGAAGACAACACAGTTTGTAACACTTATAAAGTATACAAAAAAGCTACTAACACAAACATAAACAAGATAATATTTGGAGAAACAGATTAATGTTTCTGTGCAGTCTTATTACTGTTGAACATATACCTTTGGCTGGTGGAGGTTCTGGTTTTTTAGGAACTTCAATGTGTATTTTTTCTTCTGAAATCACTTTCTTGGGCACCTCAGGCACTTTAAAAAAAGCAGTTAATTTTATTTATGTATGTCTGCAGTGTTCGGACATTAAGAAAAAGTAAATCTCAGGCACTTTAAAAGCATGAGTGATGTAATTTCTCCTTTCCCTAGAGAAAACTCTCTCTGTTGCCTCACTGAGTTACAGATGCAAAAACTACAATTGAAACAACAAAAAAAATTTATAAGACATTAATAGTAAAAGTAAGTTACCATTATGTTAAAATGGTACTTTAACATGGTTAAAAGTTACCAATGGTTAAAATGGTAAATTGGTAGACAATGAAGGGGTTTTCTTTCCTTACATACAACTTTAATGACTGGATGTTCTGATGTCTTTGATACTTTAACTTAAACCTCTTCTGGGACCAGTTCCTTTGGTACCTCAGACACTCAAAAAATAACAATAACTTTATACTGTCAGAATTTCATAAACACTAAAGCATAACAGCAGATCTCAGTGAAAACACAACTACAAAGATCTACTTTTTTCACTCAAAACATTTTCTCACTTGAAAAACTTTTGACCACAGAAGAAAATGCTAACAGAGGTCTTGAATACTGTCTTCTATATTGTTAAAACAAGAAAATATTTTTTTTTATTCTGTACTTTTGTCATAACATCAGGTATCTTTAGCTGGTGTAACTTTTAAGGTTTTAGGCACAGGAGCTTTGAATTTTTGTTTGACATCTACTTCCTTGGGTCCTTAAGGCCCTTTAGGAAACAGATTATTTTCAGTTATTATATAGAATTTTACAGTTATGTTCAAAACTTTTCAGTAGAAATTGCCCAAGTTCTTAATAAAACCTCTGATTTGATTTGTTTATTGTCTTAAGGTTATTTTATGTCTCTGTAAAGCCTCAGGAAACACCTCAGAGTCTTCTGGAGTTTCTTCTTCTACATCAGATTATTTTTCCATTTTATTCAAACATCTCCCAAATCTCTATTTGACTGAGACTGACATTGTCTATTTTGCATTCCTCGTCACATTCTTCTATGTGTGATGACTTCTTGGTATCAATTTTTTTGTCTCTGCACACAAGTTTTCTTCTATATTAGACATCTCTATCACTCATTCTATGCTCTCTTTTGGGGCTAGTTTTGCATTGTTAGTCAGGACTATTTCACATCACAGAGGCCACCTTTTCTCCTCTTCTCCTAAGATTTCTCCTTTGTTCTCAAGTGTCAATCTCATTTCTGTTCAATATTTCTACTTCAATATTTCTAGCACTCTGGTACAGATTACAACTATGATTCAAAAGAGAAGAATTTTAAACACAGTAACATGTATAGAACGATATGGGTGCAGAAAGTAAAAGTAACAGGAAAACACAAACAAGCAATCAGATAACTAATCTGCACAATCAAGATAGAGGTGTTTTTCCTCTTCCAAATTTTAGTTTTCTGTAGCACAACATACCTTTGGCTGGTGGTGGTTCTGGTTTTTTAGGAACAGCAGTGGGCACTTTCTCTTCTGGAATTTTCTTGGGCACCTCTGGCACTTTAAAGAAAACAGCATTCATTTTTTAAAATTAAAGCATTTAAAATATGTACATTGTAAAGGAGAAAGAGGATCACAAGAATCATATCAGAAGGAAAAATGTAAAAAGAGAGATGTCATGCAAAAAGCGTTGTATACAATTACACACTAATTGGATTATGATAAATGAGTCTTGCTATAAACTCTAATGCTCAAGAAAAAAATCTCCTCCTCTGAAAGACACTATTATTGACATATAAGCTTTAGGTAGTGTTACCCTTGGTATTTTAGATATAACAGTATTTATTGATATCTTAGGTACCTTGTACACATTAAAGACATTAGTGTAGTTTTTAAAATTACAAAAATTAAACATTCAATACAGAGACATAAGACAAAACACATTGATATATAAGGATGTGACAAAACAAGTAGATGGATAAGGATGCTTTGACAAAAGTTACAACTTCTGAGAAGTCTTCATGGTTCTACCCCTCTGGCAAAGAATAAGTTGGAAGTGACTTTGCTTGGTATCTGTTGTCAAGCAGGTTTAGATTTGCTATGATCCCCATAAAGATGCAAACAAGCTAAAGAAGTCATGGCAAAAGTTGAACTTCAATGAAATACCTTTTAAATGTCATACATAACAGTTCTGTGCTTGGTAGTGCTATGTGATAATGACTAGGGTGGGATAAGCTGTGCTGCTTGACAGTTGTTAATGCCACTCAAACTGCCAGTTCTGACAGGCTTTTAAAACACCTGAATGAATTGTAACAGCTGGTTTCTGTGCAAATTCTACTTCCATTCAAAATGAAATCAATTGACCCCAAAGTTTAACATGAGCAATGTGAAACAGAGGGATAGGATGTACTTCTTGCTAGTGTATGATCAAATTTCTGAGGCTGTACCCAAAAAGTGAAAACGTTCTGTAAATCTCATTGTGTGTTAACATGGCTGGAGCTTTCCTTATTTCTAGTCCCTTTCACTGGCTTCTGATACAATATCTAGGTTATTCTTGGGTGGAATAAATAGATCAACTCAATTAATTTTTAATGATTTGACAGCAACAGTACAAGGGACAGAAGAAACTTGTAGAAAAAGAATGAAAGGATATGCTAACCTATACCTTTGGCAGCTTCTGGCTTTTTAGGCAGAGTTTTTCTTCAGGAATACTTTTATAGGCAATTCAGACACTTGAAAGCTATATACTGATTTTGATTTTATGACTTAAACACAACTTAAGAAACAGAAAATGGGACATATACAACATAAACGCCACAAATCTGACATGTGGACCATGAACTATAAAATCAGAAACTATGTAAGAAAAAGAAAAAAGTAAAGATTTTTATCAGTGAAAGACCTCAGTTCTACCAGGCTCTCAAAGTACCTTTAGACGGTGGAGATTCTGGTCTTTTAGGCACAGCAGTAGGTTCTGGTTTTTTAGGCTTAACAATAGGTGCTTTTTCTTCTGGAACAGCTTTCCTAATGGCTGCAGGCACTTTAAAGATATTAGTTCAAATTAATGAGAGAAAGACATGTCATGAAAAATCTCAAATTTTTCATATAAGTAAGGTACTGAAAGAATGAATACAAACATGAATTATGCTGAACAAGGACTAAAACACAAACATGAATAATTTAATTTTCCTGGAGTTCAAGACTTAGCAGATTGTAGGAAGAGGTGATGAAGAAGTCATATACCTCTAGATGGTGGAGCCTCCTCTTTCCTATGAACAGTAGAAATTTCTTCTTCTATGTGAATCTCCTCATAAACTTCATGTACTTGAAAGATATTAGTTTAAACACTTAAATTAACTTAGAGTATCTTCAGAAAACAAGACAATATGTTAGATAAATAACAAACATAATAAAATATTCAAGCTCCTCTGAAGACATCCAGGTTGATTTTACATCCATGTGCAAAATTAGAATGCTTTCAAATAAGGGGTGAAAAATCCCTCACCGACCTGACCCCTGCAGTTTGTCAGAAGAAAGATGTGTGATGTGTCTTAAATTGAGTTACTACCCTGAGTGCAGAGATATGTCTATCTCAGTTCTGTCACTTTTTCTTTATTTTTTTCCCCTTTAGGCTGATCTCAAGTAGCACTTAATTTTAAGAACAACTACAGACAATAGTTTTTTTAATTACTTTTTACTGTTGCAAGTAACCAAAATTGTTAAGTTCACGATAAACAGAATGCTCTCAAAATAATTTATATACGAAAACATGTTTTTAATTCTTCAAATAAACTTAAAATTTCTTATACCTGTAAAGTGTGTAGGTTCTTCTTTAGGTACAGCAGGAGGTATTTTTTCTTTGTGGACAGCTTTCTTTCGTACTTCAGGAACTTAAAAATATTGGTTTATTTTAGAAATTTGCATAATGAAATAAGTAATACAATTTTGTAAAAAAAATTAAATCTACTAGAACAAGAGGAAAAATATGTGGTATTGAAATGTGAATAAAACTTAACAACTTCACCTTCTGGAGTCTGT
This sequence comes from Molothrus aeneus, assembly GCF_037042795.1. NCBI lineage: Eukaryota > Metazoa > Chordata > Aves > Passeriformes > Icteridae > Molothrus > Molothrus aeneus. Next base: position 16,078,088 of record NC_089652.1, on the reverse strand, counting down.
TAATTTTCTAACTCCTAGTATTTACGGTTCTGAATATGCTCTTCTCTGAAAAGATGGTAGGAGTTTTTTTTTATGTTTGGGTTTTTGTTTGTTTTTCCTGGTTTTGTTTCTTTGTTGGTGGGATGTTTTTGTGTGCATGTGTATGTGTATGTTTAAGAACTTTAGGCACTAAAAAGGGTTTTCTTTTATGAAATTTAAAAATTACCCATAAAAGCAAGGCAAAACTCCAGTTCAATTAAGTAATTTTTAGGGTTCCAACATGTATAGGGCTCTTCAATTCTGGAATCATGTAACAAAATTATGTTTCTATTAAAAATTTTGTGGCTTTCTATTTTGTCCTGATTTAAAGTCATACCTTAATCCTGACTTTCTTTAGGCCCTCTATATGACTGCAAAGAGTCCTTTTGCAAATAAGCTTCTCTCACAACCTTTTAGATTTTTTCCCAATATATTGTCAGAGAAAATATTTTGAGAAATAGAACATGAGATATGAAGTCAAAAAATATAAGACTAATCCCTGACTCTCATGCCTACTAAATTTCTGTGTCTAATTTAGTCTTCCTAAATTTTAAATTGTTGCAGAATGTATCAATCTGTTTAAGCAACTACTTATAGGAAAAAAATAAAAACCAACTGTAAAGTGTCTAGCATCTAGTTGTGTTGTTTAAGGAAAACAAGCAAGCTGAGTTCCTTATTTGATATCTCACTTTCATAAGAGGTTAGAGAGGGTTAATTTGGAGGTAATGTACCTTTAGCTGGAGGAGCTTCTTCTGTAGGTACAGCAGCAGTTATTTTCTTAGGTGGGACAGTTTTCTTTGTCACTGCAGATACTTCAAAGATATTAAATTTTTTAAAGAACATTAAAATACACAAAGTGTAAGTAACAAAGAAGCAACAGACACATAGCATCTAAAGAAACATTAGAATGAAAACATTAAATAACAGATTAGCACACAGATGGAATGAAGAAGATGGATAATTTGTAGGAATGTGTTGCTTTACAGATTGCTTGAAGAGTTGGTTTACCTTTAGCTGCTGGAGCTTCTGGTTCACTAGGAGTAATAAAAGGCATCTTTTCTTCTGTTGGAACTTCTCCATAACCTTCAGGTTCTTTAAAGATATTAGTTTATTTTACATATTTTAATATTAGTTACAAGACAGGAGTAGAAAGACAAAATGAAAACGTGCAGAAATGCATATGGACAAAGAGCTGTTTGAGCATAAGTTATTTAAATATCTTTCAGCCTGATCATTGACTTACTACTGCTGAAAGTTACCATTCCCAATTAGTAAAATATATGTTTACAGAAATATTTCATTTTATTTTCTAGTTTCTTAGTTCTGTCTATTAGATAGAATTTGTAACTGAATTTCGTATGTCTTCATTTGGAGCTGACTATCTCCATTGCAACTCAAAAATTAGGTGTTCAGGATGTCTCTTAAACCAATGTCTACTTAAGTTCATTTCTTTGCTCCAGTGTGACTCAAGTGCTTCCTGAATCAGAAATGTAGCTTCTCTTTTCTTTATGTATCTTTTTCACTCTACTCGAGGAAAAAAGTATAGCATTTTTAAAATGTTAAACTCCATTTTTACATTTAGTGTAAGGTTTTAAGTTTAAAATTTTTTTAAATGCTGAATTATATCTAAATTTGAGGACATAGATGGTCTGAAAGATATTGATATAAGCTTCTTTTAAATAGTTTTAAAATTGAATTAAAATTAGCTCATATTTTACAGAATAATTTAGAGCATGACTTGATATATTCTCTTCAACTGACGATTTGGTAGATGAGTCATTGATGTACCTTCATATAAAGGAGGCTCCTCTTCTCTAGGGATAATGCTGGGTACTTTCTCTTCAAGGACAGCTCTCTTATGAAACTCAGGAACTTCAAAGATATTAGCTTTTTTTAGTAACTTCAAAGTAATTTTCAACTTTTAATATCCCAAACAGAAATAAACCCAGAAAACTAAGTTGTTTTGAGGTCTTGGAAACTTTTCAAGAATTAAGTATGATACAGTTCTAGAACTGCCATCCTAGAACAATGAACTATGTGAAGAAATTTATCGTTTCAGCTCTCAAACAGAGAGCCATTTGCTTTCCTTACTGCATAGTCATGCTCTTACTTCTGGTTGATGCAACAGCTTTAATAGCCTTAACTTACTGGCTCTTGCCCTGTTAATCCTTCACCAATATCATGACCTTGTATTGGTATCAAAACCCCAGTTTAAACTAAATTCACAGCTATATTATAAATAGAAAAGCACTGAAGCTTTACTTACTGGTGTTGTAAGAAGCAATACCTCCTCAGCATGTTTTCATTCATAAATTCAGTGATTTACTGTCTAGCATATATTTAAAATGTTTGCCCCAGAGTTTGGGATTTATCACTGAGATTTCAATCTCCACTTAGAGATTGCAGTGGTGTAAAAAACATGACAAGTTTTAGAGATGTTAGCTGGGAAAAAATGACACAACTATTTCCTTTTCATAAAATCTCATATCAAAGGCTCCTTTACCTTTCATTGGTGGAACTTCTATTTCAGGTGTACGTGTAGGTTTCTTTTCTTCAGGGACAGGTCTTTTGAAATCATCTGGCCCTTTAAGATATAATTTACTTTTAGGGCTTTCAAAGCTACTTGAAAGAAGTTAAAAAGAAGAAGAGCAAGTCTAGCAAGGAAGATTCTTGAAATATCAAAGAATTAAATCCTTCCTGAAAGAACATTTATGTTAATTTTGAAGATTAGACAGAAGAATAACATTAAAAAATACATTCTTGAAGGATTACTTTTTCTTCTTCCTTTCCAGAAGAAATAAAGATATTATTTCTTTCTGAACATTTTTCATGTGCAAATTAATGACAGAACACACATTTTTTAAATGACTAACATGTTTTCAACAAATAAGTTGAAACCAACTGGCAAAAAAGACTCAATGACAAACAAATGAAAAAAGACCCACCGTGAGGACATAAAACATGCACATGTTTCTCAACAAATAATGAGGACAAAAGACTGACATTAGAGTTCATGTTTCACAAGGACAATGAAGAGGAAGTATACCTTTAGCAGGTGGAGGTGTTTCCTTTTTAGGAACAGCAGGTGGTACTTTCTCTTTTGGAACAGGTTTCTTTGGCACTGCTGGCACTTTAAAGACATTGGTAGTTTTTTTAAGAATGTTTGCAGTATGAGTATAATGTAAGAATAGAAGTTAAACAAAAAGCAAACAATGCAAAGAGTCAGAAAACTTAGCAGAACACAAAAATATTTCTTAAATGCATAAATACATTTTGTAGAAAAGAGGCCAACTATCTGGATTGTTTTGCTTGGATTAATGCAGCCACAGTTTCAGTATTCAGTGAAAGAAAAACACTGCTGTTGAATGAATTTTGAATAGGGATAAGCCTTAACAATTAGGTTTCATGTGCTATCAGCTGTAATTAATGGCAGCTGGGAATACAGTAAGGTTTCAATTTCCTATCAAATAACTCCAAGCTTTTTTGTAAAAACAAACAAGCAAACTGACCCACCTTTTCCCACTGATTTCATTCTGACAATTCATATGAGAAATAACTATAAAAGTTAGCATAAAACAGATTCCTGGCAAATTTAGTGCTATGAACAGAAAATTACAGAACTCTAGACTAGTGCAGTAACTTCTCAAGCACTTGCTGACAATTGCTATTCATGACACTTATGTTTCATAAAGCCTGATACAGAGAATACCTATTAAGATAGCACACACTGCAGTACATCATTAATTTCAAAAAAGTTCTAGGTTTTTAGGATTCTGCAGGAAACTAGAGTTTTAACAATGAGCTTTAAAATATCACATACGTTGTAATGGCAAAAATTAAATTAAGTTACTAACTTCATTCCCTTTGTCTCCAGGAAGTAATTTGCTTGATTTTTGTTTTATTAAATAAATTTTTTTTTTTTGTAATTTGTCTTTAACAGTACTGTGAAAGAAAGCTAAGAGTCTAGCAGTCAAGTCAGAATAGGTAAAGTATTGGATTTGGGGATTCAGAGACTCATACAGAAGGCTGTGTTTTCAAATTTATCTGATGGATGATGTACCTTTAGCTGGTGGAGCTTCTCTTTTAAGAGCAGGTACTTTTTCTTCTGGCAGAGGTCTTTTGGGCAACTCGGGCACTTTAAAAATATGTCATTTTGGATTATAAGTTATTTATGAAGAAACACACATAAAAACAGCAAGCAGAGCAATCACTCATTTGTAGGGGAGCCATCTCATAATTCATGCATAAAAAGAGGGAGCAGTTATCTCAGAATTCTTGAGTAATGAAATAAGAAATATCAATGTACATCTATTTGGTACAATGTAGATGCGCTTTCTGTTTGGTGTGAGGGATCCTATGATCATAAATTTAAATTATGGGAAAGAAGGTTCTAAATGAGTCCTAATATCTTTATAACTCAAAGAACCTGAACTGGACAAAAGAATTAAATATTAATGCATAAAAAGTAATTCAGGTTGAAGCTGAATTACATAATAAGATTAACATTTTCTGTGCTTGTGTTATATATCTGCTAGTTCACTCTTGGGCAGTCAGATAGGGAACCCTCCCATTTTACAGGGAAGGGAATTGCTTAGGAAGCACTAGGATAGAGACAAACTCTGAATGGATTTATCATTACCAGCAACAGACACACATAGGACTACAAACAAGACAAAATATAAATAAACGCCCATAGGAGGCTTAAGCAGCAACTGAAAACTCACCACACTATAAGAACAAAGAAGTCACGACTTGATTTACCTATAGCTGGTTTGGTCTCATAAGCCTCCTCATATACCTCCTCATACTTCTCATAGATCTCTTCCTTCTCCTTAAACTCATACTGTTCATAGACATCTTTCTCCTCAGCCTCTACTTCATATTCGTGTTCCAGAATTTCCTTATACCCCTCAGGTTCTTCAGGTTCCTCGTATGCCTCAATTTCTTCAGCTTCCTGAATCTTCTCAAATTCTTCAATGCTTTCATATGTCTCATACTTCTCATATTCTTCATAGGCATACTCATACTTCTCCACCGCAGATGCAGGAGCAGGGACTTTTTCTTTCCGTACAAGTTTCTTGGATACTTCAGGCACTTTAGAAACAGTATCATTGTTACTGCCTGACAATTATTCTAAATTTTTTTTTGTTTACAGTTAGACAAGATAATTGACAAAGAACAGAGAATATGCATGACAACCTCAAGCATAAGTTACATTAAATTATAAAACTATGCTTCTGAAAAAATATGTATATTATAAAATATTTTAGAATGAAGAGGAAAAAAAATCTTTGGGAAAAATAAGAGGAAATATACCTGTACCTTTGGTCGGTGTCGGTTCTTTGGGTTTGGGCACAACAACTTGCACTTTCTCTTCTGCCACAGCTCTTTTACGCACCTCCGTGACTTAAAAGATACAGATTTTGTTTAGGAATTTGAAAACAACAAATCACCTTAGAGCAATGTAAGCAGAAAAGCACAAGAAACAGAGCTTTATGGTTCAACAACACAAACATTGAAAATGAAGAGTTTAAACATAAATTCAAACAAAGATCTTGCACAACAGAGACAAAAGTTAGAAAGAAGAAGGTCAAGGGTATTCCTAGCATAAATATTAATTATAAGGAGGACATATACCTTTTGTAGCTGGAACCTCCACTTTTTCAGCAGGAGCAACCAGCACCTTCTCTTCAGGAGCAACCTTCTTAGGCATCTTGGGTACTTTAAAGATAAAACCTAACTTCAGTGTACTTTTGCACAATTTTTAAATGGACAGAAAGCCAGAAGTTTATGAACGACAGAGCAGAAACATACAAACAAATACTATAGTGACAAATACAATACAGGACAGAAATAGTTAAGTGTCCCTTGCTAAACTCAACTTGGATCAAGAATATTATCAGTTAACCATAACAGCATTTACAGTCTGCAGTACCTTTGGCTGATGGAGCTGGCACCTTTTTAGGAACAGGTTCTTTCACTTCAGGAATGGGTTTCTTAGGCATCTCAGGCACTTTAAAGACATTTTATTTTAAGAATGTCATCCACCAGTAGCATGAGAAAGAGAACAGAAAACATGTACAAAGAGACATAATAAGAACTGATCTGCAGAATATATTTTCAAAAGATGAAACAGAAATTCAAACAAAATACACTTTACATCCATGGGCAGACTTCTTGAGCAACTCAAATAGTTTTAGAGTTTGTTTTGTGCTAGGAATTTGACAAGTACTCTGAGATAGATATCAATACAGAAATGCAGCAGGGACACAAAGCTAACATAAATAATAAACAAACTAAACGGAGAAACTGAATAACAACATATTGGTAACTTATGCATCTTTTGCTGGAGGAAGCTCCAGTTTCTCAGGTGGAGGTACAGGTGTTTTTTCCTTTGGGACAGGTTTCTTAGGAATCTCTGGTTCTTTAAAGATATTATTTTGCAAACACGTGTTAAAATTGCTTTTGGAACAGTAAAAACATGAACACGGAAACAAGATAAAAACAAAAACATAGAACAAGACCACAAACTCCCCCTAAAACATATATAAGAGTTACATAAAACTTAGAACAAGAAATAGAGATGAATTTTAATGAACACAAAAGATGCCATGAGTGACAAGAAAAGATCATGTACCTTTTTCTGGTACAATTTCCTCTGGAATAAATTCTTCTTCTTCCTCAGGAACAAAAATGGGAACCTTTTCTTCAGACACAACTTTCTTTGCAACTTCAGGCACTTTGAAGATATTGTTTTAAGAACTTTACTTTCATGACATCACAAAGAAAAATCCATAACATAAAACACAAAGACACCAACTTTAAAGTAACAATAGAAATAGAAATAAAAAATAGGGGAAACTACTGGGTGTTTTTTACTCCCTGAAACCAGTGATGTGTAATTGTGTTGCAAGTCTTATATGAGGACTAGCACTTTTGCCCAGTTTGTAATTCCACAGTGTCATTGCAAACAGAAAATATTAGCAAGATATGCTACAAACCACAGTTAGAAAACATTATTAGCATTAAGGTTTTTTACATAAAAACCTTCCAGTGTCTGCTTTTCTTTTATTTTTTTTTTTTCTAAATTACTCAGCTGCTGAGGTAGAATCATCTTGTCATCCAACAGTGGCCTTTCCAATAGTCTACTTCCACTTCAAATTTCACATTTAGGGCATAGGATCTGGTTATTAGTATGATGAGTTATATATTGATGTTATTTTTGTATCATTTTAGCTAAAACCCTTGAGAATCTAGCTTATTCTCAAGATATATGTAAGAGTGATCTCCCTAAATTAAAGAATTTCCAGGTAAAGGGCCATAAAATTTAATTTCAACTATTTTGTTTAAAGAAAATTTATATTACTTTAGAAATTATTTCTGGATGATAATATCACAAGGAATTATTTCATTCACAGTAACCACTGAAAGTGGAAAAAAGCAGATGATTCAAGGCCTGATTCTCAGCTGGCTGCAGTCAATAACAGAATAGACAAGCCCTGTCTGAGCCCTAGCATTGCTCACTGCAGGGAACAGCAGAACCTGAATTCACTTGAGTATAAATTGAATGTTAAAATTAGGTTCCACTGAAATATGAAAAAAAGAGGGATAGGAGTTATCTGCATACATCATGATGTGATATACCTTTAGCTGGTGGAATTTTCTTTACTTTAGGAACTGCAACAGGTACTTTTTCTTCTGGGACAGCTCTCTTGCGCATCTCTGGCACTTCAAAGATATTATTTTGATAAGAAATTGGTAATTGCTTTTAGAGCATCAAAACAACTAAATCTACAGAACAAAGTCACAAAGACCAGAAAGAAGAAGAAGAAAACTCCTCTCAAAAGGTTAATTGAGATTTATACCAAGCTTAAAAACAATCACTGGAGATGAAGATCAATTAATGAATTGAACAAAGCTGTGATAATCTTCAAGAATCAATGCTGTACCTCTTGCTGGCACCTCTGGAACTTTTTCCTCTTCTTCTTCAGGAACAAAAATAGGTACCTCTTCACTGGGACGTCTTGGTACTTCTGGCACTTTAAAGACAGTTTTTAATTGTAGAAAACTTAGACACAACTTACACAGAAGCTAAAGCAAGTACATTTGTCACACAATGCTATGACGCTGCAGTTAAATTCTAACAACAAATACACAAAACCAAGAACAAGCATTACCCACATGTCCAGCTATAGGAAGTAATACCTTTGGCTGGTGGAGGTTCTGGCTTTTTATGCACAGGGACAGGTACTGCCTTTTCTGGAACCTTCTTGGGCACTTCAGGCACTTTAAAGACATTTTTATTTAGGGAATTAATTTTCAATGTAATATAAAACCTAGTAAAAAGATAACTGTATATCTGATAGTAAGTTAACTACACAGATAGGGTAAAATCTAGTCATGTGATTAAAGTTAACATTGATTTTATCCACAGAATTATGCACAGATGTAAACTTACAAATATACAGGGACTACAAGACTACAAACTGGTGTGGTAAGGCTAAGGGGGAAGTCTGGCTGTTTAGGTAATTTTTTTCTCTTTTGGACCATCTGTTTTTGAAGCAACAAGTCCTTTAAAAGATTTAGATATATAAGATCCAAAAGACAGAGACCATACAAAACACAAAGACATTTTCAAAGCAAAGAGTAAGGATAGACCACATGACTGACAGACACAGACACAACAGTGTCAAACAGCTCAGGGAATGGTTCAAACACATTAGGCTGAAGAATGGGGTTGTTACTGCCAGCAACAATCTTCTTATAAAGATGAAGAAATAAAAGTGGAATCACACAGTTGAACCAGAAAATGGCATACCTTTGGCTGGTGGAGGTTCTTCCACTTTTTTAGGCACTGGGACATGTACCTTCTCTTCCGGCACAAGTTTCTTTGGTACTTCAGGCACTTGAAAAAATATTAGTGTAGCTTAAGAATTTCATTTTTGAGCCATAAGGTAAAGAACATTGCTATGAATCAATAAAGTAGGGTGACAAAGAAGAACTGTCAAGAATAGAAAACTCTTCACTGTACATCATGTATGAAAAAAGACTGACTTTTAAATTATTTTTTAATAAAACATTCAGTCAAGAGCTATATCAAGTCCTATACCTTTGGCTGGTGGAACATCCTTCTTTTTTGGTACAGGAACAGGAACCTTCTCTTCTGGCACAGGTTTCTTTGGCACTTCTGGAACTTAGTAAGATATTATTAAATATTGAGCTTGGCATGAAAATCAAAACAACATACAAACCAGTCACACTAAAACAATTAAACACAAACAAAAAGAACCACAGCTCTTAAGAGTAACAATTCTTTTTCTATCCTAGTTTTTAACACAAGTGAGAAGATAAAGGAATGCTAGAAGATCTTTCTGATCACAGGAAATGACAAGTGCATGTACCTTTAGCTGGGGGAGCTTCCTTCTTCGGCACTTGGACTTTCTTTTCAGGTACAGGTTTCTTTGGCACCTCGGGCACTTCAAAAACATGAGTTTGGTTAAAAAAATAAACCATAAGCTACTCAAAACACAAATGAAACAAAAAAGACAAAACCACAAATATTTCATATGAAGACCCTTCTCCAAAAAGAACAGAAAAAAGTAATAAGCAATTAAGGTATCTGAAAAATAATGTTAATTAAATATTCAGAGGATGCCTTCTAACATAAAGAGATGATATATACCTTTTGCTGGAGGAGGTTCTTTTTTCTTCAGAATAGATATTTTTTCCTCTGGAACAGGCTTCTTGGGAACCTCAGGCACTTGAAAGATACCATTAATGTTTTAGGTATTTACTTCCATAACAACAGGAACATAAAGTGCAAACAAACATCACAAATATATACTCATGCAAACAAACACCATGTACTCAAAAAACCAGCTATGATTTAAAAGGATTTTATCACTAAGACAAAATAAAATAACAAACTCATCATTTTAGCTGCTATTGTGTCTATTCTCCCTGCTTAGCCATGGAGACCATCAATAAAAATGTTTTCAACTTCAAGGGCTTTTTTGAAAGAAGAAGATCAAGAAGATTAAGTCAGAGACATTCAGTCAGTTTTTTTGAATCAGCTATTAAAAACATGTTTTCAATGCTTCTCAGGCATGTAATAGGTTGCATCTGATCATATTCTTTTATATGTTTTAAATATAAATTGTTGACTGCATTTTCTTCCTGAAAAATTTACAAGAGCTTTCTAAATGCAAAAAAACCCAAGCACATCTAGTTTATCAACTGACTGACTTCAAGCACAGAACTGTCCATTATAAGTACCCAGCAGTTTATACCACCATTTGTTGGGTAAATTAAATGCTTTTTAAAAAATCCTTTTATTCTTCTGAAATCAGACTTTTCCTTTAACTGCAGTGAGGCAAAGGCTTCAGCTAAAACATATCTAAACTTTTGTTTGTACTCCAAACCCTAGAAATGCCCATATAAATTTTACAATGACAGGAGAATAATTCCACTGTCTCTGAGCATAATGAAAAAAAGTTTGGAGTACATATGAATTAAACTTAGCTACTGTGAGAGATTAAATGGAAATTTCAGCCAACACTAATCTCCCTGCTCAGGATTAACCTGGCTTTTGCAGTCTACAGCCTCATCTTTTCTCATGTTTATGACAAAATTTCTACTGCAAACAATGTTAGATATAATTTTGACATATATTAATTAGTCAAATGAAATTCTGAAATTCTTTGATGGAAAAAGACACTGTGGAATGATTTGGATCAGGACTGGAAATTATACTCTTAGATGATTATGTAATTTTGGAAAATTGGATATACATGATCCATATCTTTATATTGATGCAGAATGGCTTTATTACCAAGATCTTGGCATGACCTAGTTCTCCTAAGTAGTGAGTACTGTGTTCATCCTGTAGTAACAATGTAGAAAATTTATACCCATACCATAAAAATTAGTCCTAAGGAAAACATCTGAAATGAAGATTATTTAAATATGGATATTTTTCTTTTTCATGAAAGTATATTATTCTCTTCAAGACGGAAATAAACATCAACCATAGGGCTTTCTAAGATTTCTGAAAAAAAATTCGGTGTGATGTGTGTTCCTAAATCACTTATTTTCAAGTACCCTAGCTATTTTCTAGATAAATATATTTTTTGTCTCTGATTGCAGACTTTACATAAGCATTTTAAAGTATTTCAAGCACAGTCTGATAGAAAAATTGAGCCCCAGATGAGGATGAAATTCAGCTTGGTTAAATTTTCATAGTGGGTTATACAGAGTTCATATGAAAGAGGAATGAACATGTATGACATGGAAAATTTTAATTTATGGAGTTAGTAGTAAAGAGTAGATATACAGCCATCACATGTTTTCTGTGCTATATAATAATCAATAAACATGTTAAAAAATACACACTGTAAAGCACACTGCAACATTTTAAAACATATTTGGTACTTTCACAAAAAGAAAAGATACTACTTTTCCTCACACAAACCCTAAAGTTAAAGTATACCTCTGGCTGGTAGGGCAGCCTTCTCTTCATACTGAGGAACCTGTGGCTCTTCCTCCTCATACTCAGCAACTTCCTCTCCATAATAAGCAGCCTCTTCTTCATAATGTGTGACTTCTTCTTCCTCTTCATACTGAGGAACTTCTTCCTCTTCATACTGAGGGACTTCCTCCTCATAGTGACTAACTTCTTCATAATGGCGAACTTCCTCCTTGTATTGGATTACCTCCCTCTCATACCTGGTGGTATCTTCCTCCTCGTACCTTGGAACCTCTTCCTCCTCCTCATACTGAGGAACTTCAACATAGGCTTTTTCTTTTCGGACAACTGTCTTGTGTACTTCGGGCACTTAAAAAGATACCAATTAAAAGAACCTTAAAATTTAGCACATAGATCTTACTAATAATAAGGATCACAAGGCACTGTTAACTAAGAATTAACCAGAGGAAGAACATTCCATAGAAAACAAATCAGTACTCACTGCACATGGAACATACAAGACACAAAAAACATTTACACCATATTTGAATACTCTATCCAGTATACCTTTGGCTGGTGGTCTTGCCATTTTTTTAGGAGGATAAATTGGTACTCTTTCTTCAATGATAGCCCTCTCTGGTACATCAGGCACTTAAAAGATACAGTACAATTACATTTAAGAATTTTTATATGCAAATTGTTTAAAAGAAAATGTATTGGCAAGAAACAGAAAATGATATCTTACAAACACACAGCTGACATGTAAAAGACAAGCATGCTTATTGCCACTGGACATGCAGTGAGGTCAGTGCAGTCATTAGGCTTCTTTTCAATTAAGAAACAAAAACTTTTCAAGGTACCAATATAAGCAGCTGATATGATTCCTGCTTCATCCACTGCTGCCAACAGTGAAGTTAAGTTTGCTGATGGGCAGAACTCAAAATCCAAAGCCATTCAATTACAAAATCAAAAAACTTCATTGTTCTCTGAAGCAGCTCCTTGCCAGAGCAGTGACACTTTGCACTACCTCAGGAAGAGATCAAGAGTCCTCATTCACTGGCAACAAAAGATTTGTGTAGGAAACTCTAGATGAAGGTGAAGGAATGCACGGAGAAAAACTTTGAGAGTGACTAGCAATAAGATAAGGGCTCTGGTCTAATTAAAAGCAAAAGAATGACGTGCTCAGTGAGGAAGGTGTTTTTCCTCTTCTCTCAATTACTTTATGAAGTGACTTGCTTCTTCTGACATGGCAAGGAGCTGTTCCCTGTAAAAGCAGGGGCATCGCCAAAAGATCAAGATGTGGGTATGTTCAGTTTTTAAGACTTATTCGGGAAAGAATGCTGTGTTTAAGCAGCATATCCTCTTTTACAGAAGTGTGTGGGTCTTGTCTTCTGAGGCAGGTGTCTTGGAAAATTTTTGACCAATATAATTGGAAACTGCACAGAAAATCACCTTGGCATTTTAAGGTCTGGCAGACTTGCCAATTCAGAGAATAACTGTGGCATTTTCTTAACAGATTTGAGATTTTTTTCTGACCTTCAGAGATGGAATGCATTCTGTTGCTGACAGATTTGAGAATTTGTAGAAGCTTTATTCATGACAAGCTACAGTGAGCATAGATGAGTGGCTGCCACAAGTCTTGATGCTTGGTGTTATTTTTGGGGCAATGTGAAGACTCATTAGCTCTCTAAGTATTTTCTGGCACAGCCTTCCCTGATATTTAGTTATAAATTCCAGGTACATCTACACTTGAAATCTTAAACTGAAACTGCTTGGAACCGATACTTTGGTGGATTTGAAACAAAAAATTGCATTATGCATGAGTGCCCTTTTCAGACAGCTCAGATTTCTTTGGATTCTTTTTTTTTCCAGCTAAAACACCAATGTTTGCACCCTATTGGAGAACTGTTGCCTTTAATGTCTTTCTGCTTTGACCCTTTTCTTTCCAGACCAAATGGCATATTACACCTGCCTAACAGAGAGCCAAAGGTCATCCTTCATCACACTCTCGGTACTCATAGTATGCTTGTCCCCCCAACTTTGGAGACTAAATAGATGGTTTAACTTCATGCTGATTTGTCTGTATTAATCTTTCATGATATGAATATGAAAATGCCATTTATCAAAAGTATCAAATCTAAAAGTAGTGAGTGTCAGGCATCTTGTGGGTCATTTTTCACAAATCAATTGATAATCTGCAAAAGTAAAAGAGCAATACATTTTCCTTAAAGGCTATGGACTGTTGAGCAGGCAGATCCATTACATTGGATTGTGTTAAGTGTCTCAGCCATGCAAGCAGCAGTAGAGCTAATGATTTTTTCTTTAACCTTCAGATTTAGGTGAGGAGTTGCTTTTACAGAACAGGAAAGGTCTGTCTGTCTTTTCAGAATAATAAAGCATATTAATTTAAATGAAAGCAAAGACTGTCTCTTGCTTCCCCTCAAAGGTCAGACAGTGGCAAGATTTAAAAAGGAGGACCTAATGAAATTATTTGGCTTCCATGATGTGAACAGCAGCAAGCCAAGGGAAAGAATGAAATGAGAGACAGTATTTTATTGCGAGAATGAAATACTGTTCTGCTTTATTCTACAAGCTTCACTTTTGTGATAAACTGGCAGTAGCAAAGGACATGAAATTTAGTTTTATTCTCTCTCGGTTTTTTTTTACTAGCTGACGAGATGTAACTTTGGATACAGAATTTTTTTAGTCTTCATACCTGTGTATGAAATCTCCTTTTCTGTGTGGAGAGAAACAGATACTTCCTCTGACATAGCCCAATGTTCTTCTTCTGTTGGTACTTCAAAGACAGAGTCTAAGATTAATTTTTTTTTTCTGGTGTAATATCATGTACAATAATAAATATCCCATTTGGAGTTTCTTAGAAAAATAACTATTGTTTCCTGACACCACCCACACCCAGAGTAATTGGGAAAAATGTGTCTAGTATTTCTCAAAGGCTTTGTAAAAGTTCCTCTGGGACTACAATGGATCATAGTGATGGACTTGGTTGTGTAAGGTTAATGGTTGGACTCAATGACCTTAATGTCTTGTCCAACTTAAATGATTCTATAATTCTAAATTTGAACCTCAGGAGACATGCCAGACCAATAGGCCTGAAGCTCTGGTAGTCTTTCATCAGCACAATCTGTTCATAGATTAACCCATGGGCAGGACTACCTTCAGGTGGTGGAGACACTTTTCTCTTTTGAACAGCAATGGATACTCTTTCTTCTCTGGCAGTTTTCCTCTGTGCTTCTGGCACTTTAAAGATAGTAATTGTAAGAAAACTACCTTCTAAAAGAAATCACACACATTCTGAAACTTGTATGAAAGAATTATAGACAAACAATTAGGAGTAAATAGCACACTGTTTAAAAGAAAAGATAATAAACACAACAATCACATGAGACATACAGATAATATAGTAAAATAATATATCTAATATTAGAGTAATAGATATATAGACAAAAAAATTGAGTAGGATATTCACAAATCGTGAAGTAAGATGGAATGAAGATGAAAGTAAGAGGAAAAGACTTTGTCTCTAAACTCTTCAGAAACTCAATTAAACCATAGAACACCACACACTCAGGGTACATAACAAAATCAAACACAAGAACAGCACAGAAACAGAGAACATATTTGTAAGTTTGAAACACTTCACTGAATATTGACAATATTATAAACATTGATTTTTTTTAAATTTTGTGTTCAATTTTTTTTCTCTGAGTAAATGTTGTCACTCAGCTTTGCAAGCATTTAAGCATCCAGAGTGATCAATGAAATTAAATAGTAGTTAAAAAATGCAAAGAATGAAGGTGCATGACTATTCTCTATCACATTCAGCAGTATATAGAAGGGGAAAAGATGAAGGTCCTTTTCATTTATAACCAAATCAGGAGACACAGATTTTATTAACTAGGCAGACTGTGACTATGATGCACATGGATGTCTGATATTTAAAAGCCATCTCTACTTCCAAAACAACTTGTATACCTTTAGCTGGTGGAGCTGCCACTTTCTGTGAAATTGGAACAGGTACTTTGTCTTCTGGCACAGGCTTCTTGGGCACTGCTAGCAGTTTGTAAAAAAAAGTTCATTGTAATAGATGTTGAATTAATCACAGTATACAAATATAAGCAGATGACAAAACACAAATCATAGACTTGACATTTCTTCAAGTAACAAAAGAAAAAAAGACAGCAAACACTGAACATTAGAGTCTGTGTTAGATAACTAGACATAAATACAAACCACTATTCTGAGACAAGCCTTCTCTAGTGTAACTGAAAATTTATATACCTTTCTTTGGTGGAGCCACTTCTTTTTTAGCAACTGCAACTTTTTCTTCTGTGATAATTTTCCTGTGCACTTCAGTCACTTAAAAATAATGTGCAGGGATATTTAATTACAATATTTGAAATGCAAATATATGTTTCTTCTACTTATTCTGATTGTTTAAAAAAGTGCTAAGTGAACTTCAACAGCAACAGAAATAAGACACTGCTAAAGAGCATCCTTTACATCCATAGCACCAAAATGAGTAGAGTCAAAAGAAGGGGGAGATCCCTACAAAGGTTACAGATACTAACAAACAAAA
This sequence comes from Molothrus aeneus, assembly GCF_037042795.1. NCBI lineage: Eukaryota > Metazoa > Chordata > Aves > Passeriformes > Icteridae > Molothrus > Molothrus aeneus. The sequence continues at coordinate 16,062,006 of NC_089652.1, read as the reverse complement.
CTGTATTTAAGTATATTGCCTAAACACAAATACTGCAAGACCTAACTAAAAAATCTCAATGGTAATAATCTGTTTACCTTTGGTTGTTGGAGGTTCTTCAAATTCTGCCTCAAAAGTGGGCACCAATGCTTCTTCAGGTTCTTAAAAAAGATTGTGTAACTTTAGAAAATTTGTTTGATTTCATCAACAGGTATAAGATAGAAGATGAAACAACATAAAATAACATAAAATAACATATAAATCTCATCAAGACAGCACAGGTCACAGGTGTCATTGACAAACAGACATAAAAAACTGTTTAATGTTGAAGAAATTTGATACCAAAGATCTGTGTTGCATCAACAATACAATCCCCAGCCAAGGCATATATGTTAAAAATGGAATGTAGCAAAAAAGCTTTTTTCTTTTTTTTGCAACAGAAACAAACACTGATATACCTTTTGCTGGTGGAGCCACCATTTTTTTAGACACAGGAACAGGCACTTTCTCTTTAGGAACTGCCTTCTTATGAACTTCAGGAACTTTAGAAAAATGAGCAAGATGAGAAGGAAGATGAGAAAGAATATTAAAGTGTAATATTTGCAATTGTCTCCTATACAATGTGTTTTACTGAGTTAACACAAACAAGAATTTTCAAAGTACAAGGTGGAATTTGAGACAGTATTCATCACTGTGAGAAGACAACACCTATGTCAACATGTACAAGCAAGACAGTAAGACAAACATAATCCCTTTGAAGACGCATCAACCAGTTGAGGAATTGGTTTATACCTTTAGCTCCTGGAGCTTCCTTTGGAGCAGCTGGGACTTTTGGCTCAGGGACAACTCTCCTGTGCTTCTCAGGCACTTTAAAAGATTACAGTACATAGTTTTACATAGAGGAGTAGTATCACTATAGCACAAACACATACAAAAATGCCATAAATGGACATAAACGTATGGCATCAATATAATGTTAAGAATGATGGAACAACTCATATGTTGAAGTGAAATGAACTTATACCTTTTTTAGGTAGGGCTTCCTCTCTTTTTGGAACTGTTACTGTCTCCTCTATGTAGTAAGACTCTTCTTCAGTCACTTTTAAAAAGAGTAAAATATAAAAATACTTAAGTATTTTACATATATTACTGTCTTTATGGCCCTGGCAAGCAACAAAATATTTGTAAGACAAAAATAAAGAGCATGCTTTATTAACAGACTCTTCTGGGATGACAAAATCTACATTCAAGCTGTCCTGCTTCCACTGAGGCCAATGGAAACACTCCAAGCAGCTTAAATGGAACTGAGAGACTGAGCTGTCATCTTGTATTTGTGTGGAATTTGAAAATGCTCCACTCCTCTCTCCACTAAGTCACTAATGTTGAAATTAGTCCATTTTGAGAAACCTTCTTTCCCAAATACTGAGAAAATTCCTTTACTAAAGATGTCCCTGGAAAAATCTGTGGTGTCATTAGTCACAGAAACTGAGTCAGTCAGTGTTACTGTCCTTCACAGTATTATGTGACCAAGATTGTTATTTTACAGTGAAATTATCTGAGGAACCCAAGTGCATCATGGCATTCAGAAGAACATGTACTTTATCCAAGCAACCTGGTGGAAGAGGAACTTCCAACAGAGGATTTTTGTAAACAGAAAGAAGTCCTGATAGATCTCACTATCAAAGAGATAACTTATTATTTTCACTGTATTGAAACAGGATTAGCTACTCCTCTTTTCAAAAGCAAGTAATAGAAATTGTAGAAATTTAAATTAAAATTTGTAAATTACAAAACATATTTATATACTAGTAATTTTTTCCTTATAAATAAAGCAGATATTAATCCAAACTGTCTATTTGGATTACTTTTTTGCTTTTGCCTAGTGTTCCTGAATTGTCATACCTTCAGAAATTTCTTCTCTGTGGATGGAAATAGATACTTCCTCTCTTTCTTCTTCAGACCATTCTTCAACTGTTGGTTCTTTAAGGAAAATTATTAGTTTTAGTATTTTTGGAGGATGGATAAATGGAGAGAGAGTAGGATTGATGGATAGAGAAAATGAAGTCCAATTCATGGCATGACAGATATGCATATGGCAATGACAGCAAACAACCCAGAAAGTGCTGTGCACCATATGTATGATTTGTTCTAAATTATGTGGTTTGTCCATGTCCCAGGTTCCCTATTGTGTGTTGTTGTATCTAATATCATTCACTTGTCAACTGTCAGTTTATTAGAATGCCTCAGCTCCCCACGTTTCCCCATCTCAATAACTGAAGTGGGGGAACAATAGTCAAAGAATTAGAGGTTTCTCCTTGATCCAACTGTATGAAAGTGAAGAAAGGAAAAAATGAGATGGATAGGTCAAGAACTGAAAGGAAATCCTGGCATGTACTCCTCTACAAAGGTGACTGTATCAGGGAAAATCTCAACTAGTTCTGGAGAAAAGATTAATTTCCAGGAGACAAACAGAATTTAAGACTGCATGTATCCATATGGATGTGCATTTGCAAGTTCATGTTTTAGACAGACATGTTCCGAATTCTCTTCTAAAAATTCATTTATGGTTTTGAAAAGAAAGTGCAAATTTTCTTGACTGGGTAGTTATTAATGGGACATAAAACCAGACAAATGCTGTTTCAGCATTCTTGAAGTTATCTTGAAGTGGATATTACGTGGATTATTCTAACTTAAAACAACTGATCTCAATCTTCCCTGAACACGAGAATGTGAACTGAAAGCTGGTGAGAAGGGAAGCAGTATTTTATCTTGAGGGCTACAGAAAGCTTGGTAGTATGACAAATGGATGGTTACAGCCCTAATTTGTAGAGTCTAAAAATAAATGTAAAATAAATTTGCTACTGCAAATTTATGAGGCACTTATCTGAAGATTATTGTATTCAGTAGTAGAGTTTCCATGTCAATGTGGTAGGACCCTTACATTCACAACTAAAATTGTAAATGGCACTTTAGGAGGCTTTTAACCACTGGGAGTTCAGCACAAAAGTTATACAAGATAACTATCAAAAAATGTTTGGTGTTATTTTGATCGTGATATTAGAACAACAGACTTGCAGACATAGCGCAAGTTTCTCACTATTGTCTGCTTATAGTGTACCTTCAGGTGATGGGAGTTCCTCTGGAATGGCAACAGATATTCTCTCTTCTGTAATAAGTACTCTTTCTTCAAAAGTGGCTTTCTTCTGCACTTCAGGCACTTTGGAAGATAATGATATTAAAGTATGCTTTTCCAATTCCATTGTGAAACAAAGTTTTGAAATGCTAAATCTAGGTTTCCAAAGAAGGGTACTGAGCACATAACATAGAACAGAGATTCAATATTTAGAAAGAATACTATGTAAGTATTGCACATGAGATACAACATACTGTAATGATTCATTGTGTAAACCAGAGCAGGAAAACTCACAGGAGAAGCACAAATCAACGACTAATAACAGCACAGAACTCACAGACAGAAGCTGAGAAATAGCATATTCTTGTATTTTACTGGAAAGCATACCTTTAGCTGGAGGAGCCTCAATTTTTTTAGGAACAGCAGGAGATACTTTTTCTTTAGGGACAGGTTTCTTAGGAACTGCAGGCACTTAAAAAAAGTATTTGTTTTAGAACATTTGAAGTAAAAATTGACACATGCATCACGCAAGAGAAATGTGTTGTTGAGAAAGATTACACATGGATATGTTTTGCTTACCAAACATGACAGTTGACAAAAATGAGGTAAATGCAATGTTCTAAAGATTACAATAAATGATATTAAAGTGAGCTGTATTGTACCTTTTGCAGGGGGAATTTCTACTTTAGGAACATATGGCAATTTTTCTTCTGGAGCTGTTTTTTTAGGTATTTCTGGCACTCAAAGATCTTAATTATAATATAATCTGCTTAAATTAGCAAGTTTTTAAAGAATAAATCTACAGCACACCTATACACAAAACTGACACAAAAGATACACATTAACGTAGATGAAGTACCAGTATAACCAGATTAACTTAGCAATCAAACCCAAAATTTGACATAAACAAGATGCTTAATATAATAAGAAAAGAACATTATTTTTTAAAGTGTACCTTTAGGTGTTGGAGCTTCCTCTCTTTTTGGAACAGCAACCTTTTTCTCTGGGGGAGCTTTCTTAGGAACCTCTGGCACTTAAAAAACCATAAAGTATAAGATAACTGTATTCTAAATTTCAAAGATTTATTGGAGTATTATAGATTTCATTAATAGATAGACATCTTCCATTTGTAAGAATATCAAGACACACCACATAACACATTCATACACTTAACATAGAAAGATCTATGACAAAAGCAACATATATTCGATACAAAACAAAACCAAACCAGTCACTGGAAGACTATCAAATACTTTAAGACTGATTTCTTAACTGAAGAATGAGATGCTCAAATATACTACCGGGTTTTAAAAAATCTCATGGATGTACAGAGAATTATACATAAAATATAAATTCTAACACAAACATGCTTACATACAGACTAACAAGAAAATAAAACTCAACAAGTAGCGCACACTTGTTGAGTAAGTGTTGGGAAAAGGAACACGTCCTTTTTCTTCAGGCACAGTTTTTCTAGGCCCTTCAAAAACTCTAAAGGTATTAAAATTCATCTAGGTACTATTTCTAAGGCTTTTGAATGCCTTAGATGAGAACAGACATTCATACATAACACACAAAGATTACATTTGTCATATGTGTTGAGAATATAAGAGAAGTTAGAAAAAGGGGACAATAGCACAGAACTGGTTAAAGCCCACATTCAAAAGATGCTGTACCTTTTGCTGGGGGAGCCACCTCCTTTTTAGCAACAGCAACTTTCTTTTCTGGAACAGGTTTCTTAGGGGCTTCAGGCACTTTGGAAAACATTGTTAAAGTAAGAGATCTTTAGTTTTTGGAACACTAATCCAGATTTCAATAATCCAAGATTGTTTTATACAATGAAGACAGTGCTTGGACAAGGAGATGAGCACTGCAACTGATACAATACAATGTACAGCCTTGTGTGTTCAAATGTGGACAGTACAGGAAAGACATAATGATACAGTATAAAAGTCCTGTTAAAATCACTGCACTAGCTCCTTTCATTTTACTCTCTTAAGTAAAAACACACTACACTTGCCTGAAGAAGCCACACAACTTAAATAGAAATAATAAGCACAAGATAGTTAAGAGAGAGAAGGACCCAAGCTGCGACAAATTCAAGCTGTAAGCTAAGTTATAGCACAATTGAAAAACTGAAATTGTGCAACAGAGACAATGCAAAATCAAATAATGCATATGGAGATAGTGCAAAACAAAGACACATAGAGAGTAAATTCCCACATATATGCAAGAAAACATGAAAAGTAATACAAAGAAAGAAAATTTGTTTGGGTTTTGCTTCTTTCTTTTTTACTAGAGCAGTAGAAATACCTTTAACTGGTGGAGCTTTTGCTTTAGGCACAGGAACAGGCTTTCTTTCTTCTGGAACACCCCTCTCTGGTATTTCAGGCACTTTAAAAGATAGGTGGTGATCATTTAGGAGACAGCTAAAATAATTGGTAAACCACAGTTGGCTACTCTTTACATGGTGTATAAGTAAACAATAAATGTCAAAAACTAACCTGTTTTATCAAACAAATACAACAAACCCATCTCACAAAAAGCTATTAAAGGAATTATTTAAAGTCATGAAGAGGAATAAGATAAGAATGCAATAAGGCTTGAAGCTTTGACAGCAGAGACATAGAGAAATTGAAAGATCTCAGTTCTGATATGCTATCTTTTGGTAAACAGTGTTACAGACAGATAATGTGAAAGTTCAGAAAAACAGAGCAGATGCTGATGCAAAGACATTCACCTTCAACGTGAGAGATCTCCAGTTCCGTAGAAACAACTTCTTCCTCCTCCTCAACCTCTCTATGTGCTACAATAGGAATTTTAAAGATATTAAATGTTGAGATAGGAAATATCAATGTCCATAGTAAATCTGAAAAACTTCAAGACGATATTATGTGTGTACATGACACAATCATCACTGAAACATATATATTAACATGTAAAAAATTTAATCCAGAAAATGAACAGCATGTACTGAATTTTGAGTCAAATTAAAACAAACAAGCAGACAAATATTTATTAGACTTCCATCAATAATCAAACTACCTTCAATTGGGTAAACAGCTTCAAAGAATCTTTCTTCAACTGTTTTCTCATGCTCTGTTGGCTCTTCAAAGAAAAGTATTTAAACAATAGTAAGATAAAATAGTTGAAATATTTCCATCTATTAAGCTAAATAATACTAAAGCTACATAACACAATGGACAAAAAAAGCAAGGCATACTGAAAGACAAATGTACAATATGTCTAAATATGTAATTTGACATACATAAAAATAGATGAAAAGAAATATAGTAGGATTGATAGATTGTTTTGATTTGGGTACACAGACTTTTGGTTTTGTACATACCTGTAACATCATATGAATACTCTTCTTCTCTGTGGACAGAAACTGACATCTTTTCTTCTGAAACAGTCCATGTTTCTACTGTTGGTACTTTAAAGATAGGATTTTGTTTTAGTATTTATTATTCTAGATCCACATTAGTGGTAGTCAGCATGTGAGTTTTTATCAGGTCTATATTCATATTGCACATTAAAGTCTTAGACATATTTAGACAGTCAGTATTCATATTGTAAAATACTGAACAAAGAACAAGCACACAAGAATAATATTTAGTATTTGTTAAAGACTAAAGACACAGACACCTTTAACCCAAACATTTGAAACAAAATGCATGCACAGGCTTTTGGAAATAGTACATCAGAAGAATTCTAAAGGTTGTTCTTCAAAGATATTTTTGGGCATGAGGACACAATTATATTTATTATGTAAGGATAGTCCAGCAAGCAGAATAGATGAAGGAAAAGCTAAGTCACACTGCAGTGTGACCGTAGGCTATTTAAACAAGAACCAAAAGGCTATCCACAAATATGTTAAAAACAGACTTTATAAAAAACAAAAGCATGGCAGACTTACTAATTAAACACTGAGAGCAGTCACAGCATGACTACTACTATAGATCCACATACATACACACAGGCCCACATATTCCAAAAAAGCACAGAAACACATTGGGTGCTGAAAAAAAGGGTAAACTGCAATTCGAAGATGCTCATCTGTACCTTCCTTTCTCATAACTTTTTCCTCAACGACCACTGGTGTAGGTTTTGGTGGCAGAACTTTCTTGGTAACTGTTGGTGTTAGAATTTTGTTACTCAGTCAAACATTTAGCAAAGAGATCAAAATAAATCTACAGTAATCTATCAATGATGTTGAAAATACAACACGGCAAACAATCTAACTCATCAGCCAAGTCAGGCTTCTTAGAATCACATAAAGCAACATAATGGATGTGTTTGTTTCTTTTTATTGCTATGTTCTAAAGGCACTCAGGGCATTTAGCACACAGGTAATTTCCTGATACGTATTGAATTGCAGCTGACAGAATCCTGCTGCAGAATGGGAAATGCTACACAAAAGGAAGTAGCTACTAAGAGAATAATGTGCATATTTATTTTATAACCAAAGAATTAACCAAAGAATCTTGAGAGATGGGTCAAAATGGAAAGCTGAGCAAGATAGGGATTTCACATCTTCAGCTTAGAATGAAACACACTTTTTCACCCAGTGCAATTTTAAACACACTTTCTTAAAGCATTGGTAGTTAATATTAGCATTTAGTATTTTCCCCTAAAAAGCTTTTAAGCTTCTTTTTAAAGAATTCAGCAGAAGCTTTTATTAGATGTTTCTAAGACTGAAAAATTGATCAGACCATGTTAAGTAAAGACAAAGCATATGCAGATCAGCTAAGTAACAAGAGGCACAACTTTCACAGAAAGATGACATTAAGATAACAGTATTTACCCTCAGCCCTTTTGACTTTTTCTTCTGCAACCCTCTGGGTGGTTACCTCCACTTTTTCATCGACAGGTTTCTTGACAACTGCAAGTAATTCAGATAGATTTATTGTTCAAGTAATCTTGCAAAATTTTTTCTGGATACAAACCAGATAGAACTGGCTGGGGTTTTTTTTTGTTTAGGATGCTATTAAACCTGGGTTCTGTTCAGTGCATTGTTTAATGGTGGTGAACAGTGATGGCAGTGAGGCCTGCTCTGCCCTGAGAGATCTGCAGTGATCCAAGTGGAAAACGCTTCCCAGACAGGCAGCATTTAATTTCTTAAAAGTTACACCCATGCCCAAGGCTAATATACAGGGAGAACTGAAGCTCAGTTTGATTTTACCATCAATTCTTGTTTTGATTCAAGCACCTTTGAGCAGAGAGCTCAGAAATATGAGGTAGGAGAAGAGAGTTGCTATGACCCTTGCACATCTCACTGTCCAACATAAAGAGAATTTTCATTTTTTCAAGAAAATGTGAATAACCAGCACCATTCAGCTTGAAGGAGATGCATGAGAGATCTTAAACTGCATAACTTAATCTGTTCCTGTTAGTTTTGTGGGAAAGTCATACCTTTTTGAACTGTTACTTCCTTCTTTTCCTTCTTTTCAGCTATAATGGCTGGTGGTTTTCGTTCAGGCACGGGTTTCTTAGGAACTTCGGTCACTTAAAAAAAAATAACATCACTTAATGATAAAAAGTATGTTGTCTAAAGGCTCTGTAGACAGAAAGGTATTAGTTATGCCATTATACTTTATGAATTCTAAAAACACACAGAGAGTTTTGGAGATCCAACTGTTGAAGTGGAATGTTTTGCTTATTTCCAAGTTTCATTTTTCTCATGAGAGCCAAATTTTGTTCCTAGAGACATACATGTTACTAATCCCAGAGACAGTTATAACATGCAAGAAATTGCAAAATACAGCCATTAACACCAATCAATAAATGTGAGAAATTTTTAATTAAATCAAGAGCACAGGAAAATGATAGAAGAAATAGCCAAAAGCCTAAAAATGACACATAACCTTACTACTAACTACTAACTCATGTTAGGTTTCAAAGACCTGCAAAGTTCATTGGCAATGAATTTCTAATGTATCCATTCCTATCTGCATCCATACCTTGTGATACCTTGTGTTATCATCAAGTGCCACTTAAAATTTGTCAGCATGTTATGGTTCCAGATATTTTAGCAAAAACAAAACAAAACAAAATGTTGCTTGGTTCAAAATGGTTCAGAATGTTGGGGCCTTAATAATAAATATGAGAAAAGAGAAGAAATAAAATGATATGATAATTCAAATACCTTCTTCATGAATTATTCTTTTTTCTTCATAAGTCACTTCTTTTTTCTCGTAAGCTTCTTCCCATTCCTCTTCCCCTTCATCATAGCCCTCTTCCTTGACATAATAGTCATGGTCTTCACCATAATCTTCTTCCCATTCTTCATAACTTTCTTTGGGTGTTTCATGTATTTTCTTTTCTTCATATATCTCCTCTCTCCTTGCCATGGATGTTATTTTGACCTCTTTGGGCTTCTCTGGTAGCACCTCAGGAACTTAAAATAAATAAATTGATTATTGGTATCATAGTGTGGAATTTGCAAGGTATATTGGATGTTCACTTTTAGTGAAAGTATTTCACCCTCATGGATGGTTTAAAGAAGGGACTATTTTTTAGGCAGTCACAATCAGCTTGGGTTTTAAATGTGTGTTTTTAACATAAAGCCAGAAATCAAAAAATTGTGATAAATGGAAGTTATTTCAAAACAAAACACCTTGTTTCCACAAGGTAATTTTACTCTTCTAAAAAAGTTTACAAAGGAAAAAAGTTACCTTTAGGTGGCAGGACTTCTTCAGGAGCTTTTTTAACCACCTTTTGGGGGACTTTCTTTAATGGAACCTTTTTCTCTGCTTAAAAAGAATAGATTTAAAATTTTGAATTAAAAAACCTTAAGAACCCCTAAAAAGCCAAACAAACAAAAATCAAAAAAATCAACTGTCATAATGAAACATTAATATAGTATTCAAATACTGTAAGGACTTTTACCTGGCTTTTTCTCCTCTGGAGGTGGAACAAGAGGCAGAAGAATGGGAATAGGGGCAGCTTGTAGGAAAAATGAAATATTTAGAACAAAATTTAAGTTTGATATTTCCTTGTAAATGAAAAAAATCCAGGTTTGGTAAAATGGATTATATTATTTTATTGCAGCTGCAGAATAAAAGCAAACATAGTGCTTATTCTGAGAGTTTACAGCAGCTGAATAAATATAATTTGAGTGGGAATCCCCAGTCTACTTTTCTGAACCCTGAATGTCTTCAGCTTTATTTTTATTGCTGCCATTACTCTCCTATCTTTGCTGATTGTACTTCATCTAAATATCAAATCTTTCCCTTCCTGCTGCCACTGCAAGCATTTACCAAATTATACTGGCAAAAAACACAAGAAGTTCAAATTGCTGATGTTTATAGTAAACTACTGGATGTAGCAGAAGTATAAATATTGTCTGTAGCATTTAGACCAAAACCAGAGCCTGGGGGGAGACCATTTGCCATAGACATGAAATCCAATGTAAAAAATACAATGTAAAGAATCCAGTCCAATTAAAAGAATATTTTTAGAAGGCAGTAATTCAGACAGCTTGTTTAAAAGATAATTTTGTGGCAAAAAAGAAGAGATGAAAATTAAAAAAAAATTGTCAGAGAGGAAGATGGAAATAAAAGGAAGGTGAAATGAGTAACAGACTGATAGGAAAACATCACGGAAAATATTCTCTTTTTAAGAGAATTAAAATTCTCTTTTAAAGAGAAATTCTTAAAAATTCTCTTTTTAAGAGAATTAAATTAAATCCTACCACTACCTGTGTAGAGTTTTTGCCTTTCACACAGCAAAGAATCCTATCCAAGTCAAGTCTTGCCAACAGGGACAATTAACTAGATCTTATGGCTGAGCTAAGATTTTTCTCTGAGGTTCCCACTGGCCTTCTGGTTCAGTGCAGATACAAAACAAGTATGGTTTGTTACCCTACCTTCAGCTGGTTTCTGAGGTGGAACTGCAACCTTGGCATCAGGAACATCTAGAAAATCAAATGTTTAATTGGCTTAATAAATAATACGAATTAAAAAATTCATTGTGCTCTCCTCAAGGTTAGTAGTTGATGGTGGTTTAATCTTTCTTTTTGTAATGTAAAGGGATTGCAGCTTGCTCCTCAAGCATAAGCTAGCCAATTGATAGATAAATAATTGTATTAACCTTTCAGTTCAACCAGCCCATACAATGTTATGTATTGTTTCTAAATAATTCTTGCAGCATTTGGAGTAGGCTCTGAAGAACATTCAAAAAAGAAAATCACTGCATATCATAAGGAGGTGATTTTTACCTATTTTGTCTCCTTGGTTATTTTTTTCAGTTGCACAGAGGAGATCCTATCTATTAATTGCTACATCTTCATTGTTCTATTTCTTAGCAGTTAAAAAAAAATAACTTGTGTGTTTTAGTGAATGGGGCATTCCATGTTGTAAAAAATAGGGTCCCTATTAATGTCACTGTTTATGGATTTATCTCAGTATTCATTGCCACTACTCATGAGAATAATAGCTCCACATGTCTGTGGATGAGGAATAGTTTTTCAGCATGTAGTTTATACTTACTCTAGCCAGCAAAAAAAGATTTGAAAATAATAAAAAAGCAGAGCAATGCTTTAATTTTATGATAGAGTATTGACAAGATCTTATGCCAGTCTTGCTTGAGGACTTTACCTGGTGGCTTCAACTCCAGTTTCATTTCTGCAAAGGAATATTAGATTTCTTTTAGGACTATTGATTTTTCCAGAATCGTGTTTCAAACAAACAAATTTGTACATGGTTATGATCACAAATTTATTCAGAAAATTTGCTAACCTTTCGTTACAAGATAGAGCTCTGCAGTGCTTCTTGCTTCCCCTCTTGGTTCAAGACGAGCAATTACAGAATAAACACCTGCAGCAGTCAAGAATGTTCATATTTATATTATTTTATAATTTAAAACCAGACAAAAAAGAAACAGATAAAAAATGGCACCAGCACAACTGTTTCATGCATTTTTACCTTCATCTTCTGCATTAACATTGTGGATAGTCATATAATGGCAACGACCTTCACTTCTGAAGCTGTACTTGGGACTCTCTCTCAGTTCAGTGGGGCCTTTATACCACGTCACAACTGCATCATCAAAAGACACCTCACACTCGAAGGTTGCAGACTGGTGTTCACTCACAACGATGTTCTGTATGCTCTTCGTGAACTGAATTGGTTCCGCTGTTTTTAGAAAGAAAAAATATGTCAATTGTTATGTACCACCACTGCATTTAGTGTATCTGAATTCTTCTCATTGTTGTCATCAAAATAGCTAAATTTCAATGAGATACTAGCAATAGATCTTTAAAAAGTAGAGTAAAAAAAAAAGGATTCCATCTTCTACGAAGATAAGAATGAAGATTAGACGATGTAAGAGTTCAGCTATAACAAGATTGATGTACTGATACATTTTGTAAGAGAAGCCATTAAGGAAACTGACGATAGAGAATAATTAAGAAAAAGTCCAAGGAAAATATAAGAGTCCCAAAGAAAATAGAAGCTAGTACAAATCAGATTGCTTGTGGGCTATGAGATATTAATCATGGTTTAGTGAAGAACACACTTAATTGAATTACACAAGTATGTCACATGTTGTTCAAAGAGAAAGGACAGTAAAATTTCTTATTTAGTCTGTTTCCAAGTTTTGGAATCTGTCTTTCAGAAATTCTTTTTATTTTCATTTGTTCTGCTAATGAAACCTCCAGAAATTGTCAATATTGTAAGAAAGAGATTCTGTATCTTTACAAACCTTCAATGGCCAGATCTGCGGTTGTTTCTAGACTGTCAAGCTTGCAGGTATACTGTCCCTCGTCTTCCGTTCTAACATCCTTGATGATGAGTTTGTGCACTTTGTCAGAGACTTGAGTTGAATATCTCCCTCCTATCTTAATGGGTCTCCCATTTCTATACCACTGAGACTTGGCATTTGGGATAGAGAACTGACAAGTCAGTGTGCATGTTTTTCCTTCCTTGAAAGTAGTGTCATGAAGATGCCGCTCAACTGCAGGTTCTATTAGCGTGTTAAAACACACATTTTAACAGAGATCAGATAGTGGAATTAATACAGTGTAAACTAATTCAAATATATACTTCAGAAGTAGACTTACCAATCACAGTTAGCTTGGCACTGGCAATATGTGGTCCACACACTATTCTGAAATTCCCTTGATCTTCAGGCTGGCAGTTTCTAATTCTCAGTATGTGGCGATCACCTTCAATTCTAATTTCATATTTGTCATTGGAGTCCAGTTTCTGTGTTCCCTTGTACCATGACAGTTTAATTTCTGGATAATTAATCTTAATCTCACATTCAAAGATAGCATCCTCATCTGCTAAAACCGTCTGATTTTCAATGTCTTTGATCAGAGTAATAGGCTGGAAAATATTAGTTTAAGTTAATTTCAAGCTCCCTGTTATAGGTTTGAATATTTCATAAATCAGTCCAAAAATGTTTTACCTCTGTTTGTGTGAGTCGTTGCTGAATAAAAGCTACAAGTTCATCAAATTCCTGATCTTCCCTTTGAGCTTTCTCTGTGAGCTCAATTTCCTATAAAAATGCAGAATATACTCAAAGATTAAAGGATACTAAATGTCAAGCTGTCATGTTTATCCAACACAGTTCATTCCTACATCAAATTTTATGTAACTGTACTGTAACCAGGAAATCTTCCCATTCTATCAATTGCAGTCAAGTTATGAAGACAGAACCTACTTAGCCAGAAGCCCATTTTTTCTTCTTGGATTTGAGCATGCAAGAAATTGAGAACTGCCAGTAAAAGATCTAAAGAGGAACCAGAAATTTCTCCACACATCATAATTTCAGAACTTCAGAGTGTGGACACCACGTCTGTTCAAGGGGAACATATTACTCCTAAGAGAACCAATGCTGCAGTCACACTGGATCTTACCAATCTGTGGCTTTCTTCTGCTTGGGTTTGCTTTAGTAACTCAAAGGCTTGCAGGAGGCCACGGAAATCTGTAATTCCATACATGCGAGCATATTTCTCATATTCTTTGGGATCTACATTTTTGAGAAGTTCCAGGATATCAATAGGTTGCTCTTCCTCTTCTTTTCTTTTTGTTGGAGTGCTATTCAAATCAATAACAGAAGTTAACTACACAGCATTTCATTCCCGAAAGCTGTTTAATGAAATATTGAATCATCTCAGAGCTGTTCCGTGCAGTAGAATCCTTTATCTTAGTCTAGTCAGGCGCTTTTATTTTTAGTACAGTAATTCCTATGTAATGAATTTTTAAAAATTATATCTTGTTCTGAGATGCATAATAAAAAAAATGTCTTCTGTGTTGATAGCAAATTAATCCATAAAAACTTTCAATATACCTTTTTAGTTTTGCCCTGAGATCCCCTTCAACAACTTCTTTCTTTCTTTCTTCAACTTGCAGGTTTACACTCCTCTCAATTTCACCATGTTGGTTAAAAGCAACACATTTGTACATGCCAGAGTCAGTTTTTATTGTGTCCTTTATTTCTAGTTTGGCTTCATCTCCTCTCTGCTGGATTATAATGCGGCCTCCCTGGTTGAGTTGCCTCCATTTTCCCTTCATCCACTTAACATTTGGAATTGGATCTCCTCCAACTTTTGCAATAAATGTTGCAACGGTCTCTGCAGAAAGATGCAAATGAGGAAGCTAAGTCTATCCAGTTGTTTATGACAGAGGGACATCTCAAACAAAAGGTGTAGGCAAATATAAGACATTGTACTGTTTTGAAAAGTGTTCTTACTTTCCATGACTTTGATACTCTGAGGCTCTGACACAAAATAAAGTTTGCCTTCCACTTCTGCTTTCTTAGCTGCTGGAACAGCTGCCGGTTTTTCTAAAAAAACAGAGTCAGAGAGTTATAGCAGATGGCTTCATGTAACAGTTAGTGTTCATAGGTGATGATGTTTCTGAAGGAATTGTGAAAAAGGAATTAATTCCTGAGATGGAACAAAATACTATGCAAGAGTTAAAAATGCAAAATATTTTCATATTGTTTTTACCAACTTGCAGTTTACTTTCCAGATGGACCATACTGTCTTGTTCAGTCAGGCCATTTATACTCTCCATGGATGCAAATCCATAGATAGATATGCAATTAGAAAGCCTCATTTTCTAAAATGGGTAAGTTTTTTTTTGTGACGTCTTCTCTTTCCATTCTATTTCTGGATATCAAGACCTATGAGCTACTTGCAGTTTTTTACCAGTCATCTGTTAAATTCTCCTGGTTTTCTTTGTCTTAGTCCTTAGCCTAGTTGCTAATCATATAGTGAAAAAGAATATTTGTGCATACTGCTGGGCTCTTGTGTCCTTTATGCAGTGGTAAAGCAAGAACTACACAGAAAGACTCATGTCTAGACAATATTTACTTTCAGCTAAAAGGTCAAAATGTCTAGAGCTGTAATAGTCTTAAAACAATTAGCCTCTAAGGCCACATGCTTGAATTCCTTCTGTATTTTCCTTTAATAAACACCACTTTTGACATGCTTTCCATAAAACATGCATGTCCAAGTAATTTCACCCATTTAGCTTGCATTTTTTGTAAATTTCGTGTTTAGATAGAAAATAAAATTTTAATCTCTTTGGTAGGAATGTACTATTGATTTGACATTGATCTTTCAGCATTTATGTCACATTGATATATAAATTATTGTTAAATACTCTGTTTTACCAGATTCTAGAATTTTACAAAAAACTAAAAATAAATAATTGTTTGTTATTAGATTATTAACATTTTTGTTCCACACAAAAAAAGGTGGGATAGTGTTTTGGTTGACATTTTCATCATATGCCTTATTTTCTCCATGTTACTGTACCTTTGACTGTCACTTTAGATTTGCACGTATCAGTGCCAGCTGCATTTGAAGCTTTGCATACATATTCTCCTGAATCTGATTTGGTAACAGCAGCAAGTTCTAGAAGAGCTACTCCATTAGCAAAGCTGAAGTTGCATTTGTCTGAGGCTCTTATTTCTCTTCCTGCCTTCAGCCACTGGATCCGGATTGGCTGCGATCCCTGGACATGACAGCTAAGCTGTAGGGTATCACCTTCCTCTGCTGCTGCTGGATGAAGAGGCTGGTCAAAAACTGGAGGCTTTTTGGGTTCTGGAATACGAAAATGCTTGAGTGAATACTCAGGAAAGTATGATCAAGAATATAAGAGAGAGATACATGTGATCACTAAGGAGGCAATGGCAAGGAATGGAGGATGATAAACAGAAGTCTGAGAATGTCAATCATAATGCTATAAAATGGAATAAATATCAAGAGAGCATAACAGCATATTTGCTATATAATCATGCAAGAAATATCTTTATCCTCTCAGCAAGAACCTTTACATGCAAAAAATAGTATGAGAACAAAAGCACTATTAGGTTGCAAAACTATATAAAAATCTTTAAAGAAATAAACCTGCAATTTTCTGCAAGAATATTATGACAAAGTGTCATGCTACCAAAATGCAGTGTCAACTGCCTAAGCTTAGATTTCATTGCATAAACCCCCTGTTGCTCCACTGAAGGGGAATGATTAAAAATTAACAGAAATTTCACAAAGATTTCAATGTTCACTTTAAATCAGTCATAGCAAATACAGGAGAAGAAGTTTCTCCTTGAGAAAAAAAAAAAAAAAAACCAAATATAAAAGAATTTGTTGAATTTGTGGTTTATGTGAATCTCTGGACAAATCACTGCTGTTAAAGTAAGTAAAGCCAGCTCATAAGAGAGATGCTATATACTTGCAGCTAAATAAAACAAAGAAATTGTTTTTTAAGCAGGAAGCAAAGAAAAACAAGACTTCAACCAACCTCTGATAACAACAGAAGATGTACTCAACACGCTTCCTGCTTCATTGGACACTTTACAGGTATATAAACCAGCATCTGATTGCTCTACAGTCTTGATATGTAAAAGCAAGGCATTGTTTTTGAAAGATAATTCACAGTGAGCACTTGAATGGACTTCCTGATTATTTTTATACCAAGCAACAGTCAAAGGCTGAGAACCGGAAACACGACCCTCAAGTTTAAGTTCATTCCCTTCTGTTTCTTCTACTGCTTCAGACAGTTTCTTAGTAAAAGTAGGAGGAGTTTTTCGTTCTGTAAAAAAACATAAATTCCATGAATCTATCTTGAGATGAAAAATCCTAAAGACAATGCTTCAAGAAAAATTTGAACATTGGGGAATTGATATTTACTCTCATTTAAACTGGATATATTTTTAAAGTGAAATTATGCTAAGATAAACAGCAGGAGTCTTGCTCTTACAGTCATTGTCACTGTGTTTTCCTGTTTGAAAAAAATTCTCTTACATTGATTAAAGTCATACACCATTTAGATAACCCCAAGAGTTTTGTCAAGCTCTTAAGAACGAAATAGACCAGAGCCTATTTGAGAAAGTAGGCCAAAGAAAATGCTTTATTTCTCCTCCTGTTGCTGTTAGTGACCCTTCCTAATTCCCATAAAAGATTCATAGGTATCTCCAGATAGGTACTCTCAGGCTACATCCCAAAAGTTTTCTCAAAGTTATCTTGCAGTAATAGTCTGACTTCCTTTATAACTGAAGGAAGAAAAATGTAAACACAACGTATTATCTATTCAGTACCTTTAACAGCCAGTTGAGCTGTGCAAGAGTCCTTTCCAACTTCATTGCTAGCATAGCATGTATATCTTCCAGAATCTCCCCTGTCAACTCTCAAGATGGTCAGATGGGCTGTGTTGTCTACATAACTGATTTGATAGTTCTTTCCTGTTCTAATTTCTTGGTCATCTTTTGCCCAAGTGACTCTAATAGGCTGTGTTCCAGAAACGTGACACTCAAAATCAGCACTTTCTCCAATAATGCCATCCACAGGTGTAAGTGGGATGTCAAAGAACGGAGGAGTTTTCCCTTCTGAAGTGTCAAAGAAATAAAAAACCGTCACATAAAAATCTCAATTTACTGTAAAACTGTGTGAAATAAGAATCTCATACATAAAGCAAAACTCAGTTTTAAGACATTTCCATTAATATTTCACAGCCCACCAACCTGTAAGGACAAGCCTGCCACTAGAAGAAGCAGTCCCAATAGCATTGACAGCTGTGCAGGTGTATTGCCCAATAAGGCTCCTATCTGTCTTCAAAATCTGGAGAGTTGCTACATTATCTACAAAGGACGTGTGAACATTGTAGTCCTCTTTTACACGTGCGCCATCTTTAAACCAAGATACTTCAATGGGTTCTGAGCCAGCAATGCCACAATCAAACACGACTGGTAAGCCAACAGTTTCATGAATGTCTCTTAATTTTCGTGTAAAAGAAGGAGGAAGTTTACGCTCTGTAAGAGAACAAGTATTGTACAGTGAAGTCTTCCAGAAGACATGCATCTCTTGCTGTACTCATCAACAATCACTGACTAATATGCTGTAGAGTACGGTGGATTTTTGCTCATAACTTCCAATTAAAAGTATTGTTTAGCACATCATTTATTTCGAACTTGTTGTAAAGAGCCCTGTGCATATGCTTGCAGGAAGAGAGGTCTCTTTTTTTTTTAATCTTAGACCAAATGAGCCTCAGGACTGCTAATACTGGAAACAATCAAAGCAATATCCTGAACATGGATGAAAGATACAGAGGCTTGTAATGCCGCAGAAGAGCTGTGGTCAGTAAGTGCTGCATTTCAATTAGCTTTACAGGAAGGCTTTTGTTTGTAGAAGAAAGTACCACAGGGTACCTTACAAATCAAGAAACAGTAAAGTGTTTTACAATGAAGAGGCAATTGTTGTTTTTCAAAATAGAAAAGCATACTTAAGAAGAATAGGCCATTTCCCATTTCATATTTAAAATTGAAATATTCACCTTGAACTGTAAGCAAAGATGATGAAGAAGCCTCCCCAACAGAGTTTTCTACTTTGCAGATGTACTCCCCACTGTCACTACTGTCTACCTGGCTGAAAACCAGAGTAGCAATTTGGTTCCTAAAGTGCATTTTCACAGTAGCAGTTCCTCTCAGCTTTGTATCGCCTTTGTACCATGACACAATCATTTCTGGTGTTCCAGCAACCTGGCACTGTAAGGATGCAGAATCCCCAACAGTCACCTGCACTGGCTCCAAGGGTACAATGAAGTAAGGTGGTTCTGAAGGACAAAGACACACCATTAGCATAAAAAGATATTGCATGAAGACCATTAGTTGTTCAAACAACACTCATTGAAGTGCTGCTGGCTTGACGCACCTAGTATTGTGATTGTACCATGACAAGTATCTTTCCCAGAATCATTTTCAATATAACAAGAATATTGCCCCTGATCTTCTAGTTTGCTGCTAGGGATTTCCAGTATGGCAGATGTGTCTGTAGTGGTGATGCTACACTTTTCAGAGTGCATTATTTTCACTCCATTTTTCTTCCATGTCACTGAAATCGGTGGAGTACCCACATATGTGCATTCCAAGATTAAATTTTTCCCTTTCTCTACATTTAAATCATTCACCTTCTTCACAAATTTGGCTGGTTCTATAATGAACAACAGGAAGAAAACAAATTAAATAAAGCCAAGAGATCATCTTTAAGAAGCATAAGAAGCAGTAGTCTGGACAAACCTTTGACAAAAAGATGCGTTGTGCAAGAAATTTTCCCTGCCTCATTAGAGACCTGGCAGGTGTAATCTCCAGTCTCAAGTGGATGTACATCAAACAGCTCCAGTTCTGCAACTGAATCTTGCAAGGTGATATTGCATCTGGGTCCTGGTACTAGCTCAACACTGCCTCTGAACCATTTAACTTCCAATGGAGGGGAACCTTTTACGATACTAGTAAAGGTTATGTTTGCCCCAGATAAAACATCCAGTGGTTCAGGTTTCTTCACAAAAGATGGTGGTTCTAAGCACACAAATAAAACAGACAGAAAATAAGTACATTTGAACTTCTTTTGAAGATCACAGTGTTCAGAAATATTCAACAAAGAAAAAATTAAATATTTCTGAAAATAAATTTGGACCCTCTGATTCTGGCCTCTTACTGATACTGACCTATAACACTCAAAAATGCGCTGCATTCATCAGACCCAGCTACATTAGTAGCTGTGCACAAATAAGTTCCCATATCAGACTCCTGAAGTCCATTCACTTTCAGAGAACAGGTATTGTCTGTAAGAGTAGCCTGATACTTCTCTCCACTGGTAATCTCTTGTCCATCATGAAACCAGGAAACCAGAATGGGTGGTGACCCATAAACTTTGCACTCCAGTACAGCAGAAGAACCCAGCTGACCATAAGTTTCTTTCAGTTTTCTTGTGAAAGAAGGAGGTATCATACGATCTGCATTTGTTCCAAAATAAAAAAAGGAAATTACCATGCAGCATTCTTAAATGCAGGAAGTTCTCTGTGCAGAATAAAATTAGTGACCTTTTGCTGTATCTGCTTTGGCAATATACTCTGAAATAGCTAATTATTTGAAAAATAGTTAATGGTTAAGGATATGCTGGAATTTTCATCCATAATCTTTGAGGAACACTGTTTGTTTTTTCAATTTTTTTTCATAAGCAACAATATTACACCAGCTGTCCAAGACAACATGTAGATTAAAGCTGAAGAAATCAAGTCCTTTCAATAATTCTTGCCCTTCAGATTTTAGGTAGGTATCTATCCTTGGTTCCTGTCAAAGTGGCATGCCAAGTACTCCCAAGTTTATACAACTTTCTTAGGCTGCCAATCACAATAATCACTTTGCTATCTGAAGGCTTTGTAAAGGAACTAAAGAATCAGAGGTGACTCAGAAAGAGTAGCCAACTAACCTGAAACATGCACTGAAGCTGTGCAGCTGCTTTTACCAACACTGTTTTTCACCTCAAAAGTATATTCTCCACTGTCTTCTAGTGTTGCATTGAGGATCTTAAGCCCAGATACTTTGTTGAAGAAACTGATTTTATATTTATGGTCAGTGGACAGTTCATTACCGTCCTTAAACCACCTAGCAGTAAGCTCTGGTGTGCCATCTACTGTGCATTCCAGAGTACAAGAGTCTCCAGCTGTGACTTTGACTGGGCCTGGCTTCTCTACAATGACTGCAGGTTCTGCAATGAAATGCAAGTCAGAAAAATTTTGAGAACAACGAAATAGTTATTATTATGATTAAAATTTAAATTTCAAAGCATCTTAAAACACGTTGTGTTTTTTATCTCATGATACCAACCTAGCACTTTCAGCATGGCAAAGCATTCCTGAACTCCAGCATCATTTTTTATCTGACAAATGTATTTCCCAGCATTGGTTGGTTCTGCATTTTCAATCTGCATAGTTGCAATGTTTTCTGAGTAGGAGATCCAAAGATTATCACTTTCTCTGATGACTTCTCCTTTGTCTTTTAACCACAGAACAGAAATGGGCTGTGATCCTTGCACTGTAGCCTGCAGTTCAATCGACTCCCCAACTACGACTGTGAGATCGCTCAGCTTCTTCACAAAGGTTGGTGGTGCTATTTAAGAGAAGATATTTAACAGTAAAGAACCCTGCCAGGAGTGGAAAAGTAGGAGAAGAATTTCAGGAACAAAGAAATGCCAAGAAGATGCCAATCTTTGTACAAACCTCTTAGTGTTACAGAGCCAATACAAGAGTCACTTCCCACATCATTTACAGCCTTACAGTGATATTCACCAACATCTGCAGTATCCACACTGAGAATGTGAAGACTAGCTATGTAGTTCTCAGACATGACCTTATACTTCTTGCTGCTCCGAATTTCTCGTTTGTCTTTATACCATGAAATCTGGAATGGAGGAGTGCCCTGAAGCTCACACTCCAGATGAATATCAGAGCCTTTCAAGGTCTCAACTGGACGGGGCTTCTTGGTAAAAATAGGGGGTGCTGGAAAAAAGAAAAAAGAGTTATCATTTGTGTTATTTAAGCAAAAGAGATTAAAGAAGACAGAAGATTGAAGTAACTCTTCTGATGCTAAATAGCAAAGACAATAGATAAGAAAGAGCTGCCACGGAGATCAAAAACAGAAGAGATTTGCCACCTACTCAGGCAGGTTTTGGCCTCTGACAAAAGAAAGTGGGATTTAAGAGCTTTTCCTAAAGGAGGACCCTTAATGTAAGAAAGGGAAGAAAAGAGCTGAGATTCTGACCTTTTACTCTCAGTGTAGTACTGGTGCTTGCACTACCCGCTGGGTTCTGAGCTTCACAAGTGTAGTCACCACTGTCTTCAACACTGAGGTTGTGCATTTCAATGACTGCCACTGAATCCACAAAGGACATTCTGTATTTTTCACTGGGATGGATTTCAATTTCACCTTTGTACCAGGTGACTTTGATTTCTGGAGATCCACCTATCTTGCATTCATACGTTGTGGAATCATGCTGTTTCACAAGTTTTGAGGAGTCTAGTTTCTTAATAAACCTTGGTGGTTCTGGAAAGCCAAAAAGGAGAGATGATGCTTTAAACTGCACTAATTTGAATAAGCAAGGAGATGTGTAACTGAAACTGCAAAGTTTAGGGACTTAAGCAAAAATTCTGATTTTGCCATTGCTATGAAACTTTTTTAGATAATTTCAAGTTGGTCTAAAATCCAGATTAAGAAGAAAACAAGTTTTCTATATGCATTTCAGTGAGTTTCTTCTTAGTTTACTGACCCACTTTACCTCTCCTTGTATGTATTCATTACAGATTAGTTGATGTGCGTGATTTTCTTTAAAAAATATGCTCTTGTTATATATGTGTAATCAAAATGCCCAATGCAAATGGAAGAATCCAACTGTTCAGCAAAAAAATGTTATTAAAAGCATTTATGTTGAGTATCATAGCAATTGCTTTATATCCTGTGATTAAAAATTAATGTAGTCAATGAATGTATCTGCATTATAACCCCTCACACATTTAATGCAAAACCGAACATAAAGTTGCACATAAGGAATCAAAGTTAAGGAGCTTAGGTAGCAAACAAAAGAGATTAGAAATAGTCATGCTGAGGAGAATTGTGAGATGGCTGGTTTTATAGAATTGGTGTTAAATGTCTGTGATTAAAAAGTAAAACAGGTGGTTACATTTTGTTCCATAAGGAGGGGAAAGGAGTGGAAGTTTGATACTTTTCATCAAAAGTAGCATCTAGGTGATTAGAATCACAAGACTAAATGCTCACAGATCAAAGCTATAACTAGTAAAACCAAGAGGTGGTAATGTGGGCACAACAAACAGATCTCTCTGCAAAACAGGATGAAGCGCCTCTTTGTGTGCCTGTAAAGTGTAGGAAGAATATCTAATTAATTTTGGATTATTTCAACCTGTGGGACAGTTGCAAAACATCCTGTGTTGCTAGAAACAAAACTTCCTGAGTTTCTAGAAATAGAAATGATGATTTGTTAACATCAGGACTTTTGGAACCTTAGCAATTTACTATCAAATTTCACTTTGAGAAAGAGTTGATTATTTATCTGCATACTAAAAGTTGCTGAGTAGTCACACTCTGATTCCACTCCTTTCAAAAAATGAGGGTCTACACATTAGTAAGGTATATATTTATAATGTAAAGCAGTTCTAGAACACAAAGCAGTTATTAAAACTACAGATTGGGAACATTAGATACTAGAGTGAGAAAGTTAATAAAAAGCTGTGAGGTTTTCAAGGTCAATTAAAAAAAAGATCTTATTTCTACCAACAAAAGGCTGCATGTCATAGAAGTGAGACAGCATATGCCCAAATTAAACACATGCAAATCAATGCACCCAAAGAGATTGACCTTTCAAGTTCTACAGAAATTGGTTGAAAAAAATCAACATCAGTAATTTTACAGCCTTGGGGAAACTGTCCAAATTCTAAAAAATACTGACACTAAGAAGTGTCAGTAAATTCAGGATCAAAAAATAAAATAATAATACTCCTCAGGATTTTACAAATAAAGATTTGAAGAGTAAAAAAAATAAATAAGGTCAGCTGGGATCATTTTACAAATGGTAATGGTGTTCAAATAAAGATATTAGCAATGATTTAATTAATAATAAACAGAATTATTGTGGTAGAAAGAAACTTCAGATCTTTTAATGAGGTTTGATTTCTTGCTACAATTTTTCAATACATTTTGGAAGTCAAGCTACATAATACAGCAGCCCTACTTATTACTGAATTCAGGTAATTCAGTCTTACACAGTATTTACACCCCCACCAAGAAAAATGCTTATGGCTGGAAAAAACTTGATATATATAAAATATTTGACAAATAATTAATACAAAATCTTGCTACTAGTAGCTTAGTTTCCTGTGTTATTCTTCATACAGAGTAAAAGGATTTACTCTTGAAATATTTCCCCCCCTCTTTGCACTCCAAATTCATACAGAGGAAAGAGGAAAAAGAAAGAAAAAAGAGGAAAGAAAGTGCTTTTAACTTTTAGCCTTTTTACTCAGGGACCTTTTAACTCAGGCATAATCTAAGCAGTGTATGTTACACTTCTCTTTTAAAATCAGTAAAATTGAAATATCTGGAACAGCTATAAATATGTTTCCACCTACACTGAGGAAATTACACTAATATACATGTCACTTGCACCAAGACAGTCTGAGCCACTCACAAATTTGGATTTTACTTTTAGATCCACACATTATAAGGAGAGGTGAAGTGTTGGGTGGGATGGATATGAAACTGAATCCCCCAATTTCTGAATTTCTTTCAGTTTCCTTTCACTCCCCTGGGCAACCTAGTGACTGTCACTGCTGGAGAAAGACTTTAGAAAGATAGATTTTGCTGTCCAACAGAACCATTCATAAAGGCGCAACAAATAAGAGTTAATGTTTCAATGGAAGAATCCCTTTGATAAGAAAAATCAGGTACTATACCAATGCAGAAGAAATATGAGTAAGTATTTAAGTATTACAATAACATTTAAGTGAAATAAGACATCTCAGAGTAACCTCTTTTAAAAATTGTTAGTCACACACATGTCTGCATTCAGGACAGAATGTGTTTTCCAGGTGTCTGCCTTGCAAAGAAAACCTCATAAACACCAGAGCCCACAGCAATACCTTGTACAGCCAGCTGAGCTGCGCAGGTGTCCTTTCCAACACTGTTGCTGGCAGTACATGTGTAGAGTCCAGCATCCCCTTTACCAACTTTTAGGACTGTCAAGCTGGCCGTGTTTTCCACCAGTGTCATTTTGTAGTTGCCACCTGGACGAATCTCTCTGTTGTCTCTGGTCCAAGTAATCCTCATGGGAGCAGAACCAGTCACGTGGCACTTAAAGGTTGCGCTTTCCCCTAGTGCCACATCGATTGATACTGGCTTGCCATCAAAGAAGGGAGGTCGTAGGTGTTCTGCAAAGAGGAAAGCATGGCAGAGCTCACCACCAAGCCTGCCTCACCATGCCATGCCCATTGTCCACTATTCAATTGATAGAGTGGGAAAAAGAGTGGAGAAGTAAAAGAGCAAAGACATACAAAAGATTTTTATTAAAGTGTGATCTACAAACCTGTAAGGAGAAGTTTGGCACTGGAAGAGGCAGTCCCCAGAGCATTTTGGGCTGAGCAAGTATATTGGCCACAGTAATCCATACTAGTTTCTAAGATCTGTAAAGTTGCAACATTATTTAAGAAGGCTGATTGCATGTTATCAGTGTCGCTTAAGAGAGCCCCATCCTTGTACCAAGACACCTGGATAGGCTCTGAGCCAGTTATGCGGCAGTCAAATGTCACCGGAGCACCAACCACCTCCTGAATATCTTTAAGTTTTCTGGTGAATGTAGGGGGAAGTTGACGTTCTGCAAAACAGTAATAATCACTACTATCAGTAAGCAGCCAACCTAGAATTAATTATCTTTGAAATTAAGAAAACCCCCTTTCTGTAGACAACAAAGAGCTCCTACAAACTACCCCACAAAAGAGTGGCTCTTGGCCCATCACCTTTAACAACAAGCAAAGCTGTGGAGGTGGCAAAGCCGATGCTATTTTCTGCTTTGCAGATATATTCTCCAATGTTGCTATCCTCTACAGCAGAGAATGCCAGGGTTGCCACATTGTTCTTGAAGTGCATTTTGTAAGCCTGTGTTGATCTGAGCTTGGTGTCATCTTTGTACCAGGACACCTTGATTTCTGGTGAACCGCCAATCTGGCATTTTAAGGTCAAGGGCTCGCCAACCTTCACCTCCACACGGTCCAGGTGCGTGACAAAATAAGGTGGTTCTAGGGAAGGAGAGAACGTGGTGAGCAGAGGCAGAGCATCACTGGGGTGTGTTAGGGGGATCAGGGGTGATGAATACCTAAGATGGAGACAAGGCTGTGGCAAACATCCCCACCCGCCTCATTTGCCACCTCACAGGTATATTCGCCTTCATCATTCTTTGTGCTGTTGAAGATTTCAAGAATGCCAGATTTTTCAGTAGTTGTAACAGTGCAGCGTTGAGACTGAGAAATGGGCATCCCATTTCTTTTCCAGGTGACAGAGATGGGAGGGGTGCCAATGTAGCTGCTTTCTAGCACAATGGACTTCCCCTGCTCCACACTGAAATCACTTAATTTCTTCACAAAGACTGCAGGCTCTGTGGGGAGGTATGAATCAATAGTAAGAGGGACAGATGTGGAAGAGCTGCAAGCAGGGAGTGAATGAAGATAACTGTGCATTCATACACACACTCAAACACACCTTTCACAAAGAGCTGTGTTGTACATGAGGCACTGCCAGCATCATTTGTGACCACACAGGCATAGTCCCCACTGTGGCCTGGCTCCACGCTGTACAGCTGCAGCTGTGCCTCGGACTCATGGAGAGAGATGGAGCAGTTGCTGTCTGGCACCAGCTCCCTGATGCCTCGGAACCAGGTCACTTTGAAAGGAGTACTGCCCTTGATGTAGCTGGTGAAAGTCACATTTGATCCAGGCAAAACTTCCTGGGGATCAGGTGTCTTCACAAAAGAAGGTGGTTCTAAGGATCATGCAAAGAAGTGAAAGAGGGAGAAAGATATTAATAGGACGGTCTCTGTGGGGAGGAAAATGAGCAGGTTTGAGTCAAAAAGAAAAAAAAAGAAAAAAGAAACCATGGGAAAAAAAACCAAACCAAACAGACCATGAAAAAGAAACCACGGGAAACCAGAGAAAAGAAAGAGAAGAGGGAAGAAGAATTTTGTTGAAGTCATGGCAGTATCCTTCCACTGACCTTGTACAGTCAAGAAGGCACTGCATTCATCAGACCCAGCCATGTTGGCTGCCACACATGTGTATGACCCAGTATCTGTGACATCCAGGGCATTCAACTTCAAAGCACAAACATTATCCAAGAATGAGATTTCATATTTTTCTCCACTAACAATCTCATTCCCATCTTGAAACCAAGACACAGATATGGGAGCTGTGCCAGATACTTTGCACTCCAGCAGCACAGAGGATCCCAGCACCCCATTTGTCTCCTTTAGTTTTCTTGAAAATGAAGGAGGAACGAGGCGATCTAAGTAGGACAGGGAAAAGAGGAAGACAAGTGTTGAGGTTTCTTTCAAGGGAAAGAAAAGGGGAAAAAATTAAAAGCTTTCTTTAAAGACAAGAGCGAATAATAAAGACATAGAGCTGACCTGAAACATCAACTGAAGAAGTGCAGCTGCTGTCCCCCACTTCATTGTGCACCTCAAAAGTATACAAACCCCTGTCTCCCCTGTCTGCAGAAAAGACTTTCAAAGTGGATATATTGTTGAAAAAGGAAATCTGGTATTTGCGGTCACTCTTTAGTTCTCTGCCATCTTTGTACCACTTGGTGATAAGCTCAGGTGTTCCTCCTACTTTGACCTCCAAGGTAAAAGGATTGCCAGCCATTACTGTGATCGGCTCGGTCTTCTCTAAGATGACTGCTGGTTCTGAAATAGGAAGGGAGGGGTCTGTGTGTCACAGGGAAATCTACCCACAAACCTGTGAGCACAGGGTGTAAGCAGAAGGCAAAGGCTGGTAGAGCCAGCTGTGCAAGCTGTAAGACACAGTACCTATAGTGGAGTAGACTATACCCACCTAGGACCTGTAAAAAGGCAGAGCACTCCCGCATGCCAGCATCATTTTTGATCTGACAGATGTACTTCCCAACGTCAGTTCCCTCTGCACTGGCAATCTCAAGAGTTGCAATGTTGTCCATAAACCACATTTGAACATTTTCACTCTCCCTAATAACTTCACCCTTATCCTTGAGCCAGACAACAGAAATTGGTGGGGATCCTTCCACTACTGCCTGCAGGGCTGTTGGCTCCCCAATGAAGATTGCTGTGTCACTCAGCTTCTTGGCAAACCGTGGAGGTTCTGATAGCAAAAACAAGGAGGCAGAGGACAATTAATCATACATGCTTGCTTGAAAAAGCGACAGTCAGGAGATCAAGAAAAGAGGGCAGTGATGCTGATCCTCTGGCATACAAACCTTTGAATTTCACTGGGCAGGTGCAAGTGTCGCTTCCCACCTCATTCATAGCTTTGCATTGGTATTCTCCAGTATCTTGAGATTCCAAATTGAGAATATGAAGACTGGCAATGGAGTGCTTTGCTGTCACCTTGAACTTCTTGCTGCTCCTGACCTGCCTCCGGTCCTTGAACCAAGCCACCTCAAAGGGTGGGGTCCCTGCTATCTCGCACTGAAGGATAACATCTGAGCCTTTAAGAGTGTCCACAGGGCTTGGCACCTTGCTAAAAACAGGTGGTTCTATAAAAAAAGAATCACATCATAATGTGTGAGCTTCCTTCTCTGGGTGGGTTTCTGGATAGCAGTAGGAAGCAACATATTCAGGAAGGGAGCCTACGCTTATATTGTAAACACATATTTAGCTTTTAAATATGTGGCCTCTCCTCTAAAAAAATCCCACCACTCTGTGTCAAAAGGGCAGAAAATGTGATACTTCTGCACCTGTTTGGAATCAGTGCTCAGTGTCCTTCCCCAAAAGCCACTCTCCCTGCACTCTAGGGTGTCATTCCATCTTACATTCCATCTTTCCCCCCACTCTTTCTAATCATGAAAGCTACAGTCAGTGAAGCTTAGCTACACAGCCTCCTCTTCCTTCTTAAATTTCATTCCTGTCAGTATCACTGTGTCTAAAAAGGAGGCAGAGGGATGGCTGAAAAGTATTCCCAGCTTCCTCACCATGGCTGGTGTTCCACCTAGTCCATGCTTCCGCTGTGATCTGAAAAGCTTGCCTTGCTCATCCTGCAACTGACTTAAATGGGGAGAGGAGGGAATGACTGCACAGTGCTGGACACCCACCATTGTTTCCTGCCTGATCTCTGCTGCTTAAACACATCAGCATTTAAATGCAAGAGCAGCTGGAGAGACACTGGCCCAGCAGGCACCAGCTGCTGCAGCAGCAGTGCAGCTGGGAGCAGCCTGGCAGCCAGGGATTCTGGTGGAGTGCAGAGCTTGTGCTAACCTTTCACTTTGACTGAAGTGCTGCAGCTGGCTGTGCCTGCAGAGTTGTGGGCTTCGCAGATGTAATCCCCAGCATCTTCAGCAGTGGCACCCAAGATGGTCAGCATTGCCACAGAGTCGACAAAGGACATGTGCAGCCTGTCGCTTGCCCGGAGTGCCTGATCGTTTTTGTACCACACGATTCTGATCTCTGGTGTGCCACTGATTTTACATTCAAGCTGAACTGTGTCCCCCTGCTTCACGAACCGCAAAGCTTCAGGCTTCTTGATGAACTTGGGAGGTTCTGCAGAACAGAATAAGTATGTAGAGAATGACAACTTACCTGTTTGCCATGTGAAATCTACAGCATGGAGCAAGAGTTCTGGGAGGCACAAGAGTACTACAGCACAAAAATAAAATTGTTACAGAAGTTGGCTACATTCCCAACCAGAGTTTCCTTCCAAGGGAATACAGAAGATGAAGAAAAGAAGGCAAAGACTACAAGCCAAACTCTGTTCTGTCAGCTTTGGACCCTGCTGCATCAGACAGTTGAAGCCGTAAAAGATACACAAAGAATGGTTGCTCCATCCAATTGAAATTTTGCTGTTACCTTTGAGTGGTAACAAGTAACAGAGTTCCCAGGCCAACATGAAAGATTTGACAAGCCCTTCATCCCTGGGAACAACGGAAACACGGTAGGGATCGTTTCACTTGCTTAGACATCCTTAAAGTATATTTCTGCATTAAGAAATTAGATGATTCATAGTCTAGATTAAATCAACAATTCAGAACTCCAACTGAAATCTTTATCAAATTTGAAAGAGTGACCTATGCAGGCCAAAAAATGCAAGGTAGAGCTGTATTTACTAATAATTTTCCATATAGCAATTGCTATGAGTGACTAACACAGTGCTATAGTTATTAAAGTAAAAAGCAGTGTGAGTGCAACTCTCCATACAAACAGGTTCATACAGGTACCTTTCTCCTTTGAGATTTTGCAGGCACACAAGACTTCTGCAGTTACACAGTATGATGGGAGAAGGTCATTACATGATTTATGTCTGCAGTCTAGAAAGCTATTTTCTATATGTTTCTAAACTAGAAATGGTAGAAGATCAAAGACAAAGAGATCTCTTTACCCAAGAAAAATAAAATGCACAAACAAAGGTGACTTAATACCTTTGACGCTGAGTTGGGCTGAGCAGAAGTCTTTCCCAGCTTCATTACTAGCTTGGCAAGTATATTGGCCAGAGTCTCCTTTACCCACTCTGAGCACTCGAAGGTGAGCTGTGTTGGCTGTGAACGTAATATTGAAATTTCCTCCAGTTCGGATCTCCCGACCATCCTTGGACCACGTTATGTGTATTGGCTGGGCTCCTGTAACGTGGCATTCAAAATCAGCACTTTCTCCAAAAGGCACATCAATAGATTCTGGTTTGATGTCGAAGACAGGTGCTTGCTTGGGTTCTAGAAACACAAGAAAGCCATGTAATACTCATACCTCAGAAAAAAGCTAATCCAACACACAGGTACCATTGCATGCATGAAATAAGAGGGAGGAACCTGTGATCCAAGTAAAAGTTTTATAAGCCAACACACCTGCCACTGTGAGCCTAGCACTTGAGGTGGCAGTGCCCACAGAGTTGGTTGCTGTGCAGGTGTATTGCCCAGTATGATTCATCTCAGTTCGCACCAGTTGCAGCACTGCAACATTATCTACAAAGGATGTGTGCACATTGTGGTCATCCTTTAGCAGCACACCATCTTTGTGCCAAGTGACAGTAATGGGCTCTGAGCCATTGAGCCGACACATGAGCTTAAGGGGCAAACCAGCAGGGTGCTCAAGGTCCTTTAATTTTCTTGCAAAGGAAGGTGGTTGTTTGCGTTCTGGAAGAAAGCAAGTAAAGGATAAATACACCCCAGGAAGCAACTTTTTATAGTTTGGCAAGACAAAAAGAGTTTTAGCAAGCTAATATAAAATCATCACCTTGAACTGTTAAGAGAGCCTTTGTAGATGCAGTTCCTACACTGTTTTCTGCCTTGCAGATATATTCTCCACTGTCGCTGCTAGCCACTTTGTTGAAGATAAGTGTAGCAACATTGTCTTTAAAGAACACTTTATACTCAGGAGTAGACCTGAGTTTCGTATCACCTTTGTACCAAGACACAGTAATTTCTGGTGTTCCAGCAACATGGCATTGCAATGTTGTGTAAGACCCAACTGACACCTCAAGAGGTTCCAAGTGTGTAACAAAGTAGGGAGGTTCTAAAAAAAGAGAAGCAATTAGACAGGCTTATTTTGTGCCAGGTTTTGGAAAGCATACACTTGAAAAAAAAGGCAAGGAAAAGAAGCAAAGGGAGCACACACCTAGGGTAGAGACTACAGCCTCACAAACATCTCTTCCTGCCTCATTTTCAACATGGCAAGTGTATTCTCCTGCATCTTCTTTGGTGCTGTCAAGTATTTCTAGGATGCAGGATTTCTCTGTGGTGGTGATGCTACACTTCTGAGATTGTGTGATGGTGTGGCCATTCTTCTTCCATGTCACAGAGATGGGCAGGCTGCCTGTGTAAGTGCCCTCTAGGATGATGGTCTTGCCAGGCTCCACATACTGATCACTCAGTTTCTTTACAAAGACAGCTGGCTCTAATGAGAGTAAGTCACAAATGTTGAGCACAACATGCCAATTGGAGAGAAGGAAACAATAATTTAAGGTAAATGGAGAGACATCATCTTTACAAACCTTTTACTGTGAGGTGTGTTGTACAATTTACCCTGCCAGCATCATTAGTCACTAGACAAGTGTACTCTCCACTTTGGGGAGGAGTTACATCAAATAACTCAAGCTCCACAGTGGACTCCTCCAAGTAGATATTGCATTTGTCCCCTGGCACAAGTTCATTGGCCCCTCTAAACCAGTTAACCTTAAAAGGAGGGGTTCCTCTGACAACACATGTGAAAGTGATGCTTGTGCCTGGCAGTACATCCAGAGGCTCTGGGGTCCTCTCAAAAGAAGGTGGCTCTAAATACACAAAAGAAAAAGATAGATAAGACAAATTGCTGCAGCATAGCTCCAGTATTTCCACACACCTACTGAAGATAAAGAGCAAAATCTTTATTTTTCTGTCAATGATTTTCCCCAAGAATATTTACAAAAGACTGCAGATAATTTCAGGAGAGAAAGAGAAAAGAATAGCTCAGAGAGCTTCCTGACCATCATATACCCACCTTGTACAATCAATACAGCACTGCATTCATCTGAGCCAGCTGTGTTGGTAGCTTTGCAGGTGTAAGTGCCAGTATCTGAGTGACTCAGTGAATTAATTTCTAAAACACATAGGTTATCTGAAAAGGACATTTGATGTTTTTCTCCACTGACAAGCTTAAGTCCATTTTGGAACCAGGCAACAGAAATAGTAGGTGAACCTGACACTTTACATTCCAGCAGTGCTGAGGAACCCAGAACACAAGGGCTGTCCTTTAGTTTTCTTGTGAAAGAAGGAGGAATGATTCGGTCTGCATAAGAAAACATAATAAATCCATGGTTAGAGAGAAAATGAGTAAGGGACAGAGAATGGCCAAACAAAAGCTGTTGTAAAAGATAGAAGACAAGCTACCCAACCAACCTAAAACATCAACTGATGCTGTGCAACTGCTTTTCCCCACGTCGTTTTGCACAGCAAAAGTGTACAATCCACCATCTTCCTTTTCTGCATCCATAATTTTAAGTGTAGATACATTATTGAGGAAAGTGATTCTGTATTTTTGGCTGCTGGTCAGTTCTTTGCCATCCTTGAACCACCCAGTGGAAAGTTGTGGTGTGCCTGCTACTTTGCATTCCAAAGTACAGGCATCTCCTATAGTAACTTTCATTGGCTCTGCTTTGTCTACAATGACTGCAGGCTCTGGAAGGAGAGATGGGTAATATACATGGTTAAAACAGGGTTTGATAAGTATTAGCTGTAAGTATTATACACTATCAGATGGGGCTTACACATTTGATACTAAGGAAATTTCAATTTCTTGGGGTGTGGAGTTTTTTACAGCTGTTTTTCCATCCTTTCTGTTACTCTAAAACTGCAAATTTCAAATACTTTCCAAAGCTAAGCAAAATTATTTTAAAATATTTAAATAATTTTAAAGTATCTTTTAATTTAAAATATAAAATATTTTAATCTCCCTCTCTGAGCAGGCATGAGCAAAAGACATGACTGAAATATAGAGTGGTTCCTTCCAACTCTATTGCTGGACTACTGGAAATATGGAACCTGACTTCTGCTTGTTGGGGAGAGAAGGATTCTGTTTTCTTTGTTTTGAACTCAGAGGCATAAGCAAAGTATACAGCTGATAAAAAAAAAGCCAACTTTTTCTAACTTTAAAAGAAACTTCCATGAATTTGTGCTTTTTACCTACCTAGAATAGTTAAGGTAGCCATACACTCGCGACTTCCAGCATCATTTGTGATCTGACAGGTGTATTTTCCAGCACTGCTGGTCTCTGTGCGCACAAATTGCAAAGTTGCAATATTTTCTATAAATGTGATCTTTGTGTTCTCACTTTCTCTGATAATTTCCTCTTTGTCTTTAAGCCACTGCACAGAAATTGGCTGGGAGCCCTCCACTCTTGCTTGCAACTCTACTGGTTCACCAACCACAACAGTCATACTGTTTATTTTAGTCAAGAATTTTGGTGGTTCTGAAGAAGAAATACGCAGTTATAGTAAATACTCACAGTGTTTCCACAAGGAAGAGCAGTGCAGCGCCCTTGGGAGCGCTGCAGAAGACACATGTACCAGTACCTTACCTTTCAGCTTCACAGTGCAAATACAAGTGTCACTTCCTACATCGTTCTGTGCTTTGCAGTGATATTCACCAACATCTGCAGCTTCGACATTAAGAATGCGAACGCTCGTGTGGTAGTTTTTGGCTGTAACCTTGTACTTCTTACTACTGCGGATTTGTCTCCTGTCTTTGTACCAGGCAACATCAAATGGAGGTGTTCCTGAAATCTCACATTCCAGGCTAACCTCAGAGCCTCTGACAATGTCTACAGGAGAAGGCTTCCTGCTAAAGACAGGAGGTTCTAACAAGGGAAGAAAGGAACATTTAGAAAGTAGTCTGAAGCTCTTTGATCAACAAAGAGTCTACAGATACTAGCTTCTGGAAAACGGGACTGCTGAGAATAACTACAGAATGGGCAAGACGTCCCTCTTTTTCTGTGCACAATATGAAATGAGCTTATACAAAAGTGAGCATTAAGAGCCCTTAACTACCCTTTTGAAAAGGTAAACAGACCTTTGGCAGAGAGGGTACAGGTCTCATTTAGCTGGTAATAATCTCCCATACAGGGTGCAAAACTGACACTAGTCAGTTTGTATCTGTTCTTTCTCTTTTATTTCAGCATCTTGATATAGCAATTCACACTACGAACTGTCTTGGATATTAAAATTATGGAACTGCGGAAAAACTAGCTTAGTACTCATCTGCATTAAGAACATCATCTCTCTTGTTTAGACACTGGCAGAGAAGATGTGGGGGCATCAAGAAACAAACATGACATGAAGAGCAGGGCAGTCCTGAAATTAATTAATCTCATGTTCCTGTGTATTTCTAAGGGATACAGCCACCAGGGGAAAAATAAGTTGCAGCTGGAAAACAAGAGGACAGCTAACCTTTCACTGTGACTTTGGTGCTACAGCTGGCCTTGCCGGCAGGATTGTGAGCTTCGCAGATGTAGTCACCGCTCTCATCAGTGCTGAGATGATTCATTTCAAGCACTGCCACAGAGTCAATGAATGATGTCCGGAATTTTTCACTGGCAACAATTTCATGGTCATTTCTGAACCACACTACTTTCATCTCTGGAGATCCACTTACTTTGCACTCAAGCCGGGCTGAGTCACCCTGCTTGACTACTTTTGTTGCCTCTAGCTTCTTAGCAAACTTGGGGGGTTCTAAAAAACCAAAAAAAGTAGGGTCAGGAAGATCTGATCTAATACTGAAGAGAAAATGGTAAGAAAAGAGCCAAACAACAGTGGGTTGCAAACACAGGGTAGGGAATTCACTTGGCAGTGTATCAAAGATCACCAAGGTGGGCTTGGAAAAAAGAAAGAAGAAGGAGACAAAAAGATAACACAACAAGAAAGAGTGCACACCTGTTACCAACAGTGTTGTAGTGCAAGAGTCACTGCCAACATCGTTTGAAACATGGCAAGTGTAGTGCCCACTCCTAGAAGAATCCACTGAATAGAGGGTTAAGAACCCAGTTGAACCTTCAATCCCAATGAAACAAGTTGGACCAGATACAAGTTCTAAGTCTTCTTTGAACCACTTTATTGTGAAGGGTGGTGTTCCTTTCAGTGTGGCCTTAAACTCCACTGTGGAATCTGGTATGGCTTGTTGGCTTTCAGGTTTTACTAAGAAGCTTGGTGGCTCTGCAGTTTTTAAGAAAAAGACACAGTTACATCAGAAATGTCTAAGAATGAAGAAAATCAGTGAGGCAAGCATGGGGACCAAGTTTCCAGTGTTAATATTAAGATGTATAAGAGTGTTAGCATAAGATTTTCCCAGCATTTATCATAGATAAGAAGTAGTAAAAGAGTTTCAAACCTTTCACAGTCAGGACAGCACTGCAAGAATCGTTTCCAGCAACATTAGAGACACTGCATGTGTAATTTGCACTGTCTGCCAGCTCTAGGTTAGCAATCTCAAGTGACATAGTGTTCTCATGGCACAGGCTTCTATATTTTGCACTGTCAGTTATTTCTTTTCCATCCTTAAACCATTTTGCAACAATTGGGAGTGACCCAGAGACTTTACACTCCATTTGGATAGAAGATCCCAGAATGGTATCCTTTTTGGTTAGCTTTTTGATAAATACAGGAGGAATTGATTGATCTGCCCAACACAAAAAAAATAGCAAAAACACACCAGTTAACTTCTTGCTTATCTTTCACGGAGATTATTTTTCATTTCCTCCTTGATGGATTGGCAATACAAACCTAGTACAGTCAGAACAGCTTCACAGGTGCTACTTCCGAAGTCATTTTCAACCTTAAAACTGTATGTGCCACTATCCTCCTTTGATACAGGTTCAATCCTGAAACTGGCCACATTGTTTTCAAAGCTCATTGTGTAGTATCTACTGGGCAGGAGCTGTTTGCCATCTTTGTACCATCTTATTCGGAGCTCTGGTGTCCCAGCCACAGTACACTCCAAAGTCACGGGGTCTTTTTCAGTGACTTTAAGTGATTTAGCCTTTTCTATGATCTGTGCAGGCTCTGAGGTATAAAGAGTATAAAAATTACAGCAGTTAGCTACATAGGTAGGGAACTGACTTTCCAAGTACTCATCAAGGTTACGCCTTGTACACACCTTGTACAAAAAGCAAAGCAAAACACTTCTCCACGCCAGATTCGTTCTTTGCCTGACAGGTGTATCTCCCTCGGTGGCTGAGGTCAACATTAGTAAGCTTCAGTGTGGCTACCCTGTTCTCGAAGGTAATGTGGTGGTGCTCATCATCTTCTAGTATTTTCTCATCTTTTATCCATGACACAGATAGGGGTTGAGCACCTGCTACGACACACTGAAAGAATGCATCACCTTTCAAAATGCTAGTGACGTTCTCCAGCTTCTTGACGAAGGATGGTGGTTCTGTGGTGTGAGTTTTGTTTGTTGTTCAGAAGAGAAATCATGAAAAGGGAAGAGGAGAAAGAGGTATCATATAAAGTAATTCCACTTACTACACTTTAGCTGGGGCATATAATATTTGAGGTGTGCTTCCTAGAGGACTGACCTTTTAAGCTGAGTCTTGTGCTGCAAGAACAGCTCCCACCTTCATTTGAAATAATACACTGATATTCACCAACATCTGAGACGTCACAGTTAGTCACAGTAAGAGTAAATACTGATTCTTTGGTGGAGATGGTGTATTTCTTGCTGCTGAACATCTCCTTATTGTTCTTCAGCCACTTCACCTCAAATGGAGGGGTACCAGACACCTCACACTCTAGTGTGGCCTCTGAGCCCTTCACTACCTCGGTGGGACGCAGCTCCCGAACAAAGGTTGGAGGCTCTATAAAGAAGAATCAGGGGAAAGTAGATAATAACCTCAAATAGTTTTGAGGGGAGAAGAAGTATCTCCTACTTCCTCACCCCAGATATGTGACAGAGATGACAAGATGTTCAAAACCAACCTTTTACTTTCAGCTCGACGCTGCAGCTCTCGCTACCTGCATCATTGTGGGCTTCACAAACATAAATCCCACTATCTGCCACTCTGGCTTGAGTGACGCTCAAAGTGGCTAAACCATCTATGAAGGAGATGCCGTACTTAGCTTTGTCAGTCACTTCATTTCCATCCAGGTACCATGTAATGTGGATCTCTGGCGTGCCTACTACCTGGCACTCAAAAGTGGTGGACTGTCCTTCACGCAAAGCTACTACAGAAGTTGGCATCTGAATAAATCTGGGGGGCTCTAGAAGATGGACAGAGAAGTTGAGGCTTTATGATATTCAAGGTAGGAATAAAAAAATAAAAAAAACCCAAAATTAAAAAAAAAAAAGGCTAAAAGGCCTCCTCCCCTTCCCACCAAAACTGCACATAAAAATCAGAACCAAAAAAATTAGAAGATTGGGTTGCACACCTTTTACAAACAGAGTTGCTTTGCAGGTTGCAGTCCCCACGTCATTGCTTATCTGACAAGTGTAGTTCCCAGAATCAGATGTCCTAGCTGAAAAGAGCTCCAGAACACTAGAAGTGTCATCCTTCCAGACAGATCGACTGGCTCCAGATAAGAGCTCCTGGCTGTCTTTAAACCACTTTATCTGCAGAGGAGTAGACCCTTTCACCAGCGCTTTGAACTGAACCCTAGCATTGGGCACAACCTCTTGAGACTGGGGTTTTTCCACAAAATATGGTGGCTCTATAACATGTAAAAAGGAAGAAAGGGGATTACTCTGAGATGGCGAAATCCAAAACATGCATGAGAGACCTAACAGAAGACAAAGAAGGAACTCAAACCTTTTACTGTTAAGAACCCGCTGCATTGGCTGCTTCCTGCTTTATTTGTTGCTTCACAAGTGTAAGAGCCACTGTCTGTGCCTTCCAGTTTATTTATTTCCAGAAACGCAGTATTATCATGGAAAGAGTATTTATGCTTTTCACTTGTTGTTATTTCTTGGCCATCCTTATACCACTGAATACTTATAGGATGCGAACCAGACACTATGCACTCCAGGTGGACAAAAGACCCCTTAATGCTGTCCATTTTCTTGAGTTTTTTGGTGAATTTAGGTGGTATAATGAGATCTATCCAAGACAGAGTAAAAAGACAAAATATAAAAATTCAACAGCGATTGTGGCATGTCAGCTCAGGAGAAAATATTTGGTATCTAAAAGCAATAATAAGAGAAAGCCCATACACACCTAGGACATTAATGCTGGCAGAACAGCTACTGCTCCCAACATCATTTTGAACCTCAAAAATGTATTCTCCACTATCTTTCTTATCTGCATAAAGCACCTTTAAGACTGAGACGGTATCTGTTACACTGATCTTATATTTTGGGCTCAATGTCAGTTCCTTGCCATCTTTGAACCATTTGGCTGTAATAGGTTTTGTTCCTGAAAATTTACACTGCAAGGTTGCTGGGTCTCCCTCAGTCACATCTATTGACACAGCCTTGTCCACAATTGTAGCAGGTTCTGTTGTAAACAAGGAGATAGAGTGTTAAGCACATCTGTAAAAATCACAAGGGAACAGTCCCAGATCATTGCAAGCCTTCAGGGTAAGACCAACCTTTGACAGTCAGCAGAGCAGAACACCTCTGAATTCCTGCCTCGTTTTTAGCCTGACAGAAATATTTCCCATCATGTTTCAGCTCAATAGATCTCACCATAAGAGTGGCAACATTGTTCACAAAGGTCATTTTGATATTGTTGTCTTCAATCACTTCATCATTGTCTTTCAACCAGGACACAGTGATGGGCAAGGAACCTTTAATAGCAGCCTGAAACACAACTGTTCCCCCTCGAAGGGAGCTAATGTTTTCTATCTTCTTCAAAAATTGTGGAGGCTCTGGCAGGAAGAAAGTGGTTATGTAAGTACAAGTCTGGTGTGTAACAAACAGTGTGGCATGGAAAACCACACTGAGATAAGAGCATGCTAGTGGTGTTCTGCACCTTGCACTAACCTTTCAGCGTGACCTCTGAACGGCAGAGGCAGCTCCCAACATCGTTTGTTACTCTACACTGATACTCCCCAACATCAGAAGCATCAAACCTGAAAACATGGAGGCTAATCAAAGATTTCTCAATGTTTATTCTGTGCTTCTTACTGCTCCGCACGGGTTTATCATCTTTCACCCAGAACACTTCAAAGGGAGGCGTGCCAAGCACCTCACACTCCAAAACCACATCAGAATCCTTCAAGACTTCCATGGATTGAAACTCCTTGCTAAAATAAGGTGACTCTACAGTATGAAAAAGAAAGTGCAATTTGCATTAATCATACTTTTGAAGCCGGTACCATCGTACTGAGGCTAAAGATACAAACTCTGTGGCTGGATGTCACACACACCTTTGACTGTAACAACGCTACTGCAGATATCTTTTCCAGCATCATTTTTGGCTTCACAAATGTATTCCCCACTGTCTTCAGTATCAACCTCTGAAACACGGAGTATTGCCAAAGATTTTGTAAAAGATATCCTGTATTTGTCACTCTCTTTTAGCTCTCTATCATCCTTGAACCACGTGATTTTAATCTCAGGAGTACCAGTGACTTCACAGGTCAGTTCAGCATATCCACCTTTCTTTATGAGATGAGTCGGCTCTAGCTTTTCCTTAAAGGCAGCGGGTTCTGTGGATTTAAGAAGAGTGTTCAGAAGAAAGAACACAGGAAAGAGTGCTGCTGTGTTAATCCAGCAACTAGAATTTTAAATAAGAGTAAGAATGCAAACCTTTCACAAATAAGTTTGCACTGCATGATACTGAACCAGCTACATTGGAGACTTTGCAGGTGTATTTTCCAGAGTCAGTTGGTTTGACTGCATAAAGCTCCAAGTAACTTGCTAATGCTTCTGTCATAATGTAGCAGGCTCCTCCTGTCACCAGCTCAGTATCACCTTTAAACCATTTCACTGTCAGTGGTGTTGTGCCTTTAAACATTCCTTTGAAATGTACAGTTGATGCAGGCAATACATCTTGAGACTCTGGTTCTACAGTGAAGCTGGGTGGCTCTGGATTGCGTTGAAAGGAAAAAAATGCAATGAGTAAGAGAGGGCTTGTATTTTGGGAAAGAAAAGTATTATCACAAGATAAGCAAGATTCCAAGAAAAGTGAAACAAATTGCCAAACCTTTTATAAACAAAGTGCTACTGCTCTCTTTGCTACCAGCAGAGTTTGTGGCTCTGCAAATGTAGACCCCAGCATCATTTGCATCTAGGTGTTTTATTTCCAGAGATGCTGAGCCTTCTGCAAAGTGTACTGTATACTTGGCACTTGAAGTGATCTCAGTATCTTGCTTAAACCATGAGACAGTCATTGGAAGAGAGCCTGAAATTTTGCAGTCTAGGCGGCATGAGGCGCTAATGATGCTGTCAATATTCTTCAGTGGTTTAGTAAAGAAGGGAGGGAGAGTGCGATCTGTTGAGAGTGAAAAAATGACAGAAAGGAACACATGAGCAAAACAGGAGTGCTGTTCTGCTTCTGGCTTTGTTAGGCACAGAGCAGAGCAACAGGGCTCTCTGCAAAGAGGCAGTACCAACCTAGCACAGTGAAGCTGGTAGTACAAGAGCTGATGCCCACATCATTAGATATCTCAAAGGTATATTCACCACTGTCCTGCATTTCAGCGGCATAAAACTTGAGCTGAGCAATGTTATTTTTGAAGCTGATCCTGTATTTTTTGCTGGCAGGGAGTGGCTTTCCATCTTTGAACCATTTGGTTTTCAGCTCTGGAGTGCCTGTGACAGTGTACTCCAAAATAGCTGGTTCCCCTGCTGTAACCTGGATCATTTCGGCTTTTTCAATTATTTTGGCAGGTTCTACAACAGAATTAAACAACTGGTGTTAAGGACAAAAGGAAATTTCTTCTTCTGTCAGGTGGCAGACTGCAGGGATCACAGCACTTCTCCACTGACCTTTCACTGCTAGTTCACCAAAGCAGGACTGACTTCCTGCATCATTCTCAGCCACGCAGGTGTATTTGCCACCAGAGCTCAGCTGGACTCCGGTAATCTGCAGTGTTGCTAGACCATGATCAAATGTCACTCTCACATTGTTATCATCTTTAATAATGTCTTTGCCTTTCATCCATGTCACAGAAATAGGCTCTGACCCTTTCACCACGGCCTGTAATGTAACACTATCTCCAGCCAGAGCTGTCACATTTTCGATTTTCTTAACAAATGATGGTGGTTCTAGTTCAAAGAAGAAACAAGAGAAAAATACTCATCTACTATTACATCATCACATAAAATATGCTACTTAATGATAGTTTTGTAAGACAGTATGTGCAGTACATGTTGCAATTCAGCCAAAGAGCAGGCAAGTTGGAGAAGTGCTTTCTCCAGCTGGGAGCTAATGGCCCATTAATCTCAATGTTCTTCAAATTCACAGGTTTGATGCCAGATAAGACTCAAGACACACACAGAATTTTAAGAGAAGAAGATATTCTTTGTCCCCAGTCTCCCCAGCCTCCCACAAATCCAAAGAGAAGACATTTTATGAAATAAGATTGCCATTCCCTTCAGTAAATGGAGTTTTCTCTCTCCCACTGACCTTTCAAGATGTATGTGGCACTGCACATGCACTTCCCGACTTCATTAGCTATCACACACTCGTATTCACCGACATCTGCACTATTAAATGAAGACACCTCCAAAGAAATAACAGCCTTCTGAGAGGTCAACCTGTATTTTTTACTACTGCGAATCTGTTTCTTGTCTTTGTACCAGCTAATCTCAAAGGGTCCAGTGCCAGCAACCTCACACTGAAGAATGGGGTTTGTTCCCTTCACTAGCTCTGCAGGTTCAAGTGTTCGGATGAAAGATGGAGGCTCTATAAAAGTAGTAAGAAAGAATTAGTCAACCATGCCAAAAAAAAAAGGAAGGAAGGTTTTTCTCAAGAATGTGACTGGCAGCAACAAGGACAGACCTTTGACAACCACTTCGGTGGTGCAACTGTCACTTCCAACCTCGTTGACAGCTTCACATGAGTAGGTCCCAGTGTCATCAACTTTCATTTCCAAAATATCTAACACAGCCACAGAATTGACAAAGGACATCCTGTGTGTGTTACTTTCATGGATTTCCTTATTGTTCTTGAACCAAGTAACCTGGATTTCAGGAGACCCTTTGATTTTGCATTGAAGGCGTGCAGAGTCGCCTGGGGTCAGTAAATAAGATGGATCAACCTTCTTCACAAAGGATGGTGGTTCTGAAAATGGGAAGAGAGGGGAAGAGATGGTAAAAAGGGGGGAGGGGAAAAGGAAAGGGGGAAAAGGAAAGAAAGCTGAAATACAAAGCTTTGAAAGATTGCTTCCCAGAGCAAGAACAAAATACAGCTTCACAAGAGATCAGCATAATCTTTGCTGAGGTGCAGGGTCTGTGTCTTTGCTTTCCCTCTTCATCCATCTCTACCCCGCAGGCAGGAGAAATTCTTGATTTTCTCTGATGAAAGAAATAGTGAAGTAACACATGGTGCATTGTAAGGCAGCAGGGGAAAAGACTTTACAGGGAACGGACCAGGTAGCAGGTCTGAGAAGAATTCACAGTGTAATTTCAGCCCAAAGAAGTCTTTTGCCTGTGAAAGAAGAAATGGGGAACCCAAGAAGACAAAAGGTAAAGGGGACATAGAACTATCTTACCTCTGACTGTGACGCTGGCAGAAGAGGAGCTGCTTCCTGCCTCATTTGAAGCAGTACACACATAGTGGCCTGAGTCCTTGAGCTTAGCCAGAGGAATCTCAAGTGAGGCTATTTTGTCTTCAAAGTAAATCTTATAATCTTTGCCTGGAGGGATTTTGTTTCCATCCTTTGTCCACCCTACAGTTACTTTCCTGTCTTCATCTACCTGACATTCAAGGCGTATTTTTTTATTAACTGCTGACTGTACTGACTGCAAATCTTTAATGAAGTGGGGCTTGTCTATAATGACCATTTCAGTCTGGCAAATATCAGCCCCAAACTTGTTGGAAGCTTTGCAAGTGTAAACCCCTCTGTCACTAGCAGTAAGAATGGAAATTTCTAAAACATGTTTATTTTCCACTTTGGAGATCTTATGGTGGTCTGAAGGTGAAATAGTTGTTCCATCTTTCTGCCAGGTGATGTCGATGACTGGAGTGCCCGAAACAGTACACAGGAACTTGGCACTTTTGCCAACAAAAGTAGTAATAGGTTCAGGTCTGGTAAGAAACGTTGGTGGAAATGCCTCTGCAAAACAAAGGGGTTCAATGTTATCAAGAGATGAGGAGTAGAGCCACATTTTCCAGAGACAGAGAGCAAGAGAGGCTAGCTTGTCACTGAACACTTAAGCAAAAGAAAATAGCAGTGAAGGAGGTAAGAGGTGTTAAAGATGATAAATTTTGGCTTTTGGTTTTGTACTTCTTCAGTCTATGTATTGCTCCAGACCTTGAAGGCATCTTGAATCTCTGGAGCAACGCACGAACTAAAGGAAAAAAAACAAAAAGCCCTAAATTTCTCCCTCAAGACTGACATATTTGCTCACTGTTCTCTCAAGATGGGCAAGTTTGTATGCATTTCACTGTTCATGCACCTTTTTCTAGTCTCTAGCACCTAGCACGTAGCAAAGACCACATAAGGACTCCTCCCAGAAAGAGAAAAGTCAGAGTAAAAAAAGTCATCATAAAAGAAACCCCCAAAGGATAATGGCTTTTTGTTTCTTTCTTTAAAGAAAAAAACCCACTGTATAGCTCTCAATAGACAAAAAAAAATTTGCAAATTGAAACCCTTTAAACCTCCTTTTATTTAAGAAGATCTATTTCCCCAGTCACAGAGCTCCCCTTTGGCCACGGCACAAAGATGTTCAGGTATGCAGACCTGCATAACCTGCGTCGCAAGTATAGTTGCAGGATAAATCTAGGGTGCTAGGATAATCACACAGTGACTATTACACCAAGAAATCAGATTTAAAAGTGTTTCTTGTGAAATAAACCTTCTTCAAGAATGAATTCACAAAGCAATCCCATGCTGTTTCTTCCTGCTCTCTTTCCCCCTTCTTCCTTTCCCTCTGAAGCTTTTTCACACTGATTCCCTTCATAGAGAAAGCCCCTAAAAGCAGCATTCTCAAAAGTTATTCCTTTTCTATGCTTGTGTCTGC
This sequence comes from Molothrus aeneus, assembly GCF_037042795.1. Classification (NCBI taxonomy): domain Eukaryota; kingdom Metazoa; phylum Chordata; class Aves; order Passeriformes; family Icteridae; genus Molothrus; species Molothrus aeneus. Next base: position 16,017,284 of record NC_089652.1, on the reverse strand, counting down.
CAAAATTAGGTATGGATTATGTATTATGATGGCAACCAAGAGTCCTACCATAAACATATGCAAGTATAGCAGTGAAGGCATTACAATACACCAAAGTATTTTATGGAAAAAGAGAAGAGTTTGAAGGTCTGTACTTACCAGTTACTGTTAAAACAGCTGTAGAGCTTACACTGCCATGCTGGTTGGAAGCCTTACAGCTATATTCCCCACAGTCAACAACTTGAGGCCTTGGGATCTCCAGTGTGGAGAGGTAGTTGGAGGTGCGAATGGAGTATTTTTCCCCATCATATATCTCTCGTCCGGCTTTGTACCACTGGAACTTGACATTGGGAGCCATCTCCACCTCACAGGTAAACTTGGCCACATGATTCACAGCCACTTCCAAGGGTTCAAGCCTTCTCCTCAGGATCGGTGCAACTGAAATTAGAAGCAGAGAGTAACTCAAAACCCTGCCTGCTGCCATTCTGAAATTAAGTGATTGACTGACTGAAAAAAAAACCAAAAAACAAAAAGGTGACACACTTGCAATTCACATAAAGTGACTGTAAAAGAAAAAATATCTGTAAGAAATGAAAGCAGTACTAGACTCAGTGGACAGACAGTCTCACAGTGCATAATGACATCAGGAAACAGTGGTGATACTGGAAAAACAAAGTGAAATAGCAATGAACAATAGCAATAGGATATAAATTTATAGTAATCTGTTCTGAACTTGTGAGCAACTATGGTGTGAATGAGAAGTGCAATGACTCTAAGGAGTGAGAGAGGGTGCAGCAGTGAGAAAAATGGGAAGAGCAGGTCCACTTCTCAGCCAATAATAGGAGAAATGGTTGGGATTGAGATACGGCTTTGTCCTGAACATGCTAGTGCAATGAAACAAAAAAGTTCCTGACCAAAGACTTTGGTAATGGAAGTGAGAGGCCTTGCAATATGGTAAAAGGAGACTATCAATCCAGAGAGAAAGAGGGCCTGATTAGTGGCATGATGGTATTAATACTGTATCTCTGTCCAAAGATATACATGGTAGGGGAGGTTCATTAGTAGAGCAGTGCATTAAAAAGATTATTTTATCCCCATAATCCAACCTCTTTTAACAACTGTGAGTTTTGCTGCTGTTGGTCTTTTTCCACCTTGATTCAGCGCCTCACATGTGTACTCTCCTTGGTGAATCTCCCCACACACTTTGCTTATTACTAGTGTGTATGTGTCCTGATCTTGCAAACACTTGAATTTGTTGCCTGAAGAGACCAGTTTACCCTCAAAGTACCAGTTCACCTCTCTGGCGTTTGTTATGACAGACACCAGCCCGACACTCTCCTCTTCCTCCACAACAATGTCAACCACTTTGCTGTGTATGATGGGATAACCTTCTTTGCCCAGCTCATCCTTTTGATTTCCAGCTCTAGTTTCTAGACCCTCTCTGCCCTCTTCCTCACATTTTTCTTCCCTTTTCTCTTTTCTTTTCAGTATCTCTGTAGGTGTCTCTGTAAGAACATCTGCAGAGGCTACATCAGCACCCACATCCTTGATTAGATCATGCTCAGCCTTGATTACTTGTGCAGACAAAAAGTGTTCCAGTTGTATTTCTGCCTCCATAGTCCTCTCAGCCTGCTGGGGCTCCAGCTCAAAGATTTTATCATAGGATTTTCCTGAGAGAAGTGGACTGGCAGAGAATGGCAATGCTTTGGATTTTTCACCAGTCAGGGAACATTTATCTTCACAAAGAAAGGAATAGAAAACTTCCTTCAAGACTCTTTTCTGGTCAGCTGTCTGAATGTTCACTTCTCCCAAGGAGACTTGGATTTCTATGGGACTGCATCCTCCTGTGGTCACAACATATGTGCACAAGGTATGCGTATTCTCCTTGGTGATGTTTATTGCCTGTACTTTAACATCTTCCTTATCAGCCAACCATTCTGAAAACAAGAGGTTTTCCCCACTTACCACTGCAGTTTTCAGTGCATTTCTGATTTGAGACTTTATGTCTAAGCTGCAGCTCTTGGGAACCAGAGCAGTGAGCTCACTGTCTTTGTTGAGGACTTGGCTTGGCTGGAGTACTCTGTACTCACGAGAGTACATTGTTTCATGGGATTGTCCTTCTGTCCTCTGCCACTGCTTAAGTGGCATGGAAAGGTCAACATGTTCTTCCTCCATGGACAGGTTTTCTTCCAGCAGCAAGGGAAATCTCACAGCCTGTCCCTCATGTATTCTTGCAGCAAAATCTTCCTTTGCTGTTTCCAGGAAAGAAATGTTCTCCAAGGGGACAGCTTGGCCCCCAGTGGAAGCCAATTCAGAGAGAAATCTTGGTTCAGCCTTCAGCTCACCTTGTGCTATCTGAAAGCCCTCAAGGATCTGGATTTGGTCACCATCCATGACATGGCTCTCAGTGGTGCTGGACACCTGTAGAAGGGTTTGGGAAGCCTCGGTCTTCAGAGTAGCCAGTTGTTCTGCTGCCTTGGGGATGATTTCTTCTTTGGGCATGAGTATCTGTGCAGCTACAGTCCCAAGGCAGCCTGGCAGTTGTGTCTCCATCACTGCTGCAGGCACCACAGCCTGAGAGCCAGCAGGGAGGGTTTCCAGAGGCTCTGCTGGAAGTCTGCTGCTCTCTTGTATTGTGGCTGCCTGGGTGAGCATCTCTTCAACACTCTGCGCTGCCAGACAGGTTGGTGGCAGGCCAGGCAAGACGTCCTCCCTCGGCAGCATGTACACTGCCTGGCTCATCTGGAGCTGAAGGAGGGTTGAAGGCTCCCTCTTGGGCTCAAGACTAAATGCTTCTTCCATTGCAGAAAGCTCACCAGCCTCCTCACAGAAAAGAGGGCTTTGCTCCTCTGCCACTGCCGAGTGCTGCAAGGCTGGGCTCTGGCTGCACCCAGCACGCTCCTGGCACAGCACCAGGAGCTCAGCAGAGCATGTGGCCTCACCCAGGGCACTCACAGCCCTGCACGTCTAGAGCCCAGAGTCCTCCTCCACGCAGTGCCACACCATCAGAGAGCCTGAGCCGTCAGGGCGCTGAGCAATGGAGCGAGGGGCGTCGGAGAGGAGCCGCTCGCTCCCCTTGGACCACAGCACGTCGGGGCACGGCCTGCCCTCCACAGTGTACTCAAAGCCTGCCGTGGAGCCCGGGGCACACAGCATGCTGCCCGGCTGCCTGGCAAAGCAGGGGGCGCCCGGCTGCCTCTGGCGCATGTGGAGCTGGGTGCTGCAGTTGGTCTCACCGTGAGCATTACTGGCCACGCACAGATACTCACCCTCATCCTGCACTCCTGCGCATGGAAGGATGAGGCTGTGGTCACTGCCAGTAAATACTAACTTACAGTCCATGCATGGGGCTAGCTTCCTACCATTGAAAAACCATTGGATTTTGGGTGTGGGGCTGCCAGTAACAGTAACAGAGAGCCTAGCTACATCTCCCTGCCAAACTTCAACATCTGAGACCCGTTTGAGGAAAACAGGGGCTTTGCCCTCTTCCTCAATTTTCATCTTTGCTTTGCTGAAATAAACTGGTTTTTCAGGCTCAAATTCAAGTGTTTTCTCTCTATCAGGCAACTGAAGACAGCTGCTGTAGCCTTCATTTCTTCCTTCCTCAGAAGAGGCAATAAGAGACCTAGTGATGTCTGTATGGAAAAAAATTGTTTCGTTTTACTGGAATATTTATGAGAACACTCGTAGATAGCAATACACAGTGTTAGGCCATCTATTTTTCTATAGCTAGAGGCTTTCTCAATACTATACAGCAGCTAGCAATGAACAGGAGGTCTGTGTTGTCTCCTTGCTGTCACGTCTGCCAAAATGAGTAAGACATGCTGTGTTGTCAGGTTGCTTAAGAATTTCCTATCTTGATCAGGATGGGTGTGTCTTTAAACCTGACATCACAGCATGGGTTAGACATATCCCTCCTGGGTGCACTGTGCAAGTAACAATCAAGCAACATTGATGCATTTCACAGATATAATTAAAGCAGCATGTCTTAAACATATTTGTATGTACACCTATGCAAACAATACAGCAGAATAGTGCTAAGACCCTGATATAATTCCAAACACCAACAAAAAAAACCCAGAATGCCACAATTAGGATTGAATCCTACCCCCCTCCACCAAACCAACCAACAAACCTGCAATCTTTTCAGCACACTAACCTTTCTTTTGATGCATTAGTTCATCTCTTTAAACTCTATCTTTTGTCTAGCACACCAAAAGATTACTTCTACCTTAACAGCTTTGTCCTGGTTTTGTCATTAGACCCTTAAGTTTACAGCATCATTATTACAAACATCACAAGTTTAAACCTTTGATTTAATATAATTGATTTAAATCTCTGCTTTTGAACTCCTCTCTGTCAAGATGTGGCATATTAAAACTCGCACAATGTCAAAGAGAACAGACTTTTAAGATTTTTTGTTTTCTTGCCTTTTTGAATTTATAGATCTATGCACTAGACAACTTTAGTTCCAACAGTTGTTTAAAATGAGAGGAAACAGAGGCAAGAACATCTCTGCAGATGTTTGACAACAGAAACATCAGTGAAATATGGAATTTCCAGGAATGGAAAAATTCATGAAAAGCATGATGCAAAGAAAACCTTTGGAAATCAAATACAGTTGTCCTCACTGAGTAAAATTTCCTCAGTAAAGGCCCAGAGTATTTGACTGATATGAGTTAAAAAAAAAGAATAAAAGTGTGAGCAGATTAATGTCTCTAGGCAGTGTAATTGAGAAGCTTCTCAATTACAGTGTCTTCAGTTTTAAAACTTATTGAGAGATAAGAATTTTTGCTGCACTCCAGCAACAAACATAAAAAAAGAACAAACTGTCACCCAATTCTTTCTCATTTGTTTTAGTAATTATTAGTCTCACCACAAATGCCATAATATAAATGACATAGCACAGTGATTATAGTGACATAGCATGCAATGATTAACTGCAGGGAAGAAAGGCTTAAGTAAAAAAAAATCAGAGCAATCCTTCAGCATTACTTACCAACCTTGTTAAAACAGTAATAAATTGTGCAAATAAATTCGAGAATGGGTGGCAGAATTTGGACAATTAAATAAAAAAATTAAATATATAAAAATTGCAGAGTGAAACCCATGTTAGCACAGGAGAATGCTTTATACATAGGAGTGTGGCAAAAATTAATGCACTTTTGTGTGTTCCTGGATATTTATGAGAGAAGAACTATACAGATACTTCTTCATATTTTAGATATGTTTGTAAAATAAATAAAGTACAAGAAGCAATGGAGATAAATAATTTCATATTTATTTCACAAATTAACCATACATGTTAACATTCAATATACATTGATGACAAATAAACATACTTAATTCTTTTTTTAAGATACTTGTTTTGTAGAAATGAAGACAACATTAAATCTGAAAATAAAATTGTGAGCTTTTTGATTCCTATGAAAACCACAAAATTTTTAAAAGAGATAGTCAAGCTATACCAGTTGTCCCATACTAAGTTCATTCAAACCTAGGATTACTCCAGATTTAATAGTTGTAGCTTAGGTGAACCAGGTGCTCCTGGCTAATGTACAAAACTTAAACCAAGACTTATAAATTTACATAAACCACAAACAACACTACATGTGTAAAGATGCTTGGCCATATATTTCAGATGTGAATATGAACTTGGACCTGTGTGGCTTATGGCTCAAAAAACAAGTTAAGGGCCTCTTTCTTCTAAAAATATTCAGATTTACATGCAAAATAAACACACTTCACAATTGCGCAGGACCTAATCTAAGGGCCTCTGACCTCTTTGACTTTGGAACTTAAACACCCCTGACATCCCAGCTGACATAGAACATCAGACAATTCATGCCAACCTCCCTAAGGACCTCTGCTGTCTAATCAACCAGTTAATGCTACACATCTACACAAGGAATGGATTAAGGACACATCATGGAGTGATTCATTCCCAGCACAACATTAAGTCAGACAATCATGCTTCTCTTTCCTACCACCATGGCAGAAAGCACAATTAACTCTGCCTTTTAACATACAAATCTTAAATATTTATCGAGGGCTCATGACTGAGAAGACACTGAAGTGACACATTTGCATTAGCCTAAACACTTCAGTCATTTTGCCTGGGTACTGGGTTATTAGAACTTGCCACTCCTGATTTTAAATTTTTATCAGGCATCATGATTGGGCAAAGTGAATCTTTTGAATGAAAATTAGTATCCCAGGTGAGTGATGGGATAGTATTAGAATATAACAGATTTTTTGAGACATGGTGGTCTCACTTTGAGGACACATCAAACTCAGAAATAAGAAATGGTATGAACATAACTGAACATACTATAGGAGTAGTTTTTATGCTTAAAGTCACTCTGCTTAAAGCTTTTTGCAAGGCAACTGACAGAAATTTGTAAGTAACTGGAAGAATCTCATTAACAGGTAAATAAAGTAAAACCAATTTTTGCTTAGGGATCTTGAACTCAAGATCTCATCTTGACACATAGGTGACTGGAAAGTTGGTATGTGCATTAGAAAGTAATTTAGGTTCTGAGGAACGTTAATTAATAGCTTTCCTCCATTTAACAGATTTTCTTAATCAATTTATCATTGTTTATGTAAGATAGATTTAATTCTGATTCAATTACGTCAGCTACTGCTGCTTCCTCCTAAATATTAGCATTACTTTAAATATAAAAATATACATTCACATTGAGAACATTAATGCAAAAATCTCCTGTGCTGAGAAAATGCCACACATAACAACTGAATATATTCCCCTTATTTCTGGTCATCTCGATACAGAGCACACTTAACTGTTCTTAATAATAAAAAAAACGAGAGAAAGAAAAAAGGAATATGTGGAGATCCAGTTCTAATGTGAGAAGAATACTGCATAAAAGTATCTTATGTTTTTTACTACTATGCATTTTTTTACGAATGACACTGGAATACAGGGACAACCAAAATTATTTTAATGAATTTACAGTAATATAATTGATTCGTTATTAATACACTCCCTTTGTCCTTTCCCTTTAACTTCTAAAAATACAGTACAAAATATGCTTTCATGTTTATTACTTGGTAATAGAGAAGAAAATCCTGTTCAGTCTCTACAAGTGCAAAATTTTCATTTTTCTTCCCATTGCTCTGCTTTTCTTTGCAACAGCATAATTTCATTGACTCAAAAAAGGCATTTAATTCCATGAAAGAGGCCCATAGATGTAAGAATTTTGCAGTGATAGAAACCATAAACAGGATTTGAATCATGTTCTGACACAACATTTTGAGAAGGGGAAGTAACAATTTAAGGAGTTCTTTAACAGAACTATACCCAAACTAAACAGCAAACATAAGTTAGCGTTCCATACCTTTAGGTCACAAGAAAAAGGTGGTGTCTACATTTTCAGGTGATTTCTAGCCTACATAAAACAATAGTGATTGCACTGTTACAGACACATAGGTATATATACATTATACCAAAAAATTAATCCTACGCAAATGAGTGTCAATTAAAATATCTTTACAAGAATGAACAAGGAGCGTAGAAGGAGTCTGAAATATCCATCAGTGCAGAAAGTGTGCACAAAATCTATGCATGGATTAAATCTCACTTAAATTCGCCAAAGAAGGCAAACCTAAGTGAAATACAAATATGCCCACAGAGTGGTTTTCATCCTTAGAGAGATGAAAACAATGCCCCTAAAATGAGTGCTGCATTTTTACCTGCAGTGAAGAACAACATAAAAACACTTAGTATTTCAAGACAGACTCTGAAATAAATGATGGAAATTTAGTATAATGTTAACACAGCACAAGTCTCAGCAGTTCCTGCCCTGTTAGTAGCTATACATTTGTACTGCCCACTGTCACTCTGCACCAGGTTTTCAATGGTAAGACTGTGCAAGCCATTCTGCTCTTCCTGTGCACAGTATCTATCCCCTTCCAACAACACCCCATCCTTGTACCAGTGGACACTGGGACAGGGGGAACCAGTCACAAGACACTGGAAGCACACTGAGGCACCTACAAATGTACTGTAGTCAGAAATAAGCCTCACAAATCTGGGAGGAGCTTCTGTGACCTGGAACTCAAAGCTACAGCTCTCTGAGTCCTCTGCCCTAAACTCCACCCATTCCTCTTTGGATGGCTCTGCAAACACATCAAAATTAATGTTGACATGCTTCTCCCCTTCCACTTCCTGCTCTTGTTGAGTCACTGCAAGCAGTTGGATTGCTTTTTCTGAGTCATCTTTGTGCGGCTCAAACTCAAATTCCAGCTCTATTTCTGACTGATCACCTGGGCTCACAGTCGTACTCAAAAGCAAGTCACACTTCTGGGACCTGTGTGGCTCACAGCCTGTGACTGTCTCACTGCTCACTGCATTTGCTTCCTGCTGAGCCATGACCACAAGGGAGCCTTTGCAAGTTGCTTCTCCCAGCCTATTAGTTGCCTGACAGCGATACAAGCCACTATCAGAAGGTCCTACATTTTTGACCTTCAGACTGTGAAGTCCCTCCTTCTCACTCACAACATACTTCCCTGTGCCAGGTGTCGCACACGTGTCACCTCTGAACCACTGAACTACTGGGACAGGAGTACCTGTTACAACGCACTCAAAAACTGCATCCAAGCCTTCTGTCACCTTGATATCTGTAATGGGCACAGCAAAGCGTGGAGGCATTTCAGTTACTTGGAAATCAATTTTTACATCCTCATTCTCCCCTGCTGCCAAGCTTGCAGCTTGCTCTAACAAGGCAAGTGGAAGTACATCTAGGGAAACCACCATGCTCTTCTTGTCTGGGCTAAACTCAGGACTGGTTATGATTTTGACCTGCTTCTCAAACTCTTTCACTTCATTTTCATCCAGCTCCACTTCCAAGAGGATTTCCTGTGGTGAAGGGGACCTCGAAGATGTGCTTTGCTCCATGTCAAAGTGTATAACATGCTGGTGGGTGACAGGGGGTGGCAGTGCCAGTGACCGTCCATCTTCAGGCAAAACCTCCACCTCTGCAATACTTTTAGCTTCCCCGACAATGTTCACTGCATGGCACAGATACTGTCCTTCATCAGCTTTCTGGACATTAGTAATTTCCAGAATATATTTGTCCCCGTCCTTCTCTATTTGCACTCTCTCATCCAGCTCCAGCAGAGATTTATTATGATACCACTTCACTCCTGGCTTGGGCACACCCACCACCTCAGCCACAAACATCAGTGCGCTGCCCTCATACAACCTCCTCCCGCTCAATGCCTTCAGGAATGCTGGTGGCATGTCCCTGCCTGATGGCTCCAGGGCTTCACAGGGGGTCATAAACCCATTTGACTGGGGCTGGTCTGGAGGCTGATGCCTCCTCTCACACAGGGGGAGCATGGTCAGGGCATCCATATACTCCCCAGTGGGTGTCCGGTAGCGTTCCGGTGGAGTGCTGTCCCCCGATGCAGAGTAGGGTCCCTCAAAGGGTGTGAAATACTGCTCTGAGGGTGTGTTGCATTTTGAACTGTCGAAAGGTGAGGGGTAGTGCTCAGGGGCCATGCTATACACCGAGCCCTCGGACTGTGTGGAGTAGCGCTCGGGCGGCGTGCTGTACCCTGAGCCCTCGGAGGGTGTGGAGTAGCGCTCGGGTGTGCTGAGCGGCGTGTGGTAGGATGCTGATGAAGCAGTTTCAAAGATTTCCACGGAGGATGGAGGTGTGTAGAAGCGGTCTGAATCAGGTGACTCCTCTCTGCTCCCACTCTCCAGCTCTATAGACATTTCTGACTCAGGAGAGAAGGGCCGGGCAAATTCCTGATGGTTGTTGTAATAATCATAAACCGTGCTGAAGGTAACCTCCTCCACTTCCAGTGAAGTTATAGTTTCTTGCTGCTCCTTCTGAACTGTGCCTTTGAGAGTTGGAGTTTCATATATCCCAGTGGATCTTAAATAATTGGCCAGGGACAAATCAGGCTCCAGCTCTGAGATTTGAACAGCACTGGGCTCTGGACCTGCAGAAGTATCCTCCCACATTTCTTCTCCATTATTCTCAGAGGCTTCCTCAGTGGGAGTCCTCTTTTTGTCCCAAGGCTCCTTCCTTTGCTCCTTCTGTGCCACAGGATCATCCATTACTAACCCAAGGATGAGTTTCCCCAAAGAGAAGCCCTTGGTTGTGTTTGGTTCCTGCTGGATCTCTCTCAGCATCTCCTCAGGGGAATCTGTGCTTTCCATCTCACAGCTGAAGCTGAAGCTGCTCCTGCCTGGCTCAAAGAACTTTTCTGTCTCAGAACCACCATCTTCCTCAGCCTCATGCCCAGCCTGGAGTTTCTTTTCATGTGCAGCTTTTTTCAAGTCCATAATGAAGCTGTCACTCTGGGAGTCTGTGGTCTCCAGCCGTTCCCCACTCTCCCACACATGTGTTTCCTCAACTCCTCTTTGGAAACTTGGTGTGGGCTCCACTAGAAATTCATTAACTTTTTCTGAGTCCTCTCCACAGACACTCATCTTTGAATCCTGAACTTCTTCAGCAGAATGTCCATCCTCAGCAGATACCATGACACTGCCAAGGTCCCCATTAGGAGTTTGCAAATCAGCTGTTGTGATTTCTCTTTGCTCTTCCTCTTCCTGGGCATCAACCTCCTCCTGCTGCATCCTGTAGCTCTGACGCAGCTCCTCACTCAGAGACATCTCTCCTTCAAGCACATCACTTTGGTGCACTGGGGAGATGATCCCAGTGATGACCTCCACACTTTCCAGTGCTGTGGGGGTTTGTGCCTGTTCTGTGTGCACAGTCTCTGCAGCTGGGAAAGGCTCTGCAAACTTCTTCAGATCAAATATGATCTCAGTGTCAGGCTCAGAGGGCAACAGCTGCTCTCTGAAATGTACCTCTTCCACTTCTTCAGCTTTCTCAGTAAAAACCTGACCTGAGTTTTCTATGCCAGGAGGAGTGGGGATTAGATTCAAAGAAGGTCTGTATGCATCAGACTCAATTTCTTGGAGCATTTGCCTGTCACTTTGTATTTTCCAATGTGTGTCATCACCATCATCAACTACTTCTTCTTTAGAAAGATTATCATCAGCTTTAATGCTCTGTTCAATACCAACTGATTTTTCCTGCTCCTTTTCCTGTCCCTCCTGCTGCTCTCCTGCATAGAATTCATAAAAGCCAAACTCCTCCTTTGTGGGGGTGCTTGCAATGTGGTCCTGCAGGTGGGGCACACTTGGCTCTTCCACAAGAGGCACATCAGGAGTCACTGCCTCCCCGGCAGGGGCATCACACTCTGTGCAGACATCACTTCTGTCTTGCACCACAGGTGATACAGGAATGAAAAATTGTGAAACCTTACACTCCCTTGCCAAAGCAGACTGCTCAGGGGCATGTGCTTGCCCTTGCACTTCCACAAATGATGAATCCTTGCACTCCCCTGCTAGAGCAGACTGCTCAAAGGCATGTGTTTGTTCTTGCACTTCCTTAAATGAGAAATCCTTACCTTCTTTTGCCAGAGCAGACTGCTCAAAGTGTATTTGTTCTGGCACTTCCATAAATGATAAATCCTTCCCCTTCCCTGCCAGAGCAGACTGCTCAGAAGCATGTATTTGTTCTTGCACTTCCATAAGTGATAAATCTTTACACTCCCCTACCAGAGCAGACTGCTCAGTAGCATGTATTTGCTCTTGCACTTCCATAAGTGATAAATCCTTACACTCCCCTGCCAGAGCAGACTGCTCAGGAGCATGTGTTTGCCCTTGCACTTCCATAAATGGTGACTCTAAGATGTCCCAGGACAGAGTATCTGTATGTGGTAGCACCTTGCTTCCTTCAGGCTCCAGCTCCTCAGAAAAGTGACCTGAGTCCTTGGCTGCTAATTCACATCCTTCCCTAGATATAGTAGGGTGCAATTCAGTGGTATCAATTTCAAAGCTGTGTTCCTCAGAGACAGCTTTTCCCCTGTTCTGCCTCATCTCAGAAATACCATCTGTATAACTCACCCTTTCTTCTGTATTGCCCATTTCTTGCCTTGCATAAACTTCTGTGATATCCAGCACCATTTTTCCCTCCATCTCACTTTCCCTGATGTGAGGTGTTTCCTCACAATCTTCCAACTGGTCACCAGGAGGTGGAGACAACCTCAGGGACCAGGGTAGGTGGGCTTCCTCCTCCTTGGGGCATGCAATTTTTTCCTCTTCATCCCTACCAAGTATGCTGAGGCCTTGCAGGTGCAGAACATGGTCCATGGCAGGCAGTTCCTCAGTGCCTTCACCCTTGCTGTACAGCTTGGGTGCCCTGGGCTGCACTGTCAGCTCAGAGGCAGTCTGTGCTGTTCCAGCCACATTTGTGGCCACACAACAGTATCGCCCAGCGTCTGTGACAGAGACCTCTTGAAGGTGTAAGCGGTACACGCCATTCTTACCCTCTTCAAATCTCAGTCTCTCACTGACAGAGAGGTTCTGGCCATTCAAGGACCAGCTCACAACAGGTGGGGGCTGCCCAGACACAGCACACTCCAACACCACTTCCTCTCCTTCACAGCAATGAGTATGTGCTGGGGCTTCCGTCACAATTTGGGGTGGTTCATTTCCCATATCAAATGAAAACTTAAATTTGTGCTTCATGGTGGAAGCAGCCTGCTCTGGAGGGAGTCGTGGGACCTCTCTTGTCTCTGTGTCTTGCTCTGGAGTTGGAGTGGGGGCAGTGATTTTGATTTCCACAGGCAGCGACAGCAAGTCTGAGTCTGGAACTGCACTTGGCAGTCCCTTCTCTGCTGCAAAGACCACACCAATTTCTTCCTCCTCCTCCATCATTTTCTCCTCTTCCTTCTTCTCTTTCTCCCTTTTATCCTCCTTCACCTCTTTCTTCTCCTCCACTTTCATCTCCTCCTTTTCCTTCTTTGCGTACTGATAGGCTGGCATTCGCCGCCTCACACGGAGTCCAGCGGAGGTGCTGACTGTGCCCAGGGGGTTGAAGATCACACAGGTGACAGTGCCACCATGCTGTGGGAGCACAGATGGAAAGGTCAGTGTGGAGCAGCACCCTGTGGTGTGGACAGCAGTGCCCTGGATGCGCCCCACGGGCTTGTCATTGTTGTACCAAGTGATGGTGGGCTGTGGGTGGCCATGGAAGAGGCAGGAGAAAGCGCATCTTTGTCCCTCAACAGCTTCCTGGGGCTTGATCTCCTGTACAAAGAGGGGTGGGCAGGGCTCCAGGAGCCCACCTTGCACCTGCCATCTCTCCCCCAGGTCCTTGGACCTGGAGTATTGCTTCACTACCTGCACTGTGAGGGGCTTTGAGCCAACCATTTTGGCAGCCACCTTACGTGGGCTGGGCTGCTCAGGAGGTGCTTCCTGAGGCCTAGACATGAGGAATTCCTGCTTCTTTTGCAGTGCTGCCCTCTTTGCTTCCCGCAGCCTCTGCAGCTTCCAGCGGGTCTCCTCATCCAGCAGCTCCTCAGCATTAGCCACTGTGGCCCTGTGCTCCCTACCGTGCGCCAGCCCTGGGCGGCACGGCCTCCCGATCGGCAGGCTCTGGAAACGGATGGTTCGTACCTTGCCCCGGGCTGGTGAGAGGTGCCCAGGCTCAGCCTCCTGCCCCTTGTCGAAGGGGGAGCCGGTGCAGCGCAGCACCACCCGCAGCCGCTCCTCCCGCCGCTGCTGCAGCAGGCACCCCCAGCTCGGCCGCATCCACTCCGCACTCCCGGCCGGAGCTGGGCCCCGCCGCTCGCCCCTGCGGGACACCAGCAGGGAGGCGGTGGACTCGGCTGAGCCCTCAGTGTTAATGGCAAATACCCTGTAGCTGCCAGCGTCGTGCTCCCGCACATCCCGCAGCTCCAGGCTGGCGCAGTGCGTGTGCTCCGTGCTCTCGGTGCGAATCACCTTGCGGCAGTCCTGGAGCACGGCCCGGTTGTTGTGGAACCAGGCCATGTGCGGGGCCGGGCACGCCACCAGCTTGCACCGGAACAACGCGGGGTCCCCCTCCAGGACAGACCTACACTTCAGTCCCTGTGTGAAGATGGGTTTACGGTTCTGGGGGCAAGCCAGCACCGCCGCTGTGCCGTGTCCCTCGAAGTCCACGCTGCGCTGTTCTGCAAGAGAAGGAGACCGGGTTACAGCATGTCACGCTCTGCCTACCACCTGGTTGTAAAAAAGTAGCAATATATTGAAATAAAAAATGGGCATGCAACAGATTTCATCACACACCCAGGAAAAAAAAGTAATTCACTCACCATATTTGTTCGAATAAACGCAACGCCTTGCTCTGTTTTAAAGATTGACACGAAAATCGTTCGTTGTCTGTTCTTTCTTCAGACTGGAAATTTCTTCTTGAACAAGCAAAAAAAGAATTTCAAAATAACATGTTCTTCTGCGTATATGTTTTTGTTGCCTGGAAAAGCTGTGTGTCTTTGGGTGGCAAAGAAGAAAATCTTACCTGACTTGCAGACAGTAGAATAAACGCCCTTTCTGACCCCTCTGTTTGTAGATATGTTCAAACAATTGAAAAAAATAGTTTGAAATATATTTTTTTAAAAGTAAGTGACATGAAATGAGAAGGCGTTTATTCGAACTAATACAGCCACTAACTCCACAGTGTTATGCACGGGGGGAAAAGCAAGCAACATGAACCACGTATGCTATCTGCAAGCCAGGGTAAGAGATGTATAATGATGAATTAATGTATGTAAAAAAAAGTGCGAGGAATCAATGGGAATGTGTAGCTTTCACATAACCTAAACAACAAATACTCTCTAGTATACTTCATCTATCCATCCAATAGTGTCCATTGAACCTATTAATGTTAGGCTGCTAACTTGTTTAAAAGTAATACAATTAAGATTTGTATAACTTCCTTCTGAAGTAAACTATTCCATGCATTCAAAAGGAAATTGAACATATATGAGCTCTGTGAACAGCTGCAAAGCATGAAGTAAAAGTTAAAAATATGGCTGCACAATTATAGATTTGAAGTTTTAAACATATTTTAAAACTTAAATAACCTTATAATGCAGGTAACCCTTTGCATATCAAAACAAACATGCAACATGTTCCAATATGCTTTAAAGTGTGTCTTTCCCCAGCAGACACTTCATGGAAGCTGATAAAACCTTTCCACAACATTACTAATAACTGGTAATAATTATTTTCATTGGTTATTGTACCTTTCACTTCCATTTCAACCTCTTCCTCTAGCTTCTCATGAACAATTTTTTCAGGAGCTAGAATAAAAAAGACAAATATTTTTGAGCTATAATTGTTAAATGTGCCGATCAACACTTTATATAGTAAAAATGTCCAATCTGTTTTGCAAATAGACATAAATCCACATGTACACACACACACATAAATGCATGCCAGACAATTCAAACACTTGATCAATTTTGAGAATAAAGTAATCAAATATTTTCAAACTTGTTTGCAATGTACATTTTTCTCTAATATTTGCTTTCTTTTTGCAGGGTGGGGGAAAGTTTCTAAAACAACATGCCTTTATCATGCCGTAAATCCCTGAAGAAAACATTCAACAATCCACAGACTAATGAGATACTTCTCGTTCCTTATCATCTCCTAGGGAATGAATGTAGTGGAATGCAGTTATGATGCTATGCATGAGGAATTGATACTCGGAAGGAACATGCAGTTGCCAACCTGTCACTTTCAGATGGGTGCTGCACTCGGCTTGTCCTGCAGGGTTAACTATTCTGCACTTGTATATACCCTCGTGGTCCTGACCAACTTTCAACAATCTTAAACTGCACAGTGGCCCATCGTGTTTTAGGGAACACAGTGCAGACTCCTCAACTACTAGCTGATTGCACAGCCAGACTACGCAAGGTGTAGGCACACCTTTCATTATGCAAAAGAGAAACACATCATCTCCTTCTTTTACAGTGGTTTCTGAAGGCAGAGCTTCAAGAAACTCTGGTGCTTTGGCGTCAGTTTCTGCGATGTCTTCACATGGCACAACATCAGGATAGTATACTCTATTTCTTTGCTTCTCAGTTTCATGTGGTCTTTGGGATGTAGATATAAACAAGCTTGAGATTTTCTTTGGAGATTCTTGCTTAACTTCAGATGCTTTAAACTGACAATCTTTGGCTGCTTTAAAGCTTTTAGAATCTGATTCAAGAGTAATTTTTGTTACTGCTTTGGCTTGTGCTTCTTTTGCTAGGTAAGAATAAAGTTAGGAAAAGTATTAGTTCAGATGTTTTGCAGGAATAAAAAACATCCTTATACTTACAGGGAGAAAACCCAGTAGTTAGTATTGATAGAATATGCTGTATATTAGTGCTAAAACAGTGCTATTAAACATGAGTGATGGCACATTTAAGAACTCTATTCCTGTTGGGCTAGTTCTAGGTACCAGTTAAGCCTGTGGTCTTTCCCAGAGTGACTATAAAAAAGCACATCTTTGCTTCTAATCTAGAGCCTTAATTTGGAAAGTAGCAGCAGAAGATTATGTAAAATGCTTTTGGCAGCTCTATAGTGAAGAAAGAAGTTTCAGTAATTAAGAGCCAGATTGACAGGGTCAATGCCCTTTTCATTATTCATCTTAGTTTTCTGGTCTTAATTCCTTTGAACTCATCAGAAATACTATCACCTGTAACAATACACTTCTGGGTCTTCTCTAGTGGTAACACTACTAACATTTTAATACATGGATGTCAGGAAGAGGTAGAAGGAGTTTAAGCAAAAAGTAAACACAATATATTAGGAAGAGTGAAAAGTAGAAGACAGTTCAGTATTGCAGTAATACAATACTTCCACCCATTAATCCTTTCAAGTACATTAACTTATATTGCAAACTTTGGAATTGGAATCTTGGATTTGTTGGAAACATGCTGGGTTTAGAAATGACCTGGTAATTCAAAATTGCATCTGGCATTCTTTTCTTCCTTAAACTCCTGCTTCAGGAATTAACAAAATATAAAAATTCCTACAAGCTTGTTTTTCTTTACATCTCACTGCATGTAATGAAGGATATGAGGAATAAAAAGCTTGAGACATCTGTGACTTTATGGGAAGAGGCACAAAGTTACAGTACCAACTTCCCAGTACTGCACATGTTACTTATGAATAGAGCTGTAAATGTGGAGGAAAAACCCCAGAGCATTATTACTAGAGCTTTCTCAATTAAATACTGATAATAAAGGTAATAGGAGTGGGCTGTAGGCAGTTATAATGAAGCTGCAAAAAGTAAGTAAAAATGTTAAAAGTCAGATAACCACCTTTGACTGTTAGTATTGCTGATGTTGTTGTCCCTCCATAGTCATTATACACAGTACAACTGTACAGTCCTTGATCTGACAGCTGGGCATTCAGGATCGTAAGCAGAAGAACATTTCCGTTTTGTGATATCTTCAATTTTTCAGACAATTCTATCTTTTTACCTTCATGGGCCCAAAGAAACTCATAGAATTCATTTTCTAGGGCACATATGAACTGAGCAGTGTCACCACATTTCACAGTTAGGTCTCTGAGTTGCAAGAGAATCGTTGGAGGGACACCTTTGTTTTCTTGAGAGGTCATCATAGAGATTTTGGTGCTCTGAGATGTTTGAGAAAGAACTGAGGTGTGCACAGCTTTAATTTCTTCAATTGATGTAGCCTTCATGGTCAAACTTTCTGATACACTTTCAAAAACCTGTACATGCAATTCCTGTGATGGTTGTTGCACTGATTTAAATTCTTTTTGATAAGTTTCAATGTTCTTCTTTGTGAGAGGAGAAACATGAAGTTCTGATATAGACTGTGACCGGATAGACTCTTTTAAATCTTTCCCAGAACTTTGCCTATCTAGGGCTTGCACTGTGTAATCAAGTAACAAAAACAACAACATTAGTATCTAAAGAACTTTACTGGGCCATGCTCTGAACAAAATCAAACAGCATGGAGGATGAAAATGAATTATCTTCATTTGAAAACACAGCATGCCAGACATGCTACTCTGTTGACATAGAAGTTATCCATTCACATGTATGAATAACAAAGGATGCCTAAACTAGTCATGCAGTTGATACTCGGTGCTTGTCTCTTCTTTCACCAAAGTGGTCCATTTTAGTTGGAAACTTAATGGCACTTTTAAAGGAGGTATTTTCTTTTATATCTTTTTTTTTTTCCGACAGAATAGTGCAAAATACCTCAGTTACTGCTATAAAGATCATTAAACGACTTGTTTTAAAATCCTGAAAGCCTTCATTAAAGCATTTCTATTCTTTGACCTATATTGAGATACAAACTTGAAAATTTCCAAATGTTACAGCTTAAAGACAAGAAATGAGAGTGGCTGGGTTACTGAGGGTTCTATTAAGGTTAGGTGGGAAAGAAAAGGTGTGAAACAAGGAAAAAATTAGTAACAGCATAAAAGTGTGGTATGCAACAAATTGAATCCCTTTGAAGTAAAAATGGGGCTTTACCTTCTGCAGTCACTGTAAGTGTAGCTGTACAAGTTGTTTCTCCAGCACTATTTCTTGCCTTGCAAGAGTATTGGCCAGCATGCTCTAAGAAAGCATCTACTATTATCAGTATAGCTGTGCCTGTAGACTCATCAAAGTGGAAAACTAAGTCTTTTTTTGGCAACATGAGTTGTTGATTATGAAACCACTGGATTTTTGGTTTGGGCCTGCCAGAGACTCTAGCTTGAAATCTGACTGATTCCCCGCTGCATACCCTGCAGCTTGAAATAGGCTGGATAAAGGTGGGCCTTTGGCCAACAGATTCCTCCTTAAGTGAAACAGATGAAGAAACATGCCAAGGGGACTCTGATGTAACTTCTTCAACATTTTTAAATCCTGAAAAGAAGCATGCCAACTTTTAATTTCTTACCCTACACTACAATGAATTTTCTCTCTCATTCAAATTTTTTTTTTCTAACTCGCAACAGCATGAATTATTCTCATTCATCATTTATAAAATCTAATGCAAAAAGAAAACAAAATATTTATGGTTAAATAATATCAAGAACAATATAGAACAGCAAATTCTCCAAACAGTATTTCTGCTCTAAAATTTTGATCAATGTTTCACTAATTCATATGACTGTAAAGGATTTCTTTTCAGTTGCCCGCGTACCTGTTACATACCTCTATTTGAGATGTTTTTCAAAACCTTCAAAGTAATTTATTTCATACAAAAACTACTAGATTGTCTTCACAAGGCAAATCAAAGAATGTGTAAGCAAAAAAATTCCATTAGAAAGAAGGTTTTTACCTTTGGTGCATGTCAGATTTTAAGACTGGAGTAAATGAAAAGGGGGCATGGAACATGAAAAAATCTTGAAATACTTTTTTCTGTTCATGACATATATTTTGGAGACATAAATGTACACTGTGGACATTGTAAATGGCAGCAATTAATTGAGTTAAAAGACAACATGACAGACAACAACTCACATATCAGTATCAGTGTATATTAAGATAATTATTGGAACATGACCTGAAAAAGACAACTTTTTTAATGGCACAGTGTACCTTCTAACTTCAAGGTGGCAGTGCTGGTCACTTGGCCTACAGAGTTGCTCGCCACAAAGGTATAGATCCCTTCATCCTCTGGGTAAGCTTCAGCAATCTCCAGCTGGTAAGTGTCTTCAAATTGAGTCATTCTGAAAAAACGTGATGGCTTGATCTCCTTCTCTTTGCTGTACCAAGACACTTTCAGATCTGCTCAGGCAAAAGATAGAAAACAAAAAGGTCTGAATTATGATATTGTACTGGCAAGTAAATGCTATTTTTATATTTATATCTTTCAGAAGTATTAAACACAAACATTTAAATTTAAATGTGCCTTGTATTATTCTGGTAAAATATGATGAGGGGAAAGTGACCCACTTGTTGCTTTAGGTTTTGATTTGTGCACTGGAAATATTTGTATGGGAAAACTGATTCTGGTGCTGATATATTATTGACTAAAAATCATTCTTCCTTGACTCTCATAGTGTAAAAATTTAAAAATATTTTTGTACGGCTAAAGTCAGAGAAAATATCTTTTAAAAAATGTGATTTTGCTACAGTTGCATGATTAAACAGGCTATAAAATATCTAGCTTGAGCTAGTCAGGTTAAGAAATTAAAACAGATCATTCTTCTGCTAAGTACAGCATCTTCCCTCTTTTTGTTGCAAACATTACTTGCCATATTTCTCAAGAAAGATTTATATATTCCTATATAAAATGTATTACTTGTACAGATTCTTGTAGACATGGGAGTGAATTAAAGCAGATTTTAGCTTTTTCTCTCCATCTGTCACTGTACTACATCATCAATCATATGTTGTTACTCAAGTAGTGTGTTATTACTATTATCAGAAGAGTGTTTTCAATAGCCAGTTGCACAATGCCTACCATTAAACAACTGTACTTGCAATCATCTGTTACCTAACCTAATATAAAAGGTTTTTATAACACAAGTGAGAGGTATGAAAATGCATTTGGATAGTGTATTCAATAAAGGAGATTTTCAATAGGAAAAATTACTTCATTGCAAGGGTTGTCAAGCATTGAGCAGGCTGCCCAGTGAAATGTAGAGTCACAATCCCTGGAGGTATTTAAAAGCCATGTAGATTTGGCAGTTAGGGACATGGTTTATTTCTGGACTCAGTAGTTCTGGGTTAATAGTTGGACTGGATGATCTTTGAGGTCTTTTTCTACCTAAATGATTCCACGAGGGGTGATCTAGATGAAAGGATCCTTATATTCTGTGCTATAAATGCAGGTTCCACATTCACATAAGTACAGTTCTATTAAAAAATATTACACTAGCATGCAGTGCACAAAGGGTGGGCCAGTATTTCCAACATATATTTTCTGAAGCAGAATCAGATTTTTTCTAAAGCTTTTATTTTTTAATTTAATGGAGTTTTATTTCAAGGGATGGTAATGAAAATGATATATATTTGCATATATATGTGTATAACCAATTTGCATTGATTTTTATAGAGCTGTCAAATAGGATTATTTTTTAATTTGGAGTTTTGTTTGCCTTGAAATAATAATTAATAATTTTAAATTCTTTGGGTTGTGAACTGGATATTACTCTGCAGTTTACTATGTGAATATTTCACTAGTAGTCACAGTCAAGGCCATTTGCTAAGTGGAGAAAAGTAGCTTTATTTGAATGCGTGTTAAGGAAAAAGATATTTTAATTGCAGAGGGACATTCTATGTATCTAAATCAAAAAACTTATTCAAGTAAAATCTACACCTCAAAGGACAATTAGCAAATACTTTTTGTGCTAGGATAAAGAAAGTAACCAGAGTTTAGTGTTTGCAGAATGATACTTAGAAATATTAGGAGAAACGTTGAGTCACAGTTTCAGTCAGTTTGTGTAGTTAAGGACATGGCAGTGTGTGTCTTCAGAAATTCATGTTCATTTGATTCAGTACTGCTTTTCTCTCTGTGTCTTTCTCACTGACAGAGTTTTCTAACATCAGTTAGCATTTAAAATGCTGAGAAGTTTCCAAAGATAAACTATGAGAAATTATGATAAACAGATCTTTTTAGAAACACTTAATATGTTTATGACAGTTTAAAACTTCCGTGCTTTGATGTGCTTAACTGAAACTTGTCAGTAACACTTGGCTGTGTGTGTATCAAATATCTGTACTTCTAGGGAAAAACTGATCTGAGCACATATATTACTGAATTTTTTTTCTGAGTTCAAGACGAAAAATTTTGAGAGGTGGAGAGATGTATAGGATGTCATTAAACCCACCTGTTCCAGAAACTCTGCACTGAAAACAAGCAGAATGTCCCTCAGATGTAACAATATCACGTAGTGGTATTATGACAGCAGGTGGATACACTGGCATTTCTAGCTCAGGAGAGACAACTTCAGGGACTAAAGAAAAAGAGAAAAAAGTTATTTTTAAAGATGAAGAATGAAAATTTCATTTCACAAACGTTGTTAAGAGCATAGGAAACTCACTTTCGACTGAAAGTGAAGCTGAAGTTGTAGCTACTCCATAGTCATTTTTTGCTTCACAGGTGTACACTGCTTCATCTTCAGGGAAAGTTTCAATCAGCAATAGGGTATATTCTTGTGCATCATGAAGAAATTTGCACTTGAAACCTGGAGAAAGCTGTTGATCATCTTTGTACCAGGAAATTTTGGGCTGGGGTTTGCCTGATACAATAGCACAAAAGCGGGCAGGTTTGCCAGACTCCACAGTAGTTGGCTCTAGCTCCCGAATAATCTGGGGTGGCTCTGGAGCTGGAAATTGGGGGAAAGTGAGGTGGCAAAGAGAGACAAGAGAAAGAAGGAAAGAGAGAGAAATCTCATTATTGATATTACTAGTGATTGAAAATTATTTGCAAAGAATTAGGCAAAACAAACCCTTATTATTCCTAATCTTATGTGTCCATGAAAATCTGTCCTCATCCTTGATACAGGGGGAATGGTTTAGCAGCAAGTGCCTTAACATAATTAGCTGTGTTAGCATAAGTGTTTCTGGCAAAATGTGTCTAATAATTGTTAGGTTGATCACTCTGGAAAGGCATATTTGTCCATTTGAACAAAGTAGTTTTATTTAGACTCAAGAATTTTCTGGCCTAAGTAAATACCATAGGAAAAGAACTGCTATGGTATTTTCATCCACTAGCCAGTTACTTCAATAGGGCAAGAAACACCCATGTACATGAGGAATTCAGTAGTGTTCCAAATGATCTCTTTGAATTTTTTTTTTCTTTGAAGAGTTAGAATTCCAGAGAAGCCATATGAGAATCAGAAAACTGCTGAGTAATAAATACAGTCAAAACATTGGTTGTGGGGCCACATACCATTCACATAAAGAATAACAGAACTCCTATTCCGTCCCGCAACAAAAGTATATTCTCCAGCGTCAGAGTAAGTGGTTTCAAAGATGCTCATTCGATGGACTCTCCTTTCCACCACATACTTGTATCTTTCCTCATATTGGAAGTTGATCTCAATACCATCCTTGTACCACTGTGGCTCAATGTCATCTTCATTGACTTCAAATTCAATTTCAGCTCTTTGTCTCTCAATGACCTTTGAAAAAGAATAAATAATAGAAGTAATATTGGTTTTTCCTCTGGTCTCACTTTCCAGTTTCTTAGGTGAAGGTTCTGACCTTATGATTACAGATTTTTGTGCTATGACTCTTCCTGATTAGATATTGTTGCACTTCCCTTGGATTATTCTTTGAGTGACAAAGCTATGAAATATTTATTCATCTGTATAGGTCTTACCTGAATATCTTTCTGGGCACTTCTGATGCGAATGTCACGACCTTCCACAATCAAATTGGCACTGGATGTGTTTCCACCTGCTACTACAGTGTACTGGCCAGCATCAGACATCTTTGTGGAAGCAATGATGAGACGATGGACATATTTCTCTCTCTGAATTTTCATCCTGAGCACATCAGAAAAGAAAGTGAGCTAGATATTCCCTGGGGGAAAACACACACCAGAAGTTAATATGGTGTAGAAGCAATAGTTTACCTATCACCAATCTGGAGTTCTTGCCCATCCTTCATCCACTGGACCTGAATGTCAGGTTCTGAAACTTCACATTCAAAAATAGCCCTCTTCTTCTCCACCACTTTGATGTCTTTAATATGCTTCCTAAACTCAATGTGACGAGCTAGGGCAGAAAAAAAGTAGAGTGAGTGCTGTGATGTTCTTTCAGCCTGAGAAATTGCTAAACATACAAATCAAGAGAGCAAATACCTTCCACATATAAAGTGGCTGATGTAGCTGCTTTTCCAGCAACAAAAGTATATTCTGCTGCATCACCAAAATGCACATTCCTTATGGAGAGGGAGTGTGTAAGCTTCTTTGTTCGTATCTGGCATTTATCAGTCGATTTTATTTCTACTCCATTCTTTAACCATTTATATGAGATGCCTTCATAATTAACAGTAACTTCAAAAGTTATTGTATCTTTCTCTTCAGCATTGATGTCTTTTAGCATGGAGGTAATTAGGATGGCTAAAAGGAAAGGAATGGACATGGTTTGCTTTTTTCCATTATTTTAATTTATTTTAAATGCATGCTAACCAGATTAGAGATGCTTCAACTTCTTTAAGAAGATTTTGGAAGTATTAAAAAGTACATGCTGTGTTCAGAATGATTATTACAATTAAATGTCCCACAACTACTGAATGACACAGGAATCCAAATTCAGTCTCCTATGGTGACCAGACATTTAGGCATATTGGCCTAAAGAGAAGAACACAGGATCTGACTTTCAAGTTCACCACTTCTATATCTCTTTAAAGAATGCTGTTGAAGCTATTTAGTGTTCTTTAAAAACACTGCAGTCTGCTGGTTTTGTCAGAATTTCATTAAGCCCATGTGTTAACACAAACTTCTTATTATTGGTAACTGTAAAATATTCTGGTTAATTTAATTTTTACATACGTTTTACAGTCAGGGTTGCACTGACTCTATCATTTCCACAGACAAAAGTGTATTCCGCAGAGTCTTCACTGCTTGTGTTCATTATATTGAGCTGATGGAGTTTCCCTTGGACAACTATTTTGAACTTTTCACTCATTTCAATCTCCACACCATTTTTCAGCCAGACAGCTGGCACATTGAAATGAGAAACTTCACATTCAAAAGAGGCAGTTTTGGTCTCAGGGATCTCAATATTTTTCATGGTCTTTGTGATGTGTATGCCTAAAAGGATAGGGAAAAAAGAGAGAATTTTCTAAAAGTTAGTATGTTTGGAAGACTGCAAAAAACCAAGGGTAACAGGCTATGACATGTCAGGTCAAGTTGCTCAGTGTTGGTGTAACAATTCATATAACTACTTTCTTACAATACTTACTTTCCACAAACAGTTTTGCTTTGCACTCGATTTGCCCAACAAGAGCTGTGTATTCCCCAGCGTCATCAGGAGATATGTTGTGCAGCATAAGCTTGTGAACTTTTCTTTGAGAGATCATCTTGTATTTATCACTTTGTTTAAGCTCAATATTTTTATGGAACCAGCGGACTGGTACAGTATCATGGGAAACACTCAGTTCAAATGATACAACAGCATTTTCCAAAGCAGTCACATCCTTTGGCTTTTTGATGATCTTGACAGCTTGAGGAAAAAAGTTAGCAATATTCAGCACTGTGTATGATATGAATTCAAAACACACATTACAGCAAATATTCAAAGCAGAATGGCTTACTTTCCACATGAAGTCTGGCATTTGCTCCTATTTTTCCAAGTTTAAAGCTGTAAACAGACTCATCAGTGACAACACAGTGTTTGATTCTCAGTGTGTGAACAGTTCCTTTCACTGTAATTTCATATTTGTCACTTGATTCAAGTTCAACACCATTTTTAATCCATAGAGCTCCTTTCACATCAGGGTGGGTCAGTTCTACACTGAAAACTGCCTCCTGTGATTCTGTTACAGTCAAGTTCTTTAGCGTTTTCTTTATCTTAACAGCTAGGAAAAAAAAAGGGAGAAAATAGAAAAAAAATTTACAAAATAGATCAAAATTAAAGCCTAAAATTGAATTTTAATAAAACTGAATAATGCTGCTTCATTTTATGTATATAGTAGTTTATACACTTTCCAGCAAAGTAGTGTGCTGGGAACACAGTAAGGAAGCTTTACTTGTAGTATCCATGACAAATATCCAGTTTCTGGAGTTTTTGGAGTTTTATATGTCTGTTTTGTTAGTTGGTTGGTTGGTTGGGAATTTGCTTGTTTAGTTTTTGTCATTGTTGTTATTGGATAGGCTCAGGGTTTTGTTTGTTTGGGGTTTTTTATTTGATTTATTTTATTTTACTTGTGTCTTAAGTACTGGTCCAAGATAGTGTGAGTGATGCTGGAATAAGTCTCAAAGACATCAGTTAATTATAGAAAGTACTGACCTTCAACCTTCAGTTTGGCAGATGTCTTTGAGCTTGCTATTTCATAGCTGTATTCCCCCATATCCTCCAGTTTGGTCGCAGGGATAACAAGCCTTCTTTTTACACCATCAGATTCAGCATGGTACTGATCTGTCGTAGCTAATGGTCTACCATTTTGTAGCCACCGGCCCTCTGATTCAGGATTTGCCACCTCACATTCAAAAACAGCTGTCTGGGACTCAGCCACAGTCAGGTCACTGAGAGGCTTTGAAATGGCACCACCTGTTGGGAAGAAAAAGCACGTTCTTTTGTTGTGTTGCTGTTCAGCTTTTCCCCAAACAGAAATGAAAAGTAGATGCTGGAATTCTTTGCCCTAATTTGCAGCATGGCCATAGTCATTCTGAGCTCTGGGAAAAATCAGGAGTAGAATATGACCTGAACATTAAAATATATGTTTCTTATTTCCATCCTAGTTATTATCTTTTATTTTACCATCAGCACAGGTATACTGAGAACACACAGGACAAAACCTCTTTCTTACAGTATTTACATCAAAAGCATAATACAGCATTTCATACTGTGTTTCTGATCTAGCAAAATATATTAACACAGCAGATTTGAGGATTCAAATTATAGTAATCACAAAATATAAGGGGAAAGGCAAGGAGAACATAAAGAAATGGATAAATTAAAGACAAACTCCCACTGGAACAGCACTATTGCTCCAAGTCCAATGGGTACTTTCTAAATCAGTGAAATAAAAACCTTGGACTTTAACCCTACTAACCTGCTACTATAAGCTTCCCAGATGTTTTCTTCTCTCCAGCATAAAACACATATTCTCCTTCATCGTCTTTCATCATCTTCACCACTGTCAATTTGTATATTTTGCCACGTGCTTCAATTTTATATTTAGGACTGGCCTGTATGGGTTGGCCTTTGAAATGCCAAATTACATCAATCCCTGAATGGGAGAGCTCAACCTCAAAGGACACATTCTGTGTTTCAGTGCAGGTGATGTCATGAAGACCTCTAATAATCTCAATTTCTATAAAAAGAATAAATTATAAATTTATTAGTTGTTTCCACTAGTTTTGTTTTCAAAGAAATCATTTCACAAAGAACTGTGCTTCTTTAGAAACACCAACCTTCAACTGTGACATTGCAGCTTGTTTCCACTTTGCCAACCATTAGCTTGTAGCGTCCTGCATCTGATGCATGGGTTCTGGTGAGCACCAGCCTCTGTTTGGCGCCTTTACATACAGCTTGCACACGTTCATCAGGCTTTATTTGATTATCATTTAGGTACCATTTTGAGGAGGACACATCAGGTGCTGAAACTTTACATTCAAGGATGGCTTTTGTTCCTTCAATTACATGAAGATCTTCTAGAGGCACCACTATTTCCACACCTGCCAAGTTACAAAAATATTCATCATGAGAAAAACTATGTGTTTAAAAAGTAATCCTAAAGGAGCCAAAAATCAAACACACCTTCAAAATCATCATAGTGACTTACTGTAAACTGTGATCTGTCCAGTGGTTGACAGCTCAAGATCAGGAACACTAAAAGAGTAAGTTCCACTATCTTCCTTTGTGGCATCTTCTATGAGCAACATATGTGATTGTTTATCCAGCACAATATGAATACGATCACTGGACTGAATTTCTTGGCCATCTTTCATCCAGACACCTTCTGCATTTTCTAGGGAGACTTTGACTTCAAGTTGCACAATATCTCCCTCACAGACTCTTTGATCAGTTAGTCCTTGAAGAATTGCCATGGGACGAGCTGTGGAATTAAATGAAGTTAATTAATACTTATAAGAAGCAGAATATTAATCATTAAAGCTTTCTGGGATACAATGATACAGCTATAGTACATGCTATAAAATAGAAAAATGATAGTATATAGACAATGTAAGAAATGCTTACGCTTCATCTTCAGTTTGCATTGAGTCCTTTTTCCATCAACAACATAACTATATTCTCCTTGATCGTCTTTATTAATATCTTTAATAGTGAGGGTCTGGCGACCACGGCGGGATGCAATCACATGTTTAAGACTAGAAGTGAGTTCAACATCACCATGATACCATTTCCCCTCCGCATCTTCTGGGAAAACCTCACATTCAAGTTCAGCTGAGAAGGATTCTGGCGCTTCAACATCCTCAAGTTCTTTAATAAACTCAATTGCAGCACCTAAAGGCAAATAATTACATTTGTAAATAAACTTGATTAGATTCTCCTGAAGAAAGAAAAGTTATTAAATGAGCCTAAGGGTATATATATAGATATATAGTGTAACCATTTTACATAAATACATCTCTAGACTTTTATACTGGATTCCAAAAGTATGAAAGCAGCTCCACATCTCTAAGGGTGTTAGATGTCTGTTTAAATAGTTTTATTTCTTTCTGAAGCTGATTTCACTTTAACAGTATGGCATGGTACTGAGTTGTATGCTTCTTACCTTCAACAGTAAGCTTTGCAGTGGTTTTCACAGATTCATCTTCAACCAGTGCACAGCTGTAGTCATCAGCATCAGACATGTCAATTGTTAATACGGAAAGAAAATGAGCCTTTCTGTCTGAGTGCATCCTGTACTTGTCTCCAGAATGAATTTCAATTCCATCCTTAAACCATTTCACTTTGACAAAGGGCTCTGATGTTTCACATTCGAATGTTGCCATGGAGTCTCTTGCTTTAGCAACAACATCTTGTAAATCTTGCGTGAAGCTGATTAACTGCTTGGCTGGAAAACATATAACAATCAACAATGCGCTGACCAAACAGACTTAACACACTATGATGAGCAGTAGGATGAGTAAAAGAATTGAAATTACCTTGTACTAACAGGAAAGCATGGCTAGAAGTTTCACCAGCTATATTGACTGCTTTCACCATGATGCTGGCAGAATCATCAGAAGTCACATCTCTGATAACTAATTCGCAAACATTATCTTCAGGCCAGTACCAGTACACACGATCTGTCCTTTCAATTTGAACACCATTTTTGAACCACTGGCATTCAGGATCAGGTTTTCCCACCACTCTCACACGGAAGTGTACGTCTGTTCCTTGAGCTACAGTCTGGCTTTGAATACGTTCAAGTATCTTGGGAGCCTCCATGCTTGGACTAAGCTCCACCTTCTCTGGTTTGAATGTTGGAATGGTGATTTTGCCTTCAGGAGGAAGTGCTTTCTTCTCTTCCTCTGGGATCTCTTTGGTCCAGTGGAGAAGTTCTTCTTTTGTCTTTTTTAGCATTTCTTCATATGATTCATCTTTTTTGCGAGATTTAAGTTCCACAGCTGTAATGGCTTCATAGTAGCCCTCTTCTGTCCTGCGCTTGAATTTACTACGCAGCTCTTCAGATTCCTCTGAAAGCTTTTCGTGAGTGATTCTTTCAGCCCTTTTCAGCTTCACCACCTCTTTGGTTGTTGCTTCTGCAGGTTTGTCTACCTTCTGTACCTCAAACAGAAGTTTCCCAGGTTCTGTAACTACAGGCTCATGTTTGGGTTCAGGAGCACGACGAAGAACAGATCTGAAGTCTTCCCTCTGCTGGATCTCAAGTTTCACCTTATGTTCAATAAAGCCTTCAGGATTCTCTGCAGTGACTCTCACCTCTCCTGTGTCATATGATTTGCAGTCTACAATATCCAGGTAGTAGATTCCATCATAACGGAGTCTAAACCTTTTGCTTTTACGGATGAGCTGTCCATTGAGGTACCAGTTGACCTTGGGCATAGGATAGCCAGTCACACGGCAGCGGAATCGTGCTGTTTCACCTTCAAGAACTCTTGCAGGTTCAGGAACCAAAACGATTTCTGGTTTTTGTTTTTCCTTTTGGTCCAGTGCAACAGCAGGTAGAGCACCCTCGTGGGCCATTCTTTCTAACTCTTCAATTCGCTGGAGTCCCCTTTTGCCTTCTGGCAGCTGGGATTCTTCCACAAGACTTTTCTCATCCTTCACGATCAGAGTAGCAGATGTGTGGTCTGTACCATATTTGTTAGTTGCTCTGCAAGTGATCACTCCACTGTCTCTGGAATAGGCTACCCCATAGTCCAGGCTACAGTACCCAAACTCATTGATCATGCGGAGTCTGTTAGCTGCTGCCAAGGGTTTGCCATCATGCAACCACTCCACCACCATGGTTGGGTCGCCAATTGGTGTAAGCCTGCATTCAAAGTGTGCTGGTCCAAATTGTTTGAGCCTTAAAGATGTGAGCTTCTTCTTAAAAAATGGTTTCTGTTGCTTTTCTTTGTCATAGAGATCTCCTTCCTCCCATTGCTCTTGACCATAACGCAGATGGAGAGGTTCTAACTCTGGTGCTGCAATCTCCTTGGCTTTGTAAGTTCCTTTTGGAATTATTAATTTCCTTTCTGGTTCAGGTTCTGTGTGTTCAACTTCAATATTTACTTTGCAGCGGGTGGTGTCCCGCCCAGCTTTATTGATAGCAGTAGCAGTATACCATGCAGCATCTTGCCTGGCAGTAGATTCAATTTTAAGGGCAGCTGCCCCTTTGGTTCCCTCAATCCTGAAACATGAAAAAAAAATTATCTATTTTTCCCTTCTTTGTCATTCATTTTTGCCTTTCTTCCAAATTAGTTCAAAGCCTCCAAAGGTAAAACTCTGGAGGTAATAAACATTTTGCTTATGTTTATTCATGTTTGGGAGTACAGTGCCTAAGAATCAAACAGAGAAGAATAATAAAAAACAGTCTTATATTCTGTGGTAGTTTTGCCTGCAGAGGTCTTCAAAATCAGAGACAGAGAAAAGTTCAGTAAATCTCTGTGATGGCTTTTAGAAACTAACATACGCTGGAAAAATATTGAATGAATCCTACAAGCTATTTTATATCTGTAATCCTTGCTGCAATGCAAAAGCCCCTCTTGAATTCCTTTTGTGAAACTGCGGGAAGCATGGTGGTTATTTACTACTTAATTTATATAAAGTATTTTAAATAAAATTAAACATTATGTAAATAAAATTTAAATTTCAATAGATTTAAATATAATAAAAATCCTTACTTTATTTTGGGATATTTATGAGGCACAATGATGTCACTGTTCTTGAGCCATACAATGTCAGGATTAGGGTTACCAGTAGCTTTCACTGCCATCTCCAGTCTAGAGCCCTCCTTCACGCTGACATTTCTCAACCTTTCCACAAAGTGTGGTCTGACTAGGTCTTCCTTAGCTGGAAGAGCAAATGTAAGTTATCACAAGAAGAAATGAAAAAGCCATGATTTTAAATAAGAAACACTCATCAGATTGCTATAAATAACATGATATACAGAATATAATAGAAAATACAGAAAATACCTTCTACAGTCAGTGTCATTGAGACTGAAGCTTTGCCTGCCCTGTTTTGAGCAATGACAGCCCATTCTCCAGAGTCTTCAGGCATTGCAGGAACAATGATCAATGACTGGGTACCATCTTCTTTAATCACTATTTTATGGGTGTAGTCATTAATCACTTGTTGGCCTGCAGATAGAGATGAAAAGAAAACAGTTGCAATCAAGGACAGTCTCAACGAGACAAAAAATTTTTCAAAAGATTATTTCTTCATGAAAATGAGGCTGATGTACCATTATGGAACCAGTAGGTCTCTGGCATAGGTCTGCCAACAACTTTTAAGTCAAATCTTGCTGTCTGCCCCTGTGAACATTTAAATGATGTTGGTTTCAGCACAAAAACTGGCTTATATAGTCTCTCTAGTTGCCCTTCATCAGTTTCTTCTAATCTCCGGGCAGGAGAACGAGAAGGAGAGCTGCGGGCAGGAGACCGGCTTGGAGACCGTGGAGAGATAGACCTGGAAGGAAGAGATAAGGCAGATGTGTATGGCAATGTCATATAACAGTGGACTGACATGATAAACAGATTTCAACCTTTGCCTTTTTCTGATTTGAGTTAGCACATAAATCTATATGAGTCATGAAAACAGCATTTAGAACTTTTCTAGGGGTGTGCAAACTCCAATAGCTTAAGCTTATTTAACTGCTATGTAATGAGCTTTTGAACAATCACAGCAGATTGAAGTCTCATAAAATTATATTATTGTCTGCCTACCTATATCTTCTCATAACTTCAGGTCCTGGCATATAACCTGGAGTTGCTGTAGGTGCAACTGGCTCAACATAGAGTTTTGCTGAGCAAATGGCATTTCCTTTCATATTACTGGCAAAGACAGTATAAATTCCTTCATCTTCAGGTAAAACAACAGGTAAACGAAGAGTGGCGCTGCCATCTTGCAGAAGTTCCATGTGGTAGCGCTCTCCATGTCTTATACGTTTGCCATCCTTGTACCATGCAACCTAAATAGAGAGAAACAGTAGACTGCTATGTGAGTTTTCCTAAAGATAAAGATCCACTAATGGCTAGTAAATATGAGATATTACAACTTGCAATTTTTCAGCTGGAAAACATCACAGCCCACCATATATGTGTTAAACATTAACATTTTTACTTGAAATAGGTGAGACTAGTGTAAGATGTTTGCATAGCAACCTGAAAGACAAGTTTTGGAGCTAGAAACACAAGTTTTGGAGCTAGATATAAAGACCATTTTGATGAAGAGTGAAGTAACCTCAACTGGACTGCTACTATGTTCCCCATTGGTCTGGACTACCTCAGAGAAACTGGAAATCAAGACCAACTTAGTTGGTAAATCCAGCCTACCTCTGAACTGGCTAACCAACCTAACTGTATTCTAGTAAGGGACAAAAGGAAAATTCAGCTGGATATCAAACCAGAAGACTGAATTTCTTTTGAAATTCTCTGTTTCCTATGCAGCATGTAGAGTGTTTGACAATGAGATGTTAAGGGATTTCTTTTAAGTAGAGCATCAAATGATTTACAGAAAAAAGAAGTTATACAGATTTGGGGTACCTTTGGCAATGGATATCCAGATGTCTTGCAATGGAAGGTAACTCCTGTCCCTTCAAAGGTTCTGTAGTTCTTTAATCTTAAATCAAATCCTGCTTCTACAGCTTCAGATTCAGAAATATCAACCATCATCTCCTCTCCATCTTCTTCGAGAAGTTCATGTAAAGTAGTCTTAATAATTCTGAGTTCAATTTCTTTGATAAGTCTTTCTTCAAAAGAAGAAATATGGAATTCCTATATAGAAAAACAAGACCATTAGTTTAGTTTTCTGTGTCAAATAATGACCTTGCAAATAAATGATTTGTACGGTAAAATGTTGGTACCCAAAATTAGTATGGAGGGATAGACATACCTCATCTTCTACAAAACTTCTGACCATCACTGTATCTTTTGCCATTTTCTTCTTAATTAGAGCTTGTTCTTTCTCATACTCTTTTTCAAAGTCACCATAGGAAATGGGTGGGGCTACCTCAGCCACTTTAGGTTCCTGTACGTATGCAGTCATTTGAGTTTGGTACATCATTTCTTGTTGCGATTTTATGTAGGCTTCGTAATCAGCTAAGAATTGAGAACAGATTTATTTTGATAAATTTTTGGTTTTCACTGGACTGAATGGAGAAAACAAGTACAAACTTCAAGGGCCTGATGCCAGATATTTTGTTTTGCAGAAACAGAATCACTAGATCTCCCTTTATGTTTCTTGAACTGAATAAACTAAGCTGCAAAGAATTTGCAGCACAATTTAAAATATTTTTTGCCATGTGGAAGTTAATTTTAAGAAATGTTGTTCCCATTTCCTTAATCTAAAATGTACCTTCTTCTAGTAAGGAGACCGTTGCAGAAGCTTCTCCAAGATTATTACGAACAACGATAGTGTATTCTCCGGCATCGTCGGCAAAAGTCATGGAAATTTCAAGTTTGCATTCCCCGGTTTCTTTTTTGTAACTCACTTTGTATCTATAGAAAACATAAAAGTAAAAAGTCTCTATAATTATGGACAGAATTTTTAGTTAATTTGCTTTTAGTTACAGTTAGACATACTCCTAACTTGTACAAGGCACAAAAAGAGAAACTTTAACAGGCAGTTGTCACTGAATAAATGAGCATACAGAGTAGCATATGAAAAATAACCATGCTGAAAGTAGAATACTGGTCTTTTTGTTGTCACTAAATAAATAGGTTCCAAACATCAGTATTGAAATATCAGAGGTCTAGTTATCAGACACAATATAATGGTATATTTTGTGTGCACACAGAATGTGTGTCCTTGTACGCATCACCATATCATTTCAAGAATGCTACAAATGTAATATTTTTTTCTCAGCTAGAAAGTATGTTGCTTTCTACAGACAAGACTTACCTAGCGAGAATGCAAACATTGAACAGACAGAATAAAACAAATACAAAGCTTCTTGATTTGTTTATAAGTATAACATATCCATATATCTTATTTTATAGTCTTTTGAATATTTATATTTTAAAACTTATGACCTTTTAAAGTCACACATAAGGACATGAGCCTATAACTTTTACATTAAAAAATAATTTATTTCACAGAAATCAGGACGTTATTTGGCTCAGCATAACTGAGGGAATCAAATTATGACATTGCCAATTAAATATGCATAAAAATTATGTTAAGATGGATTTTGGGTATTGTATTCATAGTACCTGTAGCCAGTCGTGAGAGGAACTCCGCCTTTTTTCCAGTAGACATGTGGCTTTGGGTTGCCCCCTACTTGGCATTCAAAAATAATGCTCCCACCTTCAACTAATTTATGTACCACGGGTTTTCTTATGAAGAAAGGAGGTATGGGTTCTCCCGATACTTCCTCTGCTGCAGCAGAGACATCTTCCATTACAATGTCCTTTGTCTCCACATAGCTGAAACAAGATTTCAGTGCAGGTGAGTGAGCTGATGTCTGAAGCTCTCATAAAAAAGAATGCAAGAACGTAATGACTGCGATAGGAGCAGTCTGTTTAGAAAGTAACTTTACCGTTTCTCTTCTGTAACAGTCTTCTCAGAAATGGTTTCTCGAGTCTCAGTTTCTTCAGTTACTAAAAGGCAAATTTGATAAAGTGGATTTTAAAATATCTTAATAGGCCTAAAGCAATGAGTTCAGTTAACATAAAAAGAATATGTAGGTATCAGCCTTTTCCTCGTATTCTTACATCCCTTTTACCTAATAACCTCAGAACACAACTCAAGCCATATGTTTTAAATGTCCAAGATACATTACAAGCAATATACAGTTAACAAAATCATATTCTTACATCCCTTTTACCTAATAACCTCAGAACACAACTCAAGCCATATGTTTTAAATGTCCAAGATACATTACAAGCAATATACAGTTAACAATTATTTTGTTAAATTATTAACTTCCTACAGTGACAAGAGGGACTGTCCTTGAGTTTCACCAGGGAAGGTTTAGTTTGAATATAAAGAAGTCTTTCACCAAAAAGGCTGTTGAGGGTTATAAAGCAAGGAACCAGTTGCCCATGAGTCATCTGGGGCCAACTTTTAAATACCTTCTCTACCCTGGAGGTATTTAAAAGACATGTAGATGTGGCACCTAGGGATATGGTTTAGTGATGGACTTGACAGTTTTGGGCTAATGATTGAAATCAATGCTCTCAAAGGTCTTTTCCAACTTTACTAATTCTATGATTCTATAAATATACTTACCTTTCACATGTAAGTGGCAGGAAGTGCTGACACTCCCAGCCTTATTGGTAGCAGTGCAGGTAAATCTTCCGCTGTCCTCTGCAAAGGCTTCACGAATCACAAGGCGAGCAAGTCCTGCTTTGAAAGTGATCTGGAAGTCCATTGAGCTCTCAATTTTGTAGTCTTCCCTGTACCATGTCACTGTAGGCTGAGGATGACCAGCTATTTGGCACTCCAGCGTGACAGACTCACCTTCAGTCACAGTCTTATTTTTGAGGCCCTGTGTGACAAAAATTAAGTATCACAGTCAGTTTACCTTTTCAATACTAAACAGATACTCAAATATCTAAAACCTGTTTGAATGGAAAATTTAACATCTAGTTCAAAACACTGTTCTGTGAAGCAATGAATGCAGGGGAAAAAAAGTCATTTTCCAAAGGGAAGTATTTGAAACTGGCTTTTAGGGTCTCTGAACATTGCTGTTATTAACAACATGAAAAGATAGGTTCATATTTATGCAGGTAGATCAACCTATGTGACATAAATGTGAAGAATCACTACCCTAAAAAACATCAAGAAGACTTTGTATCAGAAATAAATTATATGCCTGAGTAAATCTAATTCGAAGTTAAAATGATTATATAAAGCCAATTATTAATGGTTAAGTATTAAGCGATAAAAATTAGAAAATAGAATGGGTGAAAATCTACTGTAACTCCCCTACACACATACAAATTACTTACTGAGACTAAGGTGGGTGGCGTAGCAGGGATTTCTGCAGGCACAGGAACTCTGGCAGCTTCTGTCACCTAGGTGGTTTAGAGGACAATAATGAACAAAGTATAATTTAAATAAGAAAATAAATCAGGTAATATGAATGTTGTAAGTAAATATTAGGTTCTAACAAGGATTTGGGTAAAACAAATAAAAATTAAAAGGCAGCAGATTGCTTTAGAAGTGGAAAATTGAGATAAGAAGACAGCAAAAAAGTGAGGCTATTCCATATTTTTAAGATGAAAGTCAGTCAAAGTGACAGAAATTTGCTTAAAAACATACCTTTGCTTCACCTTCTTTATGCAGCATCAAGTGCTCTGTCCGCACTGCTTCACTTTTAATGCTTGTCTCCTTTTTAGCCTCAACACCATAGTGACTCTTATACGTCTCCGCAGCCTCTCCAAAGGGAAACTGTGGAGGGGCAGCTGGCTCTGCTTTAGTCCTGACTTCATGAGGCTTTAGCTGAGGTGGCTTCACAGGCTTGGTGATCTTTTGCGCAGCAGAAGTAGCTGATAGCTCTTTCTCCAGAGTAGCCATGGCAGTTCCAGCTATTGAAACCTAGCGAACAGAAGAAAAGGAGTTAAAGCTTTGTTCTTGTCTTATTTTCAAAGGAGAGAGTGCATTTCTTGAGCAGATTGCAAATGCAGCAGTTGCTTCCTTAGTTACTTGGTTTTGACACTGCAAAAGCTATATGTAAAAAAGAGAAGTAGTTTTAGATTGCAGCAGCAGAATGCCAGACATATATCCCTGTATTATTTTTGATCTGTCTAAGATTTAAATATTTTCTTTTTCAAATAGAATTTCATCTTTAAATGGTCAAGAAGCTCTTAAGTGCCGCACAAGAAATGTTCTCTCCGTTTCTTCACTTGAAGCATTAGATTTCCATCTAGTCTGTCTAATACTGCAATAAAGAATACTACTAATTATATAACTTCTAATGATTAAAGTAACTGATAAGATTTCAAAATATTTTTATAGGTGGAAAAACTTTTTTAAAATACATAAAAATATTTATAACAGTGTTTAATCATATTTGAGGGAAAATAATGTTTAAATTCCAGATGCAGAGAAAAGTATGCTTGAATGAGAAAATTAGTAACTGGAAAATTTTAATACTATGTAAAGGAGTCCAACAGCAAAATGGAATAATAAATTTAAAAATTGATGGTATCATATTATAAAGTCAGTCTGGATTTTTTCTATTTAAAAATTAGCTTAGCATATATTAATTAGCAAGGAAGAAAAAGGCAGTGTGTGAGTGAACTGATGCACATAATAAGATTAAAGAGGGATAGTTCTGCTGTTTAAAAAATATAACTTGCATGACAAATATCTACAATTTCACTGTATGTCATTAAGAACTGAAGCTCAAACTCTCAAACAGTTTATAAGATGACTTAAATAAGAAGTAATAACAACAAATTGTATTTTAGCAATTCCTTTGTCTGTTTACAGCAGTGTTCTTTATTAGTCAAACAAGCCAACAAAAATAATTGCAAGGGGCACACAACTCTTCCTCTTGGGGAAGCACCACACTGGAGTGTGGGGGGAAAATCCAAATGGAATGAATGTCTTACCGGCTATTGAAAATAAACATGCTGCTCCTTTTGGATGCAGCTTCAGCTTACCTCATATGTATGATCTGGTTTAGGAACAGCGACTCTGGAGACCGTGAAGTGAGGACTCGCTGTGCGAGGCCGCGGTGGTTCAACATGAATTGTTTTCTCAAGTTCTGTTGTTCTTTTTATCTACACAAAGTAAGGAAAAAAGTTATTGAAAGTGAAGCTGTTCTTTAAATTGAAACAAGTTTTACAGGGATATAGTTCCTGGAAAGAATGTAATGTAAAAAACAGTCTAACCTCTTTTGATATATGAACTTGCTGCTTTTCAGGAGTTGAGATATGTTTCTCAGGAGGAACATAGACTGTTTTGACTTCTTTGGTGACAACATGACGTTCTGCTGGGGCCTCAGAACCACGGTCTGTTACAGTGTGCTCTTTATAACCATATTCCAAAGTTTTCTCCTTTACATAAGCTTCATCTGCTAGTTCTGGTTGCCAGGGTGATCGAACACGTGCCTGATCAACTGCTGCAACAACTGTAGCTACAGCTTCAGCCTTTATTCCAGCTTGAGTCTGCAAATAACATCAGCAGAATTTATACACATATTCATAACTATATTGAAAACTTGCATATGTGACACACCGTTATAGTGTTGAGTATATTCCACAGAGAGGTTGTATGGTTTTGCAAAAGTCATGATGAAAAGATCAAAAGTATGCACCTGTAAATACACTTAAGAATCAGTAAATTCAATGCAAATATATTCTCTAAGTGCTATCTCTGCAAATTCAGAATATATTTGTGCTTCTGTATTTTATGCATATCAATATTTGTCTGCAAGACTAATTCTAATACTTTACAGCCACATTTTTGTCCACTTGTCTAAGAGTATGCAGGTAGGTAAATGTGCACATAGTTTTAAAGTATGCTCATCAGCTCCCTATAACTCTTCTGGATGCAAAAAATGCATCTAGCATCCATTGTGAATGTATTTACTAAGAAACAGACCCATAAAAATTTTTACATCAGGTATATCTGTTAATTCAGTACTGATCTATTTTAAAGGATTTTACAAAAGAAGGGAGACTGAGATGTCTGATAATTTGAAAATAATACTTTTGAATCAGGACTTCTATTTGTTTCTAGTAACTCATAAATACTGTCAACTTTGCAACTTTGTTATTAGGGTCCAAAATTCTGCCCAGTCAGCCAGCAGTAGATAATAGTGACTACTACTACTGGTTGTTATTACTGTCACAACTGATCTGGACAGAGCAACAGAGCATATGTTATGTATGCCTTGAAAATGGGAAAAAAAACCCTAAATGATAATTTCATACTGATTTAAAAACCAGTATAAACTAAATACCAGCCTAAACTAAAATTACTTAGGTGAGGCCAAAATGAGGCCTTTACAGAGATTTTTTTTTCTTATTAAAGCAGTGTTTAGGTAACAGGGACCTCTTATTCAGTTGCTTATTACTGTTGCTTTCCAAATAATTTTTTATACTGGCTTGAATTTGGCCCTAAATTTATATCATATAACAAGGGACTGAACTCACCTAGCAGTCTGACTCTCAGTGAGTTTTATATGCTTCACTCATTTACTTGTATTTTATAAAAGTATTTTATGAATGTACTACATCATAGGTAGATAGATTTTAAATAACAGCTGTTGTCAACTATGCTTTTCTTCCATATGTAAGAATTCCTGACTGCATTGTGGATCTGTCCGGCCGTGGGAATCCTACTGGAACAAAGCAGTGCCAACAAGTGTCTGATGGTCATAAGTAACAAACTGGACAGACCTGAATGGACATTAAAGTTTCTTTTGTACAAAGAACAATTCATACCTCAATAAAGAGAACTTGTTTCATCTGACAGCCATGAAATTACATGGAATCATCAAGTAGAAAAAAAGATTGCAGAATCAGAAATTTGAATAAGTAAATGTTGCTTAAAAGCCACTGATAGAGAGGAGACTGTCACAGAGAAATCGGACTACAACCTAAAGTGTGACATTTCCTAGCAGGGTGGGATATAAACCCCTTCAGTGCTAGAAAGTTAATCCTACTGACTCTTACTTGAAAATCATCCTACTGAATGGGTATGTTTTCAGGAATTAATTTGAGAGCATTCTGTTGTACCAAAGTAGGTCTTAAAATGTAAGGTTTGCAGATAAACCAAATTGTAACAGTGCATTGGCTGTAATTTCTTCTCCAGTTCTGGACACTGTGACTGGTGCTTTAGTTTTAGCAGTGGCAACTGATTTTGGAACTACAGCAGTTTTCTCAGCTTCCTTTTTAATCTAGTTTTTACTGAAGAAATAGAACTTTCAGTTACATTCAGTCTTGAAAGATATTTGAACAATGAGAAAACATTTTGAAATGGGAAGAGGGAAGGAGAATTGAAGGGTTAGATCCTTGTGCACTGCACACATCTCTGTATTATAGTGATAAGTATTGTTATACCCTCCCACCTATTTAAATAAAAGTAATGATTAAGAAAAAAGTTAAAATGCATTTCAGGAGTCAGTCAGTCCACTCCAAACATCAGCAGAAGATAATTATGAGCATCCTATTAATGAAAATAAGAGAGAAAGATCAAGATGAAATTATTTAGTCTAATTAGCAGTAGGTCTAAAAGTTTGTAAGTGGAATAATCAGAAAAAATGAGCTGGAAATGTATAGTTAGTATTTTTTGAGGAAAACAGGAGGTTTGCAAAGAAGAAAGGATAAAACCAAATATGGCTAAAACAGCGCTATTCACCTTTTCACGTGTTACGCTCACTTGTTCTTGTTTGGTGGCAACTCTTTCTTTACTTTTCGATATTATGACCGGTGCTTTAGGTTTATCAGTAGTAATTACTACCTTCGGTACTGAAGGTTTCATTTCTTCCCTTCTTATCTAATTTTTATGGTAAAGAAAAATAATAGTAATTGATTATGCCTGTTATGATTACACAACTTTTTTGGAAAGCAGGATAATGTTTCTAAATATATATCAAGAAGAAAGAAACATGACTTCAGAATTGGAGTAATACCTTTGTACTCAAGTTATAGCGCATCTTATATGCTGAGAGAAGTTCATGCAAAGTCATTAAATATTCCATTGATTCTTGTTTGAATGAGAGAAGAAACTTTGTACTTCCTAGTTTGTAATATATCATTATGCTTTGTAGAAACTGTTTGCATAGAAATTAGTATTATTGACTTAATAGCTAACCCCATCAGTTGAGTGGTTCCACAGTATGGTCTAACAGATGTATTCCATCTTCACACAAATATTAACTTCATTATATCAAGCTCCACACTACCTATCATACCATGAAAAATAACCTTTAAAATTTATATTCAGAAACCTATGTTCAGAGATAAATTTGTCATTAAGCATCAGATGAAATTCTGTGTACTGTGGCAAGAAAAGCCCTAATGCTTGAAGGATCTGTAAGAAGGGCAGCTCACTCCTCTGCAGACAGAGCTGTTTGAGGTCAGTAGCACTGGACCTGCAGAGATTGTGGTCTGGAATACCTTGTTTCAAAAAGTTTTTGTGTAGTAACCTTCTCTTTGTAAAGAAGGACAGGAAAGTTACTTAACAGATTTTATTAACCAGAGTAGCTCAGTGAACTAAAGATTATAACATTTATTTACCTGTTCATGAGCAATGTGCACTTGTTCATGTCTGGTAGATATTTCTTCTGTAGCTCTTGTTATTCTTTCTTGTTCTTTGGCTTTGTCTGTGGCAATTATTACTGTCGGTACTGGAGTTTTCTCTGGTTCTTTTCTCACCTGGAAATTTACAAATAAGGAACTTTTCATTTTTATTTTAAAATATAAGGTATATGAATTTCAATATATTTGGAAAAGAGCATAGAAATTAAAGAAAGCAAAGATGTCACATTCTGTATTTTGAAATCATCTAGTCTGGAAACAACAATAAAAACATAAACGGACTTTGTACAAAACATTTAACATAAAAATAATAAAACATTGCACAAATGCTTGGTTTGCTTCTGAAAGCAGTACTAAAAAATTGGCTCAGAGAAAAACTGTCCTGCATTAAAATCACTTTGACAAAGTGTAGGATACTAAAAATAAGTTTAATGAAACTTTCGTTTGACAAGAATTTGACTTAGCATTGAAATGCTAAGTTCAGATTAATGCCCGGGTGGATTTCTGTTTCTCAGTGCTTTAAAGAGAGGTTACACTTTCTTCCTCATGCATTTCTACTATAAAGCAAATATAACATTGGCTATAAAAGCTCATCTTCCATTAAATCATATTTTTCTGATAAAATACATGTTCAATTCAAATCAATCATTTGTATTTTCAAAATTGATTCCAATGCAGAATGAGTTTTTCCTCCATTTTTTCTGACCCTCTGTGCTGCCAACAGACAAAGCAGGTACAAATGGCAAGCTTAGAGACAGTATCAGAACAGCCCCCCACAGACACACCAGGCCCCCAAGAAAATTTAAGAGCTGGTTTCTACGTGTCAATTCTTTAAATTATCAAGAATGCTTGAGAAAAGAGAGGTTGTCTCAGTTATTGCAACTTTATCCATCACATTCTTAGGTATAAATAATGGAAGTGAAATAGAAAATGCAAGAGAGTAATCACAGAGAAGAGACAGGAAAAAGATAGCACTGTAACCTGGAAGAGTGAACATATATAAAAGGGACAAAGAATAACAGTATCTCATTTTTCTTTTCCATAGGCTTGTCTTTTGTATGAGATATCAGATTTTTGAACAAGGTAGAGCATAAAAAAATCTCAGGTACAATCTGTATTCACCTTTTCAGGAGAGATGTGTCTTTGTTCTTGTGAAGTTACAATTCCTTCTCTAGTTCTTGATATCACTGTTTGTTTTGTGGTTTTATCACTGGTAACTACTACCATTGCCTCCTTTTTCATCTGATTTTTGTAGCAACAAACAAAAAAAAAACCCAAGCCTTAGAATTCATTTTAAAAGTTTGATCATCAAAATAAGAAGAGAAAGAAAAATAAGAGAGGAATTCAAATAAAGGAAAAATACTAAGGGGGAATTATGTTATTTCTAGTGGGGAAATTATAAATGAGATATTAGAGAAAAAAAAGTCATCATTCTAAGAGTAATGTTAGAGAATAAAGGAGAAGAGAGAATAGAGGATCACTTTCAGAGAAAGCAACTCAAAAAGAGTAATTAGTTCAATCCTGTTATGATGGAATGGAATGGTGTAAATGAACCTGAGCATTCCTTTACAGTCTAGGTGTTCTAGATGAGTATGCATGCTTTTGCAGTGCACTGGGTAACATCTTGTTAATTCCTCACAGTGAATCATGCCTTGTTTGCGTGTTGGATGAAGGGATAAAGGGAAACCATAGAATGTCTGTGCTCTATTTCTACCTGCTCATGAACAGGCTGAACGTGGACTGCAGTCATTGCGGTCCTTTTAGCAGTTTGCTCTGCAACACCTGGAGCTGGTTCTCTCACCATGGCTTGATCCACAGCAGCAACAACTGTAGCAATAGCTGCTGTTTTTTCACTGTCCTTTCTCACCTATATTAGTCACATCAAAAGACATTTTTTCATATTTTGCATACATTCAGAAGAACAAAACCAGTACAGAGACAGAAGATTGCAAAGAAGCATTTCCACATCTGCAGCAGAACTCTCTCAACAGCAGATGCACACAAGGTTTTACACACAGCCTCTCAGATTCCATTTAGCAGATCTATCCAGCAGTGGTGAGACCCTGCACAAACCAAACCCAGTATTTTTTCCAGAAAGAGACTTTACCTCTCTAGCACCAGCGGCCACCTCGCCAGCAGCAGTGCCAATAACAGTGACTTGTTCTTGGACCCCATATCTCCCTTCCCATCTTTCCTCAGTGACTTGGGTAGTGCTTGTAGATACTCTTGTTTCCTTCATCTGGGCTTCCATGGTTTCAGCATATCCTTCCTGCTTCCAAGGAGGAAGGACATCAGCCCCAGCTGTTGTCACTACATGTGGTTTACGGATTGGAGATGGAGATTTCACTGGTCTAATAGGTGAGGTGGAGATTCTCCCAGCAGGAGAAACTGACCTATTAAAAAAAAATACAGTATCAATATCACTAATCTACTGCCACAGTGAGAACTGTATAAACAACTGCAGCCTGAACTTGAACTCACTCCCCATATAGGGTATCTCCAGTAATGTGTAGTTTCATTTTAAGAAGGGTTTTTGAGAGGTTCTACTTGTAAATTACACTAACTTGTTTTTATAACATTATGCTTAACTGTTGTAATTCTCATAACTTGAACATGTCTTTGTAGTAGCTTAGTTTCCAAAAAGAAATAAGAACAAGTGGCAAAAGAAATTTCAGTCAACCAAATATATCTGAGATATAAAAATTATGTTGCATTTGCTCTATCCTAATTCTTCTTATAGGAATAATAGAAAAGGCTCACAGGCTGTAAATACTACATAATACAGTCATGGTCCAGTCTCTGTAGAGAGACAAAATCATAA
This sequence comes from Molothrus aeneus, assembly GCF_037042795.1. NCBI lineage: Eukaryota > Metazoa > Chordata > Aves > Passeriformes > Icteridae > Molothrus > Molothrus aeneus. The sequence goes on along the minus strand of NC_089652.1, from coordinate 15,973,153 downwards.
TTGTAACCAATGTTGAGAAAAACATCATGTAGCTACCACCTAGCAAAACAACTGGATGTACTTCTGTACTATATCTTATTTTTATGTGTCACCCATATATGTATCCATAATCCACGCAAATTTCTTATCAGTGCTGAATATTTTTCCCTGCACTTACATGTACAGATCTCAGATTCAATAACTTATATCCACTTGGAAAGTGCTAGTTTCTAAATTCTGATATTCCAAAAATTCAGTCCTAATCCTGGCAGACAGTTTTAAAGCATTTTCCAAAATTCTTAAACAGGCTTTCTAACTTAGAATTTCTTTCAGTGGAATTTTTTGTGCTGTATTTCCCAGAGAACGTTAACAAATAGCAGCAGTAGGGGGCAGCCGCATCATGTTAATTTTTAGATTTAGTTTTTTCTAATGTGTTGTATGTCTAAAAAGGGTCTGATCAGCAAGGGAGGGCAAATTTCTAGTTCTATATGTGCTCTAGATGTCGCTATTGAATTCTTTTTTCATTTATGCAGTTTGTTAGTTACTGCTAGCTGCTATCAATCCACTTATTCCTGTCCTTGCAAGTTATTATCAGTGGGGTAAAATTCACCAGCATACCCAGCTCTGGCAACTTAAATGGGGCCCTTCTGAGTATTTAACTTGGAGACATTCCTTCCATGATGCTGGTACTTCAGGATACTGCAACTGCAGGACTTTCAAAACACTCTTTGCTTTACCTGCCCCTCACTACAGACCATGGGGTCTCCCAGACCACGAGCCTTGCTCTTCCCATCACTCACTTTCCCTCTCTGGCCCTTCTACACAGCAGAGATAAACTTCATTTTTCCATAACCACATTTAGCTTGCCTACCTTCAAAATATTATTTCTGTAGTTATTACCAGCACATACATGGAACACGAGCTCAAGGTTTTTTTACATATCCTTTCATTCTGTTTGCCACTCATCAGTGTCATTGCTCTTTTCTCTGTTCATCTAAAATAATCAAGAGTCAACTGCTCTACTGTTTTTTTTGTTTGTTTGTTTCATCATGAAATTGAGCTGTGAGTGCTACTTTGGCTCTATGTAGAGCAATCAAATGGGATTTTCTACAGTAGGGGATAGAAGTCACATAGGGGACCCACACTTCTGTAGCAGTGGCAAATATAGCACATTACAGCTCACCATCAGAAAAAAAAACAGTCATTATTAAGTGAGTGCATTCTTTCATTTCATACTGTGCTCTCATTCTACAGCATTACTTCTATATGTAAAAGTGATTCCAAAAGCAATACTGCCCAAAAGAATAGTAATTTTACCTTACTGGTGAAGGTGTTGGTGCTCTGACGTGTCTTACAGGTGATGGTGATTGTCTAACGGGCGATGGTGATTGCTGTCGTGCCATTTGTGCTTTTGCAGCAGTTGTCGGGGTTGGTGATTTGGATGTAGGTCTAGGAGGCATTCGTGGAGGTGCCTTGTGTGGGAGCTGTTGGGTGGTTGCACCTTCTATCATCATTTCAACACTTGTAAGTGATCTGGCATCAAAGTGGGCTTCTGTCTTCTACAATGAAAAACAAGAAAAGGAAAACTAGGGTGAGGGACTGTAGAAGCAATCCTCCACATTTTAGCCATACCTGCTTTGTTTTTGAAAATTATACCTTTTCAATTCTGGCTTGTCTTGTTTGTGAAATCTGAGCAGTCGATACAATGGTCTTTGTCTTTTTAGCAGGAACGGCTTCTTCCTCACCTTTGGAAAGAAAATGTGGTCAGAAGAATTGCATATGTTAACAATCAATAAACAGAGAAATAAATGAATGGCCAACTCCAATTATATAAAAATTTACATATACAACAGAAAAATAATTAAACAACCATCTTTTTTGCCTTCATTATCTACAGACAGATAGTTGTGAAAACAGTTGAAACGATATTACTGCATTACCATGCCATTAGAAAAAAACCTCAAAGCAAAACAAAATACATTCATTGTAGATTCTTCATATCAGTCCTGGATCTTAAATGACTACAGAGTCTCTACGCCTGACTGAGGTGAAATCCAAGCAAGAGTGTTCTGGATAGCATGTTTTCCTGCCACAATTCTCTAAAAACTGTCCTCATCCTTACCAGCCTCCTTCACAATACTAGGTACAGCTATGCAGTCTAATTTATCTATTCTATCAAAGCCAACTTACAAATAAAACTTTGAGAGATTTACAGACCAAAACGAGAACAACTCAAGGTGTCCCACACTTTTTCCATCAACTATATTCTCTGCTTAAAGAAGACCCATTCTGGAGAAAAGGTCTTTTTAAATCTCAGACAAAAATCTTTGGCAAATTCCATCAAAGACACTGTTGTTGTTTGTTTTTTTTTTTTACAGCAAATTAATGACTCTTGAGAAAGAAATGATAAATTAGCTTGTTGATATAACTGCAATGAAGTGGTGCATATTCCACCACTACCATTAATGCTCCTGCGACTTCAGCTCTGTTACCTTGAATTAGCAATTCAGCTGTTGAAGTAGCACGTCCCACACTATTTGTGGCATTTACGGAATAGGTGCCGGAGTCTTCAGGATATGCTTCTGCAATTATTAAGCTGTAAAGGTCTCCTTCTTGTAAAATTTTAAAATCGGGGGAACTTTTAATTTCTACTCCATCCCGATAGAACTTCACCACAGGTGTAGGGATTCCAGTCACTCTCACGTCAAGTCGAACTTGACTTCCTTGTCTTGCAGTCATGCTCTGTAGTCGTTGTGAAAAGTTTGGTGGTGCTGTTGCAGCTGCATTTTTATTAAAGAAGTAAATAGAAAAGCAATAGTGTCTGTTAAAAAGAATGGCAGGTACTAGATACTTTCATTCCTAGAAGTGTGTGAGGTCTATTTCTTCTTCACATGCTACTGACAGACCATAGTACCTTCTGAAACATTCAAAATATTATTTTTGATTACACCTATGATTGCAAATGTTTCTAGAATTACAGATATATTGCTTGTAATGATAGGCATTAAGCACAGTATTTTGGTATGGACCTTTATGTGACTTGTTCTGTTAAATATCATTGATACCATTAGATATCCTTAATGGCTCCATCCTGCAGAAATTCATCCTTTCTTTTATGGGCAATTTCAATGTAGCCAGCATGACAGACTGTAAGGAGCTACATGTATAAGGGCTGAGCCAGAAGCTTGAATCATGTAATCATGAATAAGAGTTTGTGAGATCAAGATTAAACTTGATACAGTTAAAATGTAAAGGACACTGTTAGACATTACTGGTGAGAACACACGCTGAGTTCTAGACTGCTTTAGGAAAAGGAATGTGCTTTGCTATTTTTTGCTGATCATGTACTTGAAATCTGAACTATTTCAAATCTCCCTCAGACTGCTAGCAGGCAGAGAGAGGTGCCTTTCTGTAGCTGCTGAGTACCTGTGACAAGCAGCTCAGCAGTGCTAGTCGCTTGCCCAGATCCATTGGTGGCTTGCACAGTGTATCTCCCGCTGTTGGCTTCTGTCACGGTGGGGATCACCAGTCTAGCGCGGCCATCACTAAACGAGATCTGCACACCGGGCAGAGTTGCAGCAGAGAGAACCTGGCCATCCCGAAACCAGTTCACCTCAGGAACTGGGAAACCTACAGAAAAAGGAAGACAAATGGAGATCAAGACATTACGAAATGTCAGACATAAAAAATTACCATAGTGGAGCATAATGCCATAGGCACAGATACATGTCCAGAGGCACAGTGGCAAAGGAATTTGGTTTTAGAAAGGTCTCTAAAATGCACAGAGCAATAGGGCAGCTGCACTGGCTCCTGTGTTTAATAAATCACTTGAATAATGAGAAAACTGTTGTATTTAGCAATCTTATTAGGAAATAGAAGTTCATCAAATTCAGGAGGAGGATGAATTAATTAATGTGAGGTATTTTTAAAATGTATTTGCTGGTATCTAAGAAGAATTGATTATTGCTAGCATATTTATGCAGTTCAATAGTCTGGAGATAATGTAAAGATTAGTACTTCCAACCAAATAAAACATATGTTCTAAAACTAATATGGCTTTAGAAAATGAAGTGATAGAAAAAGTGACTGCTGTAGACATTAAAATCAAATGCCAGCAAAGTTTTGGGGGTTTTAATTTCTTTTTCTGCAATTTTTTGGGTTTGATCAACAGCAGTCACCTGGAATCAACTGTAGTTCAAATATATTATTCTATTTTATCAGGGTGATGAACAAGAGTCTTGGGGTCAGAAAAATTTCAATTTTAACAATAGCTGATTTTTGGTTTTAAATGGTGATTTGAGATTGCCTGCGGAAATTCTCTTCTCAGTGTTCTACTCAGCCAAATTTGTTGAGTGACTTAAATCCATTTGATGAACAAGTAAAATTCTTATATGAACCACACACATAAGGAGAACAGGTAATTTAGGGAGATGTTTCCAGCTCAAAGTCTTTTTTGTAGTTCTAGAACATAATTTCTTCAAAATTAAAATCCTCCCAAATTCACTTCATTTTTTTCTCCACTCAACCCAAATCACCAGTTGCACTGCATGGGGGCTAAGAAATGAGATCTGAGACTTGAATTAATTTTCCCAGTTCTAATGTCTGTGGTTTGGAAAACCCCAGGTACACAGAATTCTGCTTCCTTTCTAGATCCTTCCTATAAACCAAATAAATTATTAAGGAATTTGATGTGCAAGGAAAATGACTGTGTGAGACTAAAGTGAAAGAGAAGCTGACATGTAGATTGAGTCTTTCACTGGTTCACTGCAGTCCTATCAGACTTGGTTAGGAAAGTTTAAAATCTGATTCACAGTAAAGCACTGACTGATATTTAGAGAAATGTAAAATGAACACACACACACAGAGAAAGAAAATGTGGACAGTTTTAGGGAGGATTAGAAATCAAAAGAGTAAAAGTAGATTTAAGAATTGTCAATTTACAATTGGAAGTTATTGTGGAAGTTATCAAACAGTCCTGATGGGATGGTATAATTCAATTTTGTGCTATTGGTGTAGGGCAACTTGGGCATTATCATCATCAACTTAGAATATGCAGCTGACCACAGTTGTTTCATTCAGAACTATGTGTCTTCGATATTTGTGAAAATTAGTTTAAAAATATTTTAAGCTAGGCAATCCTCCAAAACATGTCCTCAGTAATGAATTTCTTGAAACATTTCAAAAGTTCTATTTGAACTTTTGCGGTGGTATTATATGATGATGACTAGAAAAAATGGGAGTTTCTGTGGCAGGTTGAAAAAGGCCTGCACTTTTAAAATGGAGTCTATTTTGATGTCTCAAACTGCTATGTACAAGGCATCCAAAGCTAGAAGCCATTTTAGAAATCTGAGCCCAAGTTTATATTTTAAACTCAACTCCACAAATTTACTAGCACTCTGCTAGTCCCAGGTCACAGAGCTAGGTAAGATCTAACTCAGATTATAGATATATGTGCCCAGTCTATATAGAGTAGGGTTTTACTTCTACATGTCCCAAAATACACTATGATTTGACTGTTAATGATAAGAACAACTGTTTTCATTTTAAAACTGTCCTTGAGGTTTTTTGAACTTTAATACCAAAAAGAAGAAAATCGACCTGTAGTGCCTCAAATTCACCACTTAAGTAATTGAATTCATTAAGATTCTCCTGACAATGATGTGAGGGACTGCCAACTTGTGTATGATCTGTGTGCTGCTTTCAAAACTAAGTACTATGAAAAGGCTGTTGTGCACTTGTAATACCTGAAAATACCAGTTCAAGAAAGGTAAGCAGTGCATAGGTTAATTCTTTATGAAAAAATTTGAACTCCACAGTACTGTGGAGACATGAGCTTGGCACTGTTCTAATGCCAGCAACAGTTCTGACTTTCTTGTCTCATGACTCAGTCACTGGTGACCCAGTAGGACTCCCCCTGTGACAGTGTCCTGGCTGCCCTGGCATTTGCTGCTTTTAATAACAGGGTTTGTGTGTTCTGTGCTTTCTGCTACATGCTGGGTTTATTCGTCTGATATCATCCCTTTATAATGTGACACTTAATTCACATTCTAATACACCAGCACAGTTCATTTGTTCTAGTTTACACACAGCAAAATTACATCTCAGGTGGTTGCTAAACTCTTCTTGATACTCTTAGATTAACTGAGCTCTTCACATTTGAACTGTAGCTGTGTATTAATACTTGACTTGTTTATAATAGACCAGTGTTATTAGAGATAGATAAAAATTCTATTTTTTAAACTCACAATAATTCATTGCAGGTAGAAAGGATAGACATTACAGCAGGATAAAGCTGTGTAATCCTTTATTTATGCAATTAGTTATAATAAAAGCCTTTCCTGATTTTTATGCTGCAGAAAACTAAATCCCAAGCCACTGTCAGATCTTTCAAACCAGGAGGATGTTTTTAGGGCAGGAAGGATATACCAGAATCTCACAATGTGAAAAAAACCTAACAAGAGGTTGACTCACAAGATATTTGAGACTAACATACAAATATGGCATATGCTATTAGAAATACTGCTGTATCTTCACTTGGTAAGAAATCAAGTTCCCCTCCCAAGTACTCCATAATATCATACAAATGAAATTAGCCAAAATCACACATTGAATAATAACACTAGCCTCCTAACTTTTTCTGATGATATTTTTAGGTATTCCTAATAACAATAAATATTGTAAAAATGAAAAAAAATTTCACAGAAAATTTACAGCATAGAAGCAAGAAGAGAAAACCAGGGCAATTAAGTGAAGAATAAGGGCCAAATAATAGAATATGGCATGAAAAAGTGTCATGGATGGACACTGCAGGACATGTTCAAACACCAAATGTGTGAGCCAGTGTCACGCAAAGGGACCAAGGGATGAAATACATGGACCATAGATGTCAGAGATCTTTATAGTTGCACAGATCATGTGTTTGCACCTGTCACAGAGCATCTGAGTAGTGCTTTATGGTATGTGGATCATCACATTGCTAATGCCTGTAAGACAATATAATTCCACCAGCAGGAGCACGTCATTTCTCCTTAGTCACTGCCGAGGTCAGAGACACTCAGAACAGGGTGTTGGGTCTCTGGTAATGCTATCTCAGGGGTTTGCTTGGAGTTTTGCACAAGATAGGGTGTTTGAATAGTATGTAGACTAAAGAAATCAAGTATCCTTTAAATTGCATGGTATCTTTAAATTGCACAGGCAACTTATATTAATCCAGCCTTGTGCTAACATCATGATCACCATACACATCTCTTTTTTAGCACGCGAGGGTTTTCTGCCCTCTTCAGTGGCCAGTTGGGCCTATATTTTTTGCTTTTAATCCCCCTCCTAGAACTCTAGAATTAAGTAAACTTAAGGGCAGAAATTTAAGGGAAGCAGAAATACAGCTTAGCTAGAGTAAAGCTTAACAAAAGGTCTTGGAAGAACTAGCATAAATCCTGCTTTTTGCACCCTGACTTCTAATTCTGCCCAGTCATCATCCAAATGAGGTTATTGTTTCTGCAGCCACATGAAGTTCCCTTATTAGCACAGTATGTATTTTTATGCATATACATTTCAAGGAGCAGTTCAGCACAGTATGATATGGATATATATCCATATTTCAGCACTCATCTTGACCCATTCATACCAGATTATGATCTATGAAATGTGTCATCATTTTTCTCATCATAAACATTAGAAAAGAAGTTAGTGCTAAACAATAGCAAATCTTGGAAGAATGAATCAAAGCCTTACCACTAATATGAGCCTCAAAGGTTGCGGCACTACCCTCCAGTGCCACAACACTTTGTAATGGCTGTGTGAATGTTGGTGCTTTCGTCGTCATCTTTACAGGCACTCTGCAAGGAAAATAACCCCATAATTAGATATCAATGGTGAAAATGTTATTATATCCACACACTTCTTGCAAGATTTTAAGAACATATGCAGCTATTCTCTGAACAATTTACTCGTCTCAGTTTTAAGTCTGAACAACCTGGTGAAATGCAAATATTGTGGGTTTTGACAAACTTGTATTGCAAATTACTCTTGGAACATGTTTAGCTGAATTGGATGGGAAACCATTATATTTAGTGGAGCTGTGGCACTTGCTTTGGCACTGCAAGTATGCAGCAGGAGACAAAATTCTGCTTGACTCACTGTGTGACCTTCCACAGGTCATTCAGGCTGCCTCCCTTTGTCTACTAACTTGTTTTATCTGACAGGAAAAAATTACCCTGTATAATTTTAAAAAATATTTTGCTGATGCAAAATATTTGCATTCTGCAATGACAAGACAACTAGGTCACTAAGAAGCAATTGAAAGAAATGTGGAAATCTACAATGTATTTAGCTTAATAATGCCAATAATGCATTATTAATAAATTATTAATAATAAGTAATAGTATTAATAATTTTTTCATTATTAATAATGCAATAATGCAAAAAATACCAAAAGACTCTATTTTTAAATCACTCTGTAAATAGTGAATAATTTCACTTTACAGAAGCATATTGGCAATAAAGATGCATATAAAATTCTCCTCTTTCTTAGAGAGTATCTCAGTGGAATTTTGAGTATGGAAAGACAGCCACCTTCGAAATGTGAGCCAGGATATAAAGTAGCCACTGACACTGATGGCTTGAACAACTGCAAAGCCATATGAAATCTGAAAGAAAGTTTGCTTTCTCTTGCTATGCCACAAGATCTTTGAAATAACACACTGCCACTAGAAAAGCTTGTGTGTTGACATTTTATATTTGCATAACCTATTTATTAACTGATGTTGAATTGTATAGTTTTTAAAAGGGTAGCTATTATTTTCTTAATATTATCATACATCCATTAAAGTTACATTTTTTCTCATTAAAAAAATTCACTCAGAGCATATCTGGTATCAACAAACAGAAAAATCCCACAATATTTCAAGGCAAACTTACTCATATATTTACTTCCATTTACTTTTGCTCTTGTGCCTGATTTTGTGACAGTCCCAAGGTAAAATTAAAAATGAGAAAGTGAAGTTTCTTTCACTAGGAGTCAAATTTATTCTATCTCTCACAGTGGTGAAAATTCTTCATTACTTGGGTTCCTTCATAGAAAACAGGGCCTGATGCATACATGCAATAAGAGCATAAGGGCAGAACTGGATATTGAATTGGAATTTTCAGGTTCAGGTATGACTATGTTTTGAAGCTCAGCTAAAATAAATGGGAATAATTTTACAATACAATTAAACATTATGAAAGTTCATATATATATATATATGTAGTTTCCAGAGGAGAACAGAAATAATTTAATTGAGAATAAGTTCTATTGAGATCCCATGAATTTTCTATATTTCATTGTCCAAGCAAATTCTGGTGATGAAGATCTGATCTTATAAGGCTTCTTGTATAATTAGAATTGAAAGTATGCATCTAAAATGTCATGTTCCAGAAATAACCTTTGCAGCCATGAATGACAGCAGACAAGTGTTCCAGAGCTGCCGTGTAACTGATACCTTAGCAGTTGTTTTCCTTAAAAAGTCATCAGCACTTAGCTGATACCATGTGCATTTTATCAGAGCTATTCTTGGAGCTTCTCAGTTTATCTCTCAGCAGCATAACCTTGAACACTCCCAACAGAAAGGAGTTTTTAAGTTAAGCACATGTTTCCATGCACTTTTAAAATCGTAATTTATGTGGTCTTTAGCAATAAAATACCCTGGAAAAAAAAAAGCTTTTTGCTGAGAGTTATCAAAGCTTACTCCAGAAATTAAGGCTATAACCTTGACAGAGCATTTAAATGTTTCATGTCTATACCCTGAAATCTACAACCCCCTGTGAGAAAATTTATAAATAATAGATTGTATCAGAATTATTAATGACTGATAAAACACTTATTACACCAGCAGAAACATGCTACTAACCTGATCTCTCAAAGTGCCTGCAAGAGTGGGCTAAGCCCAACGAAATCTTCTTGAACGACGTCCTTATCCAGAGTAAGATTTTTTTAGACAATCCCAGCATGAGAATTGAAGAGCCTCTAATCATAAAAACAAAACTACACAGTCTTGACAGTGTAGTTTTGTTTTTTTGCAATCCCTACACCCGAGGCGAGGCGGGGAATGCACGACTGCTCAGAAGTGCTAACATAGTTGTTTCGCTTTATATACCCCAGCTCTGCTGACACGTCTGCCTCATCATGTCAGTGCCAGTTCTGATTGGTTTCCCGAAAGAAAGTTTCTTGGGAGAGGGGATTCACTCTCTGTAACCATACACCACCTGTTGGTTTTGACTGACAATGCTAATTTTGGAGGCACAAAAGGGATTCACTGAGGAAACCTCAGCCATTCCAAAGCTTTTGATTTATAATTCAATTTAGTTTACCAAGTGCAGTTTACATTGTAAATTTCCTAATTCATAATCACAAGACAAAGAAAGCAGTAAAAAGCATTTTAACAGGGCATATGGACAAGTGACATTCAGCCTTACTTTCTTTCATTATAAAACATCCAAGAAGCCACACCAAATGCATTTGTCAATCACCAGACTAAATAAGTAAGCTGAGCTCAGACAAGTGGCTGCACACTATTAGAATACACATTTAAACTGTTTTTTCCCTGTAACTTTGAATTGTAAAATTTTTTTGTTAATGTATAGATTTCATTCTCTAGGGTTGTTTTTGTTTCCTTTACAATTTTTCTGTTGGATGTTCCGAGCAGTTAAGCATAACAACCAGTAGCATACAATGTGCAGAAACAGAAATTTTGTCTAAGTAAATTAACATGGACAAATTCTTTCATTTTTAAGAAAGAAGATTTTAAGTCTAACAGCTTTTTTCTAGACCTGTGTAGGCCTTTTGCAGACCTCAGGCCATGGAACAGCATATTGGCTTGTGAACTTCAGTAGCCCAGCTTTGTCACTATGCAGCTAGTTGTGCCTTTAGAGAGGCTGCTTCTGAAACAGACATCAGGGTTAGGAGACTAGTCTTGTTTATGGCTGGAATGGGAGGTGTTTCACCACACCACCTCATCTGCCTGTTTCTATTCCTGCCTATCTAGCACACTCTTTAAGCACATAACTGGCACATAAGACTACTTAAAATTTCTTGCTTAAAATCAAGCATGTGTTTAGGTGGTTTGGTAAAATGAGACTTCAGTCTGCGGTTACCAAGTTCCACATCGAAAAGTGGAACTTGGTAACCGCAGAAAAATAAACACAGATTGGAGCTTTGTGCTATCAGCTGCACTTGTGTTTGAAAACAACCTGAAGGAAACCTCCAGCAAGAGAGGCAGAAAATCCCAAGGAGAGAGAGAGATTTCACTGCTGTGATTCTTGCAAGGGAGTTCTAATGTTATAGTTTGCAGATCTGAAATAAGGAATTCTGAAATTCCTGAAATAAGGAATTACATATTGCTGCAATTTCATAAAATAACTTCAGAAATTTGATCTGAAAGTCAATTCATCCATCCCATAAGGTGGCAACTTCATGGCTACTCTTGGCATGCAGCAGCAACACAAAATGGAGGAACAGTCTCTACACTGGTACTACCTGAACTCTCACAGTGGCTGAAAGTCAGAGTACTACGGCTCACTTTTAATTTCTTGTTGCGAAACGATTTCAGAGAGCCTAATCACTCTGTACATGACTTTGTATGACACCAAATGCAACTCTATGCAATGAGGGGGAGCTCAAGCTAGGTTGTATTTAAAAAAACGTATTAAAAATATCTAAAGAAACTTGTGTAAAGAGTATAAAATGTCTATTTCTAAACAGAGCCTGCTAAATTGGCAAACAGTTGTTTTTCTCTGTAGGTAAACACTTAAATAGTGAAAATTCAAAGTTGAAGAAAAACACAGGCTAGTATTTGCAAACTTAAAAAATGCAGCCTGCTTAATGATGATGTCTAAATCAAACAAAAAAATTGAAAAGTTTATGAACATATGATCATTTTGAAATGACAGAAATATAAAACCTGTCACTTTTGAAATTTTGAGATGATCAGAACTTCCTATGTCCATTTTTCATTTCCATATTTTCATATTCTATTTCTATTAAGTCAACAATGACTGGTAACAATAATAGTTACAAGGGGAAAAATTTCCTGCATTCAAATACAGGTATGCTGTATTTAAAAAAATACGTTCCTTCTTTTTTTATAAACTTTTAAAATTACTTCTAATAATCTATTTCTATTCCAACAGAAGTTTATACCTTCTCAATTTTTTTTTTCTTTAAATACAGAAGTAAAATTTCAAAACAGTGGAATATTTATCTTGTCCTCAAGGAAATATGAATTACTTATCCTGCATGCTTTCTGTCACATTGATATCACATGATTTCTACATGTTTTGTATCACATAGCATATCCACAAGAAAAATCAGAAGGATGACTTCAGTCTTATTGTGTAGCTAAGACACTGCTGGTAAAAAATTACATTATTTCTTTGCTCAAGCATCAAACAAAAATCAGATCCAGATAATGAAGCAGAATTTTTTGTCAGGAAGACATTTTGTTTGGGGATAGAAAATTTCAACACTTGCTTCAGTCTGCTACTGCTTGAAGTATAAACTCTATATTGCCAATGTTTAGTACATGTAGTACATTGTAGGCCACCAGACATTTAAGGAGTAGCAGGTGATATTTAACACAGTGAAACATTGTGGTGTGGACCCCTGCAATCTCTGTGTGAATCACTTTGATTAATTATAGCAATCCCAATTACTTGATCCATGGAGCTGCCTTAATAATGTCCACATGAAGATGCCTTGAAAGCTGAAGACTCTAGGCAGAGTTTAAAGACAAAATTAATTCTTTCTTGAACACTTAAAATTTCGAAGTGCCGCCTAAGGAAGGTTTTACTGTGCTTTATGGGGAGGAATTTCCTAATACTTTTTAAAAAATTCACGATCTTTACTGTTGTTCATTATTTGTCAAACACTGCCAGTGTTGTACTACCAGTGTACTCTGCAGTAGCTGCACACCCAATGTAACATAAATCCTGCTTTCTTTCCTGGTCCCTTAGTCTATCTAAAAATGCCAGTTTGCAAACTGTGTAAAAAAAAATGAGTACATTTGCCATTCCTTTCTCTCCTTCCATTTTTGCTGTCTCCCTTACTTCTCACTTCCATTCATTCCTATACAATAACTACTATATCTCCTTTCAATTACTATTTTCAGTTTACTCCCTCCTCCAATCAACTATGTGAACCAAGAGAGTCATTAAATAGAACTTCACACAAAACTTGTCTCTGAAAAAATGCTCTCCTGTTATAGAACCAAAAAACAGAATCCCAAATATATTTATATATTATATTCTTGTTTAATTTCCATTTTTCCAAGTATACTTTGGAAAAAAATTACATTCCCTTCTCCCTCCCACTTTCTTTAAGCTTAAAAATAACTAAAAAATTCTAAACTGTTAAACCACTAAAGCATGATTTAAAATCAAATCAAGTTTCCACCACCCTTATCAACTTCTCTTTCCCTGCTAATACTACAAACAGTACTTTGTAACAAAAACTTTAGAACCTTAAACATAGGCTATTAATTGAATTGTATGCACAAGAATATCCATGTTTTTGTGCTGCAACTGGCTTTTGAAAGGCTGCTGCCTTTTCAGGTGCTTATCTGAGCCACTGTAATTGAATATGCAAGGTACCTCAACCTTTTTCAATGCAACTAAAACCTGCTTGCAAAAAAATTGTTTCTGAACAAGGCACTTTCAGTTGCTTCCAAAATAGAAAACAAAATTAAGGCACTAAGTGAGTTTTGAAATTACTTTATCTGTTTCATATGGGAAGAACTTACTGGAAACCACACATTATCAGGGTTCCTATTCACTAACTTCATTTTGATAGGAGTCACTTATATAATCTCCTTTGAAATATCTAAGGAGATTTACAGATGTCACTTTTGACAAGATTTCCTTGTGTATTATTTCTTTATGCATCATCCTCATACATTTGCATACATGGAACAAGGAAGAAAAAGAAACATTTGCCTTCTCAGCACTTCACTTTAGAGAGCAGGCCTTACTAACAAAACCTGCAGCCAGAGTAAGGAACATATTGATTAGGTGCTCTATTTCCTTCCACAAAACAGTAATTAACATCATTGTACTGGGAACAAGTTCTATCTAACATTGAGACAGTCCTTAGCATTTAATAGATACATCTATTTCATCAATTTTGGAAACCGTTTAACAAATCTGTGGACACCTATGATTTGTAAAATGAAAAGAAGCAAACACACCATTTTTCATAATGGATCCATTTTCTGGGAACACACCTATTCTATTGAAGCAATAGCTGTGTTACTCATTGGCCAAAGAAAGTTGATACATGTTTATTTATTTATAAACAACACTTTCTACTATTTTGTAAGAAAACCACAAGTAAGAACAGATACACAGATTCCTGATTTGCCCCATGTATTATTTAAAGAAACAGTGAAACTTTTTTTTTTCTGAGTTATGTTTTGTGAATCAAGAGGAAAAACCCTTAAATATTAAAATTTTTCTCCTAGTCTAACATTGGAGGAAAAGCAAAAAGAACACAATATTTTAAGTTTGATGAGCATCCAAGATCAGCAAGCATTGAATTCTACACTTTCATTTTTACAAAATGAACTTCTACAAAAGGAATCATATATTCCATACTAAAAAGTTACAACTGAGAAAAGAACATTAATTTTAGGGGGTTTATAATTTGGGGGGAAGAAGGGGATGGATATCTGATATGTACTTTTTCAGTCCTCTGAATGCGAGTACAGTTAAAAACACAGTATTTTCTATGACATCGCTAAATCTAATTAACACATAACGAGGGGTTTAGTTGGGAAAGATAATTGCACAGGATCCATAAGATGTTTGACACTTGTCTTCATTCCATTTTGGAAAAGTTTGTGAGAGATACAGAGTAAATATGCAGAGCAAGTAGCTCAGTCTGCAGTTACTATATTTATGTGCACATATACATAGCCTTGTGACTCTTCTGCGGGCAGGATGCCGCTGACTTTTCCATAACGTCAAGCGAGTGATTTATGTGATCAGGTGAAGACATGTACATGATATTTTTTTCCAGCTCATTTCCTCTCTCTGCCTGTACTTTAACTTGGAGATAAATTTAAGTTTCTGCTATCCAAACTGCATCTTGATGGAGAAAAATATCGAATGTTTTAATATTATGATTTAAGCAATTCTTAAATATGTTATTTCAGTGCCAATTTTGCACAGATGACATCTACTTGGATGAAGCACAAAAATGCTGCACTGCTTAAATCCCTATCTGCTCCCAGTGAGAAGTGTGAGTGCATTGCAGCGGTATGCAAGACCAGAGCAGGTCCAATCAATGTGCATGTACAGAATCACAGGATGCTGGACAAAGCGGAATTGCACAGTACATGTGGAATCTGTGTGTGTCTGTGGTGTGGGCCAAGCCATTGAGAGGGCACTGAAGCAGAAGTCTGAGAAGTGTGAAAAATTTTCAAAGGTAAGACTTTGAAAATCTGAATCAGATGGATCAAACTCAAGAACTTTTATTTGCAAGGGCAACTGTTTTGTTTACTGCTGTGGCAGCCAAACAGCCATCCAAAATGGAGCTTTTCCTGAACCACCTTTTTCAGTGCTGCAAGTGGATGACAGTACAAAAGTATTGTCTTTCTCTTCAAGAAACTTTGCAAGAAATTGGAAAACACACCTAAACTCTGAACGCAAGAGATGGAGACAAAGCTAATGTTTTGTTATGCTAATGACTGGCCAAAAGATTCAATTCCAGTTCAGGGCTTTTTTAATACCTTGAATAGACACTTAAGGAATTCTATTATTGAAGTCCTTGGCTAAACTAAAAATACGCATGGAAGCTAGCACTAATATCTCTTAACAGACCTCTCCTTTGAACTGCAATGGCAGGCACCACCTGGAAATGGACTGCATTGTCCCACTAATCTAGTCCTGAAAGCAGAAGCATTTCAGTGGAAGACTTCTCCATTATGCTGACTCAGAGACTTTCTCTTCCCTGAAGACATTCCTGCTGCTAAGAAAGCATTAGAGAAGGTTTGCTAATATAAGTACTCCTTATATTAGGAGTACTAATATAAGGAGTACTTATATTAGCAAACCCTGTCTAATGCTTTCTTAGCAGCAGGAATGTCTTCCACCACTCCTTTTGGTGGCTGGCCTCCAAGAAAATGTCTCAAAGGTGTTAGAAACATGACAATTAACACTCCATTTAATAAACAGAATAATTTTATTCTTATAAGATAATTTTGTTTTAAATCCTAATTTCTATATTAGCTACTGGGAAGACCTATTGATGGAATTAATATCACCGATGAAATTTGTAGAAGAATACAATAGTGGATACTAGTGAATCACCAAGGAGATCTGCAATTTTGAAGGAGAATGTTTCTTTTCTCCATCATCACCTTCTGTTAGATTTGCCCAACAATCCAGAGCAAACCCAAAAGAAATCATGAGTCACTGTCTAATAAATGCTGTGCACAGGTGAATTTTAATAATGATTTATTTGTAAAGAAACAAAAAACAATTTGAATTTAGATATATATTGGAGAGCAGCCAAAATTCCTCTGCCCCTCACCCATGGCCAATACCTACTTATGGACACAGCAAACAAGACAAACACACTCAGGAATCAGGCATCTTGCAGTTCAGTCCATCTTCTGTTCCACTGCATCGGGCAGAAGAATGGGATCATGTCTCAAATTGAAGTTAATCTCTTATGGCCTTTCAAGTTCAAGATGTACTCCTTGAAACCAGAGTTTCTCTTTAAACCTGTTTGAAAAAGGTCAGTTAATATTGCCCATATTTTTAATGGTGGCATAGACAATTCTTCATGGTCTTGCAAAAGTAAAAGATTAGAGATCAAATAAATAGTGATTACAGAGAGAACATAAAATATTCTAAATCTCATCTTACTGACTAGAAGATACTAGCTATAAACAACAGAAGATAAGAAAAAATTAGGATAAATCTAACCTTTCCATACAGTCTACATGTTTTAATCATACTGAATTCTCTATGTGACTTATGTAAAATTATGATGATCTTGCATGTATTTTTTCACTCAGGAATACCTGCCATAGCACAGCAATATGGGAAAAACCCTGAACAAAATATGTGGGATCAATGCTTTGTCAGCTGGTCATGAAGCAAGTGTGCAGGCAGCTCACAAGGAAAAGGACAAAGCTTTTGAACCAACACATGCAAAAACTTTCCTTTATGTTCACAAGTTATGCTACATCTAGATAGATAAACCTCAGAAATTTAAAGACAAAAATACTCTTTCTATTTTATAAGAGCCCAAATTCATGAGGTGAGATTTCATCCTGTGCTGGAATTCACAGGGATTAGAGACTTCATGTATCTCATTTATTTAATCTGAAATTGCCCAGTGGGAAGCACTGTTATTTTTAATCAATTAATGAAAAACAACAGTTCCTGTCTTATTAGGCTTGCTACTTATGCTTCAGAAGAAGACTTGCCTAGTAGAAAACCTCACTTATATACTCCGCCCATGAAACTTCACTTAGCTCCATCAATTTGCACTTCTGTAATACTTTGTGTTTTAAACTCTTCGATCTTACATTAACATTTAGATTATGACTAGATTTCAAAAAAATATTTCACTAAACATAAATACCTTGCATAGGCTCAATTTTGTAATGTATTACTAGTTCTTTGATCTAAAAAATTCATATCTTTTGACGAAGAATTAAGTGAAAAAAGGAGTCACATATTATGCACATTACATATATTGCCCTGAAATTCATAGATTAGGAAGAGTGTTTGATGCTTTGTAACTTAAGGTCCTTACAGTTGCTACAGTAGTACAAGTTGCAGCACGGAGTAAGATGCAGGTTACCTTACTGGAGTACAATTAGCCACTGGCCTTTCTTCTCCCTCACAGGGTGTGTCCTGGGCTTGGACTAGCTCCATTGTGGTGACATTCACTTCTTCTGAAAAGTATCCATCTTCACATTCTGGTTTAGCCTGAGTTACATTGGGAGTGCTGGGGGGTTTATTCTTCTCTGAAACAAAACATGTACATTAGTTGCTCGTGTAACAAGGCAAGAGGGTGCCAAAAAGCATGCAGCTGGCAGGACGAGTCACCTATCACTGTCACGAAAGCAGAACAGTGTGCCTTTCCAATTTCATTGCTGGCAACACAGATATATTTCCCACTATCAGCAAGGACTACATTTCTTTTTAAAAGGTAATAGATATCTCCTAATTTCTCAATCTGTAAAACAAGAGAATACACATAGGGGATAATTAGTACTACAAAGCAATATAAATTACCTTTGTCCCAAGAAAAATTTCAAGAACATTAGAACATACACTGATATCTCCAGATACTACTTGGATGCCATCCTTTGTCCAGCAGACATGTGGTTTGGGCTTTCCATGTATAGTGCAATGCAGGATTAAATCTTCTCCTTCATGCAGAGTTCTATGTCCAAACTTTTGTACGAAGTTTGGCTGTTCTCCTTGTACTGAAAAAAAAAATCTAATCAATATTCACTGTGTTTTAAGAGACATAATTAAAACAACTGAAGAAAATAATCTGTTCTGGTAAAGTTTATCACATTGACAGACAAAGAGAGCCTTTACTGCTGTCTGGAACTCAGGTTAACTTGTTTGCAAGACAGTTGGCACATATCATTTATCTATCTAAAAAAAACATTTGTTAAAAACATGGATATTAAGCACCCAAGAATGTAATGCATGAGCATAGTGGTATTAATTCCATGGAAATGGTAAAGAATCATGTTATTTGATAAGATATTAGGCAAATCTGTGTGAATTGTTTCAGTGAAGGCAGAAGATTAATTATTCCACACAAATTTAAAGTGATAAAGTCATGAGAGCAAATTTTATAATTTAGTGCATTATTGTACATCACACTTTCTTCACTCCCCCCCCCCCCCCATTATTTAAAAAAAAAAAGTTATTGAAAAGATTTTAAAAATTGATATTTGCAATAATGGAGGGCAGAATGATGCCTCTCTGCTACTTTGACCACATCATTATTTTGGCCATCATTAATATTGAGACCATGTGCCACCACATCATCCAGTACAAATTTGGTTCAGATGAAGGATGGGCAAGTAATTGCTTTTCTATTGCAATATCCAAAGCACATGAGATTGATTTTGTGCTAGCCTCATGCCAGCTGAGGAAGGACAGATGATGCCTGAACCTCTACAAGGACTGATCAATACAAATTAACCCATCAAAATTGAAGAAATTTTGATCATCAGCATCAGTTTGCTTTCTGTGACTTGTAACTTAATGAGCTATAAAGCTGGATTTATTGAATCTTTGTATTACTACCTAAGGTTCCACTTATATTCCACCTACAAGGTTACAGTAAAAAGAGAAGACAAGCTTAGAATTGACTAAGTATTCTTGACACAGGGAATATAAAGCAGAGAGGATGTTAACACAAGAAGAACTCACGAAGACATCCTACAATAAAAATTATCTTTTTGCATCTCTATCACATGAAGAATGTGTCCTTCTTCCTCTTTAATATATATTGTACCACATTTCCAAAATATTTGTCGAAAGTTATCACTGGTCTTCTCTGAAATAGAAAGGTACTGAAATGTGTGTTAAATGACAGAGTTTGAAACTGCCATGCCACCATTATTCCACTGTTTAAGAGCAAAATTTTTTTCTTTATGCTATTAAGAAACATAATCAGCTTATCTCACACAGGTGCCCATCAACTTCTAACCCCAAATATATTGAGCAAAAGGCTATTTTTGCCAAGTGTGGGCCTGCTGGCATCACAAGGCAGACATTTTGACCATTGTATTAATAATTTCATTCCTTAGGTGAGCTCTTAGTTGCAATAAGCTTTCAAGCTTAGCTGCTTTTCTATTTTTTCTAGGTACTGCAGGACTGAGGCACCAATACAAAGCAGAAGAATGTAAATTTTACTCTCCCACATTTGTGCTAACCTTGTGTGACCTCTGTATTAGCCAGCCAGAGCAGCTCAAACAACTCAGTTCTTAGCTCTTGAAGGTTAGCATGTGCAAGCTGCCACCCTCATTGCATTGCATTGCATGCATCTGGAGCCCAGAAATTTGAGATCATCAGCTTCACTTCAAGCAAGAGAACCAAGTTTACATCCCTGCCTACTCTTTGCAGGCAGTTAGCAATAGGTCACAAGTAGAACATGATTAGCTTGTATTCCAGCAGAAAATATTAAGTGGGCTTCAGCCACTCCTCAGGATAATTTTGGCTGGATTCCATTACTTGGAAGTTTGAATTTCCTTGTTTAATCATGTTGCATCTCATACCAAAATGATTTTTACCATTTAAAAAAAAATCTTAGTGGAAAGGTGACAGTAATAATCATCAGATCACATCTTGACTTTATATCAGTAAGGCAGCAGAATATAAAAACTGAAATATTCAGTTTCTAGAGAACAAAGGGAAATGTATGTGCAAATAAAACCATGAAATGACAGTTCCTGCAACTCTTTAGGGAACAGGCTTTACCTCAACAAAGTCTGTTGTAAAAGATTTTATCATTTGACAGCAACCTTCAAAATAGAATGAATGGTTATATTTCACCAGTGGTTTTCCCATGATATCATAACAAAAACTCAGAAGACAATTGGTTAATTGCAAATTATTTCTTGGCTGGACATCCCATAATGTCTACATCCACAAGGGTTAGAACGAACAGATCTGTTCCTTCATTGTGGGAAAAAATAATCAAGTAGCCAGTGGTACTGAAATACCATCCTTACAGGTTCAGGCAATAATTTTGTCAACTATTAAATATTCCACAAGTTATCTGTAGGGATCAGTAGAGTTATGCTGCAAACTGGTGAATAAGCACAGAAAAATCATCAGCCTGGAGGAATGCAAAAACTGCAGGGGAAAAGTCCACCTTCATCTGTCTATTACAGAGCCTTCACCCCTGCCTGAAGTCTCTCTCACACACAGGTGTGCAGGTCAAGCCAAATTGGTTTTAACAGCCAGTTTTTAAATTAAATTGCTTCACAGTTATTCTCAATCTGTTTACTCTAGACATGTAATTTCCAGTCTCTGGTGTCTTGAAATGTGATATTAGCAATTTTATGAACTTCCCCTGTCTTCTCTATGAATTTAGACTAGGCAGATTCCCACCATGCTGCTTAGAGATTTTGGAATTGCTCAGCATTACTCTAAATCAACAGTGTACTTTATTGTTTTGAGATTTTGTCTCAGTCAAGCTCCTAACACAAACAGAAGGATCCCTTTATTAGGAATATTAAGGAGGTCTCATGACCCAGTTAAGTTGAAATATCCATAATCCCAGAGCTCCAGTCTCCTTGAATACCATGTGTAACCTCTTTAAAATCTTGGCAGTAATTTTTCAAGACACAGTTCCTCTAGACCACAGAAAATAATACATAGAAAAAAATGACTCCTTTACCCAAGAAAAGACTCCAGAGAAAGGTGCAGAAGTAAGCATACCTTACTAGTCATTTGAGAGGAACTCACCTTCTCCACTGCAGCTCCAGCCACATCTGATCCCATCTTGGTAATGACTCATCTTCCCTCTGCCTACTGACTCAAACCTGCCACCTCACACAGGCTGCTCCTCTTGAAAAATTAAAACAATTAATTCCTTTCCCACTCCAAATTTAGGTACCTTGTGTAAACACGCCTTCACACAACTCCATGTCTTGTAGTCAGGCAATATCTTTCACCTTTTCTTAAAGGGTGTCTTCAGATGGGGAAGGAGGAAGGGAATGGAGGTTAGTTATGTGCCTAATGTCTTTCTTCTAAAGATGGTGGGACTGAGGCTTAAATCTTCTCTATAATGGAGCCATTGGGAAGATGTAAACATTTTGGGGTCTTGACATAACTATAGGCTCAAAACTGTGACTGCAATGAGGGGAAGTCAGAGCTGTGAACCAAGAAAGAACCAGAACCATACAAAACACCCAGATGTATTCCCTGCTCTACAGAATGGTTAAAAGAAGGAAGAGGTAAAGCAGGCATAGTATAGACTATTAAAAAAAAACAATGAGAGTGGGAAGCATTATGTTAAGATTATTGCTGCAACAGAATGTTTTTTTCCTTCAAAGAAATACTAGTGCATCATGAGACTACATCACTGTCACTCCTTTTTTTTTTCCTTTTTTTTATATTATCTAACCAGAACACAGCTGGAATTTTCCAGTAATTTTTTTAAGGACTCATTTGAGTCCTTAAATAAAGGGTATTTAAATCCAGACTGCCAGCACAGCAGTAACCAGTGTTGATTATGTCTTTGTTTACAAAGCAGAACATTAAAACCACAAGATTTTCAGAGTCCTGCTGTGAATCCAGTATCTCTAATCACTCTTTTTGAAATCTTGTTTCTTGCAGCAATTAAAATTGTGGCTGATATCCACCCATTAAAAACTGTGCATTTAAAGCTATTCCTGGATGAAAGTAAATGCAATACCACACTCACAAAATCAACTTTTGTTTACCTAAAATTCACAGAAATGGTAAAATTCTCAGAGGAAATTTTTAACAAACAAACAAACAAAGGTATTATATACTTCTACAATGATTTATTAAGATCTAAGTTGCCATTATTGTGAAATGTAAAATACAGTGCAGGAAAACAGGTGAAATTTATGCCTGAGAAAATTGTTGTGAATCTACATTTTTGGGAGATGACTGAACTTAGAAAGTGGTTCATTAAGGGTAATACCAAGTTAGTTAGAACTTACTGTGTTCCCCCATCTGTTCACCACTTCCTCCTCCTGCTAACTCTCATTGCTGTGAGGTTATACCATAAGAACTTCTCCTTTTTCAAAGTTACAGGAACTTTTTAAACGTTGCAGTCACTAGGCCAAAATATCTGACCCTCTGCAATTACAATGTATATCCTTTTCATAGGAGGCTACACGGTAAAAGTTTGCTTCATTCCAGCAAATTATGCAAGAGAAAGTAAATATTTCATCTTTAAACATTTTCCATAGCAATTCAATTATAACATGAAAGCTGGTAATGAAAAGATGCAGGAAGAAAATCATATAGCTGTTTGTCAACTCTTTTTACTGCATAAATACAACAAATACTGAGGCTGAAGGATATATAAATTAAGTCTTATATTTGAGGATATATAAATCAAGTCTCGCACTGGCACAATTACATCACTGTTATGTAATAGTTAAAAAAATTAGAACTTTAATAAAAAAATATATTTGTGATTGTCCTTGTCAAGAAGGAAATACAACTGTAGATGAACAAAGTATTGGTTTGGATTTACTGATTTGAAGTTAAAGGATAATAAGGATAATTCTGCTTGACTGACTTTTTTTTTTTTTTTTAAATTTGAATACACTTTTGGATAGTTCCCCAGTTTGGTTGATTCTGTGTGAAATCAGTGTGTTAAAAATTTTAAACGAGTACTAATGCTCGCTTCATAAATTATTAAATTTCTTGTCTTATACGGACAATTTAGAGGATTATTAGAAATATTTGTATCTTTAACTTCATAAGAAGGCAGAGAAAGTATCACAGACATCTATTTAAGCAGAGCGGAATGTTGGAATGTTTCATTTTGTAAACATTTATTCTATTGTTTGCTAGATGCCACTTACACAAATCCTGATGGTTCTGGGTCAGTTCTGTAGCACAATCACAACTCTGTTGGAACTACTGCAGCTTTCCTTTGTGGAGAGTGTATGCTGGGCTGAGACAGATCTAAATCTGATCTATGTTAGCTCAATCATGAATGGTATGATACCTTTACTAAAAAGCTTTGTTCTAAAAATATTTTTTGTAAGCATACAAGCAAACATGTGGTGAAAATAATACATTCTATGTTTAAAAAAAAAAATCCAACACCTTTCACATCCCATCCCAAGAGAAGACATATCCCAAAATATACAACAACCTGAGCACTCTACCTGGTGCTATACTGACATTTAAAACCTACAACCATTAAAACTGTTTCTGATGCTTTGGAATGCCTACATTTTTAGAAAGCAATATTCAACCTCAGATTCTAGAAAATCATTGTAAAGTTTTTATCTCAACATCACTATGAGAAAGTAGAATAAACACAGAATACTGGTAATAAAGAAACAAACAATATATCCATTTTGCCATAAAAAGTGGTTTGGTACACATTGTGAAAATGCAGTGTAAGACAATAAATTCAACATGTGATAATTAAGTCCAGTGCAGTCAATGTTGTACTTATTTAGTGAATAGCCAGTACATTAGTGATACACTAATATAGATGACACACAGCATTATCCAGTCTATTCTTGCAATAGGTGGCCTGTTACCTTGCACGTGAAGAATGGCACTTGAGGAGGCAGTGCCGTTCAAATTTTTAGCCCGAGCAACATAGAGGCCAGCATCTTTATCACACACCTTCTGAATGAACAAAGTATGCTTTGTCTCCTTTTGTAAAAGCTTTAAGTGCTCATCTGCAGTCAGTTTCTGGCCCTTCTTGTACCTGAAGCAGAGAGTCAGTTTGCAAGTCAGTTTTATCACTGCACGCCACACAGAACTTTGCAAATTCAGACAATCTCTGTCACACTACAGCCGCAGCAAGAGACAGAGAACTGCTGTATTCTCATTTCTCAGTTTTAAACTTAGTCTGTCAATATGCATGAACAGTTAAACAATGCAAATTACTAGATAATACATTCTTAACAGTAGAAAATTCGGCTCTGAAAATGAGTTTCAACAGACAAGTTACAAGTCTCTCACTGCAGTGTCAGTGAGGTAACAAGGGCCTGGACCCTTGATTTTGCGCTGAGACATTTTTGCTAATAGGTCCTGAGCCAGTCCACACCCAACTCATTAACAGGCTCTAAAGGATCAACAAACTATCTAAACTTGTATCCTCACCAAGAACCTGCCTCCATCCCAGCCCACTTAACATTTACCTAGCTCACATCATCAAACAGGATAGAACAATGCATCAAGAGTTACTTCAGTGAATTGGTGCCATATTCTAACACTTGAGGATCTGTCATAGGGTATTGGTATTGACTCCTGATTTAAAAATGGAAATCAGAGAAAATTCTGGCTCTCCTTGCACCATGATGTTTCAGCGTAGGCTACATTTAACCCAACACAAACATGAAAATATTTTTCCACATGCATATCCAAAGAAATTGCTATACCAGTACAAAATACATGTTATTGGGGAATTTTTAATTAAAAACATTTTTTTTTCCATTTTCATGAATTTCTAATTTGCAAAATTGATCCAGTTGAATGTTATCTTTTTGAAAGACAATATGTCAATACTGTATATATTTTTGGGCTAAATTAATGTTTTCTTACAATAAAATTAATATCTTGTTTCACCAATAATACTCCTCAGTCTGTACAATACTGGTATTTAAAACAAGGTAACTTTATTGATACCAACAGAGTATAGCACCAAGGTTGCATTGTCCAGTATTCTTCTCAGTGCCACCGAAAAAATTTCAGTTTAACAAAAACGTACAGTTTAATTCTTTAAATGTGTAATAATAATATTAACATAATTTTTTCCAGTAAGAGGCACATTTAGTTTTAATACATGAAAAATAAAGGCCTCCATTTTGAAAGACTAATGGAATAAGTGGAGAAAAGACAAATGAGGTAAAATTCGAGGAATACATGACATAACATATAGAATTATGAAAAAAATCCTGAGATCCTGCCCCTCTTTCAGTCCCTGCTCCCTTTGTCAGGGAATTTTTAGAGTTCAGATGTTTATATTGCATCATCTATATTTCTCACAAATCCAATAATAAAGTAATCTAAGTAGACACATAGCAATTAAGAGAGATATAGACCATGCACACCAATATATGATATAAAAGTGATTCTGATTCTCTTAGTGTAGATATTTAGGTGGTGTTTTTTAACATGTAACCTTAGTTTTGATATCTGAATTTCACAGACGTGTAAATGTGTTCCCATCTACATAGTGACGATATAAATATTTCAGTGTGCATGCAATCTGTGTCTGTCCATACGTAGTGCCCAGAGCCTGGGAAAATGCAGGTGAATTTATTTATAGTAAATGTGAACCATGCAGTTGTTTTAAGAAGGCATTCAACAAGTAGAATGCCATATTCCAGAATAGGAAAACTGAATGATGATTTTGCTTGAAAACACTGGATATGTTTGCAGTACTTTGATACTCTCATTCCTAAAATTTGGTACAGAGAGATTATTTCAAGTTAGTTAATTGTTGAAAACAATTCTGAAGGTGGAAATCATGCAGAGGTGTGGAGTAGAAAGGATACAATCCATTTATTCTAGCCTACAGATTAACTGATTTGGTTATGAAAGGTTCGTGGTGGCTCGCTACTGGGTCTATTTACTGCTTCTCATTGCAAGCTACCCACCATGTCAGTGTAGGCTCTGGGAATCCCGTTACTTCTACTTCCAAAGTTACCGGAGAACCTTCCATGACGGTTTTGTTAGACAGAAGCTGGGAGAAGTTAGGCGCCTGTCCAGTTAGGCTGGCCATGCTGTTCTTTTCTGAAGAACTTTTAATCTCTTCTCGGGTAACCATCTGCCTCTGACAGCTTCTGGTGGCGTCTGATTGAAACACGAAACCTGAGAATGCATCGGGCAAAGCATGCAGCCTGTCCTGGGATTTAGTACAGTTATTCAAGGCATGCAATTTTTCTTGCGTTTCTGCCATGCTTTTATGAAGTTCAAGGTGTTGTAAATGTGTTTTGCATGTTTCACTCATCATGCTATCTACTGGTTTGGCTTTTATAGGGCAGGAAGCAGTGCTAGTTTCAGAAATTCCTTGTGAGCTGCAAGTCAAAGGAGATTCTGCTCTGACTTTTGGACCAGAATCTGTTAAAGAGATACAAAACTTTTGAAAGTGATCTGATGGGCTTTCCATTCTATTATTTGTAGCATCAGCAAAAGCAAAATTTGTTAAGAGGTCAGGTGCTTCCATCAGTTTTACCGTTCTAGTGGTTTTCTGCAAGCTATAGGAACTGACATGCAGACTATGAGAACTACAACAGAACTGCTCTTCTAGCTCTGTTTCAGAATGTAAGAGGTTGGATTCTGGTGTCTCAGAAAGCGGTGGCAATGATATATCATCAGGTGATATACACTCATATTCATCTCCAGAGGGTGTTTCTTCTGCCAGGAATTCAGTCTGTAAACCATCCTCTTTGGCTGAGGATGACAGCTCTGTATCCTGTGAAACAAGATCCTCACCAGCTGGACAGATAACTGAAATATCAGCCAATATATTCCTCTCCTCGAACTGGGAGGGGAAAGAAGAGAAAGGAGAGAAAGGAAAACAAAGAAAGAATTATCATTCAATACATCCCCTTGTCATACAAAATCTAGCAACAATATTCTAATTAAGCTTGATGTATTCTGAGAGGAAGAAAGAAATGGGGCAAAAAACAATGAATCAGAAAATGTTGCAGCAGCTTATTGGAATTTCAAACTGCTCAAATAGATTCTAGAAAATATTATTATAACTATGTATAAGTATTTATTATAACAGTAACAATAAACCAGAAAGTACCTTTCCATAAACAAAGGGCAACCTGTGGATTTCCTGTAGCTTCTGTTTATATGAGCATTTGCAAGGGAAAGGTGGTGGAGGAGGAGGAGTAGGTGGCCTAATTGCATTTAAAGGGAAAACAGTTATTTAGCAATGAAAATATATTAACAGCCAAGTTGCTGGACTGGTTAAAAAATAAAGCTAGCACCTCCATAGCATTTTATATTTCCTCCTCCTTTTTTTTTCTTTTTTTTTTTTTTTTTTTTACTTGCCAGCTGTTAAAAGATCCTCCCAAATATTGAAAGAAAAGCAATGTAAAAATTATGTTAACTTGGAGCCAGGAAAAAAAAAATCCCTCTCATCATGTTTCAAATAGAATTGGGTGAGGCATTTGTGCATTAATTTTAATCACAAAGCATCAAAGTCATCTGCTTTGTTAATTACGTCTCTGCCTCTTGATTTTTGTGTGAATGTAATCACATATTCAGATTGATTTCATTTGTGCAAAGGCTCTCAGAAAAGTTGTGCATAATGTTTCCTTAAGCTACTCTCTCATTGTTGAATTCTATACACAAATATGTAATCTACTAAGTATTGTTTCTATCACCTATAAACTGCCCACTCAAATAAATTGGGTGATACACTGAAAGCAATTTCATTGCTTTCCAAAATAGGTCTCTTTAGCAGTATCCAGTACAAGAGAGTGATGGTATATTTGTTTTGGTTTTCTTTTTCCTTTACTGCTCAAACAATCTAACAATTAGTGAAAAAAATTTTAAAACACCCAGAAATAAGAGAACCTCATATGTACCCTGGTTATTTAGACATGTTAGTTTTAATATAGATGCTTTCCCAAGTTATTACCTTTCTTATTTCAAAGCAATGTGATTCATGCCAGACCTACAAAAACATAACTGGAAGCAGGTTGGGATTCTACTGTGTCTATTTTACTAAACAATTCAATTCAGATGAAAGACAAAGTTTATGTTTTACTATGAAAATGTTTCCCACAAGCATCCCCTGATGAACTCTGACCCCTGAAGAGACGGAAGAAGACACTGGGGAAGAAGCAGTGGAAAAGAATGACAGGTGAACTGTGAGTGAGCAAGCTGCCAGATAAGCTTTGGCAGCATGGGACCAAAAAAGCAGGAGGATCAATGTGCCATGAGAAGGCCTAGCACACTTTTAAGAGGGCTATATTTGAAGCAAATTAATACTGGGAAAGCAGCTTGCAGAAGCACAGACAAAATTAGAGATTGCTGGCCCACTGTTCAAGGCTCTAGTGAGATGAACCTGCTACTTCTTTAAGTGAAGTATGGAGTGTTGAAAAGGGTAGAGGCACCATAGCTGCCACAATCCTCATATGATATTTGCTGTTTTGCATACCCTTGACTTCTCTCCTTGGCAGCTGAGACTCAGTCTGATGAGGACTGACAAAGCTGTGGCTTAGCAAAATAGAGCTATGGACACCTGCTGAAGAGATTCTCCTGAGGGACGCTCTTTGGAGCAGTCACAAAATTCTGAGTGAAATCTGGGTTCCAAGTCAATGCTGAAGCTCCCACTGACTTGGAGGTAAGAAAATTAATTAGGTTTAATTTTGGCTCATCAGCATATTACAGGACATTTTGTATTGAACTGAAGGAAATTATATTAGTTGAATTTCTACAAAACATCACTGTTTAATATCTTGCAGTATTTGTCTATGTTAGCAGTTTGCAAAATGGAATTTTTAGGTCTCTAAATCTGTTACCAATGGATCCCACCTTTCTAAGGACTTAAACCCACTCCAAATTATCAGACTATTTTACATAGGAAATTATTTACATTTATGTCCAGGATCCCAAGCCTTCAAAATATTCTTTAAGCTAAAGTAATTAATCTCATAAAATATAGATCTGGCTTTGCTTTGCCTGTATTTCTAAGATTTCATTTATTCAATGATTATTTGGAAACTTTAATATTCTTCTATTGTAAATCCATAAATAAAAGATGTTTGTCAGTTTGGATTTTTGTCATTCTAAATGCTCAGTCTTGTCTTATGTTTTGTGAATTGTCCTCAACATGGATGCAATCCTTACTTTGGATTATTTATGATCTCTGATGCAGAGAATCTTGGCAACTGAAATCCAACTTAAGTGTTTTGAGATGAGGATAAAGATGATTATTTGATGGTGAGTTCTGTCATTTCTTCAATATTTTTATACCAATATTACAGCAAATTATATTTGATGTGATGTCCTATTGAACAACTGACAGCTGCAGTTGCGTTCCTTCATTGTTTCTCTGTTTCCTGTTATTCACACTGGTTTTAAACTGAATCAATGTGCTTGTTTTGTCAGGTTTTTGGTAACACTGTAAATGAGAATATAATCAAAACTTACCAATGTAACAATAGTCCTCACTTTTGATACACAACGAATTAAAGAGTAGAACTCCCTTGAGAGTACACAATGATGCCCATCAATCTGATTAAATGTAAATTGATATGAACAACACATACTTGTTTAGTGCCTGTAGGAGACAGAGTATTGCTTCTCTTCTCACCAATGCTTTCTGAATTTGCAAGCAATTCACCCGGTGCCGTCTGAAAGAAAAATGTTTTAAAATCCTGCTTTTTTCCCTGATTAAGATTTTATTAATGCAACAAATAATCATCATTTCTACATTTTTTTAGTTCAAATTCTGAGCTATGTTTCTCTCATAGAATATTATTTATAAATCAAATATTTTCCTAACTTGTATCTAGGCATCATAAGAAGTCTAGGGCTCTGGGAATAGTATCAGCAGTCCCCACTACTACTTCTTATATTCCCTTAAGTTTTATTTTTAAAGGAGAGAGTTCAAGAAGAACTCTTTTTCATGGAGGAATGGTCACAAAGAGAACCTCTACATTAAGAATACTCTGGCAATAGGACCAAAGGAAAATTGATAAAAGATTACAAAAGAAATAGTTTTTAGAAAACAGAAAGATATATAAAGTCATGTGAAAAATGATAAAAAATAAAAATTCATAGGGGAGAATATGTGGACTGGATAGGCGGGAAAGGGGCAACTGAAAATAACTGAAAAACAATTGACCAAGTCTACACTGATAATCCACCCATCCAAATGGAGGCTTTAAGACTGAAAAACAAGAACTCTTTTAATAACAAGAACTCTTTTAAGAAAGAGTTCTTGTTATTAAAAAAACCAATTAATTGAACTAACCTGCTCCTTTTGTTCCACTTCTTTAACAGCCACACATGCTTCTTGACCATTTCTTTCTTCTTTTTTAACAGTAATCAGCTCTTCAGAAAAGTCAACTTTCTGCCATGTGAAGAGAAAATTAAGTAAGTTTATACACAGTAAAAGGTAGGAATAGTTAGCTCTACACTGATTTATGCTCTGTACAACAGAGAAAACACCAATGTGAAAATCTGTCATCAGCACAGGTGTAAATTGCTTATGGCAAAAAAAAAATGCAGCAAAACCCAGTTGATTCATTCTTGGACAAGCAATGACAGCATATTGTGAAGCTGACAGGATCTTTTCGGAGGCAAGGAAACTATAGAAGACTATAATTCTTCAGTATATAAGACTGAAGAATTCCAGAAGCTAATCAAGATTCTGAGGAATATGAACCAACTTATACACAGGCTCAGTAAGGGAGAATAGAGGATTAAGTAACACAGTTATATGAAAAAAGAGAACAAACAACAATTTCAGAAAAGATATCAGGATTGCAGGAAAACAGTTCTAGGGAGGAAAGAAACATTTGTGAGTGTCTATAATCAAAATTTTTTTAAAGGTGGAAAGGGAAGAATGTGGTCTAAGCATAAAACATAGAAAAAGAAATTTGGACAACCATAATGTATTTTATGAAGACTTGATGAATCCTTAAAAACCTGTTATGGAATCTTCCACAGATTTCAAAGAACGTAATAGTGACACAAGATAAAGAAAGCCAAAAGCTTTATAATTACAGTTTTGTGTCTTCCATATCTTTAGCTGCCCAGCCAAAAGTTACAGTCTTAAACAAGTCTCTTATAAGAAACTGCTGCATTATTAATTTGCTATTCTAGCAATAAACAAGTGAAAATTCCATGAGATCTTTTCAGTCTATTTTTTTTCTTTTAGGAAGAAAAAATAGGTTTAATTTTGTACTTGAAATAAATCAGGTTTTTTTCAGGCATTGAGCAGCCATGTAAAATTAGGAAAGATTATGCAATACATTTCCCCTAAATTTGTCATGCCTTAAAAATAACAGGAAGTGAAACTCAATTTATAGTCATGGCATTCCATACAGATGGCACAGACAGTCTGCTGAATTATTTATTCTTCATAAGATACAGACATTGACGGTTGATATATTCTGGAAATGTTCAATAAGAATATTAGCTTTTAAATCTTAGACTACCACATAATGTAAAAAAAACCTTTTCCATTTAAAATACTTGTGGAACTCTATTGTAAAAAAATTCAATAATTTTGTGTAAATTAGTCAAAATAAGGTAGTAAAATTAGTTTGAAATTCCACTTGACTTGAAAAGATCATACAACATTTCTGTAGAAAAGATGAAAGGTTCAAGCCCTCTTCTGACAGAACCTGGGACTACTGTCTTGCACACAATAGTGTTAAAGAAATACACAAATGGGGAGGAGAATGGGCATTTATGTTGAAGTTGCTATATGGTCACAGTCCAAGACAAAGCCTTCTTCCCATTCACCTGATGACCTTTGGCATTCATTCATATTTTTGGCATCTCTTACTCCTTTAAAGTGTATAAATGGATACTTTGAGTGTTTGTCAATTTTATAGTATAATTCCATCAAAGAAAAGTGAAGGAACATGCACTTTGTACCAACAAAAGCAGGATATTTAAGCTTATCTTATTTTTTCCACCTTCACAGAAGAATTAACTTGTCAGCTGCTGCTGCATGAAGGAGATTTTTTAGGTATTACTTTGAGAATGAAGGGGGGGTGGAGTAGACAGTCTTAATTATCTACCCCATCACCAGTCTTCCATAATTCCTCCTCAGTTAATGTTACATTTAAATACATCCACAGCAGTTTATCAGAACATGAAACTAAAAATGCTGCTCTCATAAATATTTATGTAAAAGCAAAGCTTTTCTATCTCAAATGACTTTGGCTTTAACACAATTTGTTTTTCAGGATGTCTTTTCCAAGAGGGAGCCAAGTGAGGGTGGTTGGCATTTTGTAGCTCTGCAGTTACCTATCTTACAATATCAAAGGAAGAAGTATGAAAAAAAAGTATTTGTCTAGATAGTCAAATAAAATTTAACATTTTCTCTTAAAGGTTTCTTGAAAGGAGTAACTGTTCTGAAAGAAGCAAAGGAAAAGAAGCTCAGAAGAAATATTTAGTGTCCAAACAAGTAGCACGTCATTGATTCATTACAGTAATTACCTAACGTAACAGAAAACTGAACAACTAAGAAGTAATTGATGCTACCATAGATGATCCTCACTAAAAGCACTGATTCAGACCAAGATTTACCAAGCATGATAAATCGACACAGATGCAATACATTCTCCAGTTTAAAAAACCATACCTTTATCTCCTTAAGTTCTCTCAGAGATCTGCACAACCCATCAACGGAATTCATGATTTCTTCATACTTTGATACGGTTTTTTCTACATACTTCTTTCCTTCTTCAATCCCTACAAAGGCAAAACATCATGAAAGTAGAACAGAATGCCTCAAACAGACCTGCAAAAATCCGTGTAGTTTGTTACCCCAAGGGACTACAATAAACACATTTTTCTGTGTTTTGTTTCGCTGGAGGAATTCTGTCATTCCTAGTAATGTGCTTTCCCAGCTCATACTAGCTTACTTGAGATGCGTCCTCATAGTTTCTGCAGGTCTTCTCTCTGGTTAGTAATACTGCTTTAAAAGATGCTGACCTCATACATTGTCCCCTGAATTCATTGCTACATTATACATCTAGGAGGCACTTAGATCCCTGTGATAAGAAATACAAAAGAAAGGCTCAATGGAAAAGGTTTTTCCCATGTAATGACTTAAAGGACACTGAGCAACTTCTTTCTCCTACTCTTCCTAATCAGCTGTTGTCAAAAATCTGTTCTGTCATCTCCTTTCCTGCAGATAGGAATGTTTAAAATACTGAGAAGGCTTAAAAAAAAAAAAAAGAGAGAGAAGAGAAAAGAAATAATCTACTCTCTAAATATTCTTTCCACTAAATTAAGAGGAATTTAAAAGGCCAGTTTGGCTGCTGAAATATTTTTAGCTTTACTACTTGAATTGATAGGCTACACAAAATCCCCGTGTGTTTGGATTGTCACATTATCTTTGGAAAAATTAACTTTAAAAAGTATATAAAAATAACAAGTGGGACAAAAAAAGGCAAAATACGAAATTTTTTGACTTGCAATTTTTTTGGTCAACAATGTTCCAAATCAACACAATTGCAAATACAGTATCTAAATAGCAGTCTACATAATTTGCTAATAAAAAATTGACAATCAAATCCTACCAGTTATTTACAGTTATAATGTAAAAAATTAATTCAGCACTGAGATATAGCATTATAATATCCTCTGGCTTCAAAGGCTTGCCTGTTATGAGAGAGCTTAAGCCATGAAATCTTAACTCAAAGCTCATGAATATTGCAAGGACATTTTGATTTCAAGGTGAACTCAGGCTGTATACAGAAAACCAAGTACATACCAGACTGGAAGAGTAGTTTCATATCTTTACTTTTTGTAAATATTGGTTCTGAAATCCTTCACCTCTTCCAATCAATACTTTAAAACATTTAGTTTTTTTAAAATTCATTGGATTTTCATCTTAAATGAACAAAACTAGGAGTTTGCTTACTTCCACCCCAAGTTACTGCATTTTGTCCCCACAGTACATTACCAGATATCTCCTCACCGTATAACCGTCTAGCAAGGTCCATAATCTGCTGAATTTTTTCTTCTTGTTCAGGCACTGCAGGTTCAATAAACTTATTGAATTGCTTATAGAGAGTCTCTATTGCTTCTCTTGTTTTGCATTCTGCAGAGTAGTTGCCAACTCTAATCACTGTTGCGCTCACATCTTCAAACCAAAATTGACACTGAGGGATAAAAAAACTGCATTACAATGAATTACTATGAATGAATCTGCAGTTCAAGCTGTTGAAGAATAGACTGGATTATTCTTAGACTTTCCTTAATCAGTGGCATACAGTATATCTTAAATATTCTGACTTAAATTTAACCTGAGAAACATTTGTTCATTACTAATGGTGCTTCAAGCATTAATGGCTGTTAAATTTTCATTAAGTACTATGCCCACGCTCATCTTACAAGTGTGGTGAGGTTATTATTTAATGGTTCTGCAAAAACATGTTTTGTTTCTGAGCTCTTTCCACCTTGTATATCAATTGGCTAATTTCAAAATCTTCATGTTATGGCCTCAGTTATAGCTGTGTAAGGGCAGAAAGGTTCTTTAAATTTAACATTCAAGCAGACAGGCTTTTTGGTCTCAGCAACCACTAAACTCACCAGGAATCTTTCTACTGACAAGAATGGGCTTTAGAACATCCCCATAATAAACATCTTTGGTTAACAATACTCAGAACAGAACACAATCTGGTGTTCACTCAGAATCACCAGTATTGCATCATTACAGGAAGTGGCAAAAAATCACCATTTCTAGCCACTGTTGAAATCAGCATTTAAGACTGTGCCTATTTGCTGAAAGAAAAGTTTTGAGTAAAAGGTGATACTTTACACTCAGTTAAAATTTTTTTTTAAAAAGGCAGTCTTAAATTTTAGGTTTAGGAAATAATTTATTTCTTTTTGAGTAAGTGGGGAATTTGAAAATGTAAATATTCAACAAATATTAACAAATTGTTTGGCTAATGGTATATGTAAGAACACACTGATGAGGTCACTGGACACTGAACACATCTCTTAAACAAAACTTTAGTCCTGTGATTCATCATTAAGGGAATTTGTCATGCACTTAGATCCCTTTGGAGATAAGAACAATGTTATTCCTAAAAGTAAACAGTGATGACCAGAATGAGCTTGTCCCATGGCAAGAGCACCAATGCAAAACAGCAAGAGGGAAAATACTGTTACAATACTGTCACAAACTTTTTTTCTTTTAAAAAAGACAACGCATGAGACAGTCCTCAGACACATTAAAATAAAGTTATGGAAGTATCCAATAAGAAAGACTGCAGTTCAGAAAAAAAAAATTAGTTTACTAAAAAAGTTAGTTTATTAAAAAAAATTCTTTTAGTAAGGAACTGAGTATTTTACATTCCAGTTCCATCATTACGTAAACCACGGTGGGTACTGTGATAACCTGCCTCTCACAATTTGACCGCTACCAAAGAGGACTTTGTGGCACTTTCTGTGTTGCCTCGGAGCTTACTTAGGGAAAATGAGCTCCTAAGTATGATCATAGACTTGCTGAATGGCTGTGGAAGTCATATGGAGGTGATGACCCCAGCTGCATGAATGTGGTCACACTGCATATTTATTTCCCCCTTTCACTGCAAATTTAGAAAGAAAGAAAAAAAATTTTAACAATTGATTACTTTTGGAAAGTACAGATTAACCTTGAGAGAGTTAAAGCACTTTTATCTGTCCCTGTCCTGGATCATTATTACAGCCACAGTGGGGATGTCAGGTTTACTAGTACCTCTTTCATCATCTGCTGCAGATGCTCCATCAGATCCAGATTTTGCTTGTAATCTTGCACAACCATGCTAAAATCATTCAGCTGTTTTTGTAAGTCACTGATTGAGCCCAAGAGAACTTGAACTTTAGCCTTAGGTTCATTTGCAAAAGGATCAATTACTCTCTTCTCTAAATTATCCATCTTCTTTTTAAGAATCTGTTTAAAAGACAGATAGCAATATTAAATACCAACAAAATGTTTCTATTTTTAGAAATTTAATACAAAAAAGCAGGAGAAAACCATACAAACATACTTCTTGTCCTATGTTTTAAAAAATACAAGCTGCTCTTTCAAAAATCAAAGGAACCTGGAGAGCCTTTGCAAAACTGATTAAAATTGATATAAATTATATTTATTAAAGGTATAATTGAGCTAGCTTTTTTCAGCTTAAAAATAAACAAATATCTGCAGTAATAAAACATGGTCATGCATGACTTGCAACTAAAAAGACCATTGAAGGAAAAGTTTCTGGGGAATGCAAAAAATGGGTGAGGCTATCAGGGTTCTAAGGTGCAAAGGATCATGATCAACTCCAGGCAATGAATATAGCCAAAGGCTCTGAGAAAAAAGTTCATCTTTTACATGATGAATTCAGAAAGACAAGAGAGTAGCTTGATGCAAGACATGATTATTTTGGGTTCCTTTAAGGAGAAGAAAGGCTAGGTCACACAATAGATGCAAGAAGAATAAAAGATTAAACAGAAAAATAATGGTGATTAAAGGAGTGAAGTCAAGAACTAACATCATTTCACAGAAGTAAATGGCAGAATAACAGGAATAGAATAGTGAAAAATGTCTCAGTCAATGACAGACAGGGAGGATATAATGAGAAAAGTAAGAGGGAAGTGCACAATAAATTTTGTGATGCCCTAATTTCCTGTGATGTGCTCGGCACAGGCCAAGTAACTGAACTGGTGAAGCGTTTACTAAGCCTGGATTTTCTGTTACCTGTAGCTTCTCTGCATATGTATCAACTTGCTGAATCTGTACTTTAAGTACTTTCATATTTCGAGCTTTTTCAGTTTTCTTCATATAGTTAAACTTCAAATTGTTGAATTTCTTTTTGAGATCCTTAAATGACTCTCTGAGCTGCAACAGTGTAAACATATTTGTTAGTTAAAAAAAAAGAAGTAAGCGCACATCAATTTAAGTTTTTTCAAGAGCTGTTTAATGGACAATTTAAGCACTGAAAATTTAATGCAGAAGTTAGTAATACTATGCCATCTCAAAGCATCCTTAAGTCGTCAGAATTTCTTTACAGTAATGGAAACTCATAATCTTGCTAAATCAATGTTTTTGCATTCTGAATGAAAAGTGTTTCCAGAATAACTGAGGCAAAAAAAGCATTGGAACAAGGGATGAAATTATTGCTCAGACAATCTATGTAAAAATCCTTTCCAGGAGCCTCCACTGCTTTTAATTAGAGGTAGATGCCCTTCACATACTTTAGTCCATTTAGTAGAAATGGTAGCCAAGTAAGTGTCCCATTTCTCATTCCTTTTTCAAAAGTCCTGCTTCTGAAAAAAAGTTATACATGAGCTTAATTTTATACACTGTGCAAGTCCAAACATCTTAGTACAATTACTCACAGCATACAAAGAGGAGTACATCTCTTTGCAGGATCAAGATGCAGGTTGTATGACCACCTGACTTGCAAACAACTGTGCTCTGAGTATGGCAGCAGGGAGATCCTGGCTGGCAGATACAGAAAGCCTCACCTAGCTACTGCTAGATGTACTGGGTGAGGATACTTCTGCCAGTCAGCACTGACTTGTGCAACAAGCCCAACATTAGGGAAAATTATTCTTACAATAATATAAATTAAAATTAACTAGTAGGTCCAAATATGAACTATCCATACCTTTTCAAAACTTTTCAGATGAACTCATACCAGCTACCTGCTATTAAATCTAGCTATATTAAATTTGTTCTAAACCTCTTTTTTTAATTAGATGGAATATAGCTACACTTTCTTTAACCTACAGAAAAAATCAAAGTGCCGGAATGATAGGAACTGCACTGATGAAGCTCTAGAAAGCTGCAATTTCATTTACACACATATGGCTCAGACACATTGCCAATTTACCAGAAAGAGTTTAATACATGTCAAAAAGAAGAACCATCTATGATGAACAGAATTTTAAACCCAGTGTTTGTTTACCATGGAAACTAACTATAATATAGGGTTGTTATATTCTTTATCTTTTGTTTTCGAGTGACAATTATGTTTCCTTTAATATTGTCTTACAAGTAGGCCTTTAATAAACCATGTTATTTTTTTCATTAAAAACTTTATATAAAAAAGTATATCAAAACTGTTTAGATAAACATTTAAAGGCCTATGAAATTTTTAGCATAGTTTTCCTAATATTTTTTCTGCGCAAGCTATGCAACTTCCAATTTTATTTACAACTTTAAAAACTCCTTTCAGCTATTCCTGTTACATTTAAATTTCTTTAAGCAAGAGATACAAGAATCAGACAACTATAAAACCTGCTTAAAATCAGTGATATTTTAATTACCTTGCAATTCCCTGATAAAATTTTCAAATTCCATGTAATTAATTCATAAATTTTGAAATAAAAGAATATTAAAATGACCAAAATATTGATTTTAAGAATTTCAGGTCCTATAGGTAGATAATATTTTGCTTTCAGGATAATGTATAATAACAATAAATAAATTATGTAAAAGTACATTTATTTAAAGCCACTGATATGAAGAAATGCAGAAATTCTATTGCTTTATCATCTGTTACTCAAATGAGTAACAGACTCACAAATGAAATTAGTGTTAACAAGTTCAGGTCATATCCACAATTGGATATCTAAATATGTATTTGAGGCTTTTTTAATATGAAAAAATCCTACAGACTTCACCCTGCACCCCCTCCTCCTTCATGCCAAAGAATCCAGGGAGTAGTGAAGGCTTATTTTGCAGCCACTGTTATTGGAACAGCTAACAATCAATCATTATTATTATTATTATATACTAATGTTAATCCATCAAGGGATAAATGTTTCATTTTCATTTCATCTAGTGGGATGTTGCCACATTATTTCAGCAGTGAATAAACAGATGGTGCTCACTCAGTGTAATGGAAAGAAAGGGAATTCTATCACTGGCCCTGTGATCTCCAATTAGTTTAAGCTCTTTATCCCGCCTAAGTATGGAGAATAATAAAGTCTATCTAAAAGCCCTCTGTTAATATAATCACTTCTGCAGAACAATATCTTTTTATTCAGAAAACAAGAGTCTTATTTGCTGCTTCAAGTTTGTGGGAAAGAAAAGATGAACAAGAGTTTATTTTAGTTTGTTTCACTGGCTTGTGCACATACAGAATAGCAGTGATAATATAAGGCCAGAGGCTCTCCTCATAGCAGTATGTGAAATTAGATCTCCTTGTTTCAGATATGATGGCTTGTGTGTCAAAGGTCTGCAGCTGTTGTCACTCTTCTCTTTTAGCCTCAGTGGAAAAACCAGATTCAGCTCTGACTTGTGCATCCGACTGCATTTTCACTGCTCCTATCATCATCAGCAATTGTACCACGAGCACTGTGGGGCTTCCAATTTTTCGAAATCTAAATCTGTCTCAGTTTTGCAAGATTAAATGAGAAATACTGAAGGGACTACGCATCCAAATATGCTTTAGTGACTTCAGCCCACTGCTTTAATGGAACTTTGTACCTTTTCTATTGTGTCATAGTCTTTAGTCAAGCAGCTGTTCCTAACTATAGTTGCCCTGTCATGGGTGGAGAATGGTAGTGGAGGAGAGGGGTTTAAGTACCACTTGTTTCAATTTATCACAGGACCACAAAATAAATAGAAAAATCAAGTTATAAAATGCTTTAAACATTTTTTGTTAACAGCGCCATTCCAGTAAATGCTTTGATTGCTGTCTGAGCCACTCTAGAAGAAATTTCAATGTTAATCCCTCATCTTTCCCTTTCTATTCATGTACAAACTTTTCGTAGCATCAATAATCAAAACACCCCAAGAAGCAGGTTGCTGAAAACAGATTTTCAGTCACAAAGATTAAAAAACAGTAAAAAAAAAGGGGGAAAAAAAAATCTGTTCAAGTCATTAATGACTACTTGATTCCTGGGGCAACAATCAGAATAAATTACAAAATGAGAAATGAGGCTACATATCAGTTCCTACTGACCTGTGAATAAAGATAGCTCATTACCATTTATGGTTAAAACCCATATTTCCACTCATATCTTTCCATAAGCATGCAAATAATGATATGGTGAAAAAGAAATGAGATGACTGGGAAGAGCTGTGAAACTGCATCAGGGTCTGTTGCTCTTTGGTTCACAAGTTTTACGTGGACATGCATAAATGTTATTTTTAAAGTGATCACCTAAAGAGGAGGCTTTTTCATTGCAAAAGCTACCATGGGTGATGAACAGTGTCACTCAGAATCCCCTGAACAGACCCAGTGCAGCATTCCTATATCCAGTATATCAGTGTACCCAAGGCTGAGCTCACAAATGACTGCAGTGCAACACAGTGGAGGTGCAGCTCTTCAGAGGCTGCTGCCCAAACTTCCTCGTGAAAAAGAAGCCCCAGCTGGCGAATACAGATCCCAAAGATGAGCTTTCCTCATCCTTCCCAAAGATGTTGATGATATATACACTTATTTTTGCCTTTTCAAATTATCTTAGAGAAGGCACAGAAAAGGCATACATTTTACTTTTGTCTCCTCCAAGGCTATTTAAAACTCATGCTATATATTCTTATATATTCTATAAATTTCAGTATTTGTTTCCTTGTTTCTTATAGAAGCACCAATACCTTACAAACACAGGGAACTTGCTATGTCCTCTAAGGATCTCTTCAAACACCACTTAGTCCTAAGCCCTAATTCACAGGCTGTATTTACACACTTAAATTAATCACATCAAACATAAATTAGTGTAAGTATTTACAGCAGAATCCCAAATATTTTCAGTCAGCTTTAAAGTTTGCTCTGTAAACTGGTAAATTACTACTAAATTATCTGGTTAGCTGTTTACTATGTGACAGCCATGAACAGCTGCTGCTTGATGCTGGCACATGAAATATTTATTTGCTTAGACACAGTAAATAGTAAATAAATTGTTAGTTTAGACAAGTCTAGCAATATTCATATTAGCATACTAGCAATATTCAATTTCTGATGAAAAAATTGACAGAATTTAAAATAACAAAGATAATACTCATAAATAATAGTCCTGAAGTAGTCTTGTGTCTGATTTCGTGTCCCTAAACAGAATTAGTTAGAAATACTTAATGGGAAAAAAATAAAAAACAACAAAAGAAGAAAATGGCAGTATATTAATGCATATACAGGAACATTAGCCAAATATTTGTTTAGGAAATACCTTCATCTTCTATGCTAACCTATAATACAAAGGGAACATAAAGAAAAAGGTATCCACATTCCAAATTAGTATATTTCAGTTAGTTCATGCACAAGATTTAATTAGATTTGGGGATGACAGATTTTAACTTAACCAATAAGAATATATAACCTTCAGTGTCCTGTATTTTTATTACATATGCTTCATGCTACGGGGAACATTAATGTGAAAATTCTTCCAGCTCACAATCCACCTTCTGTACTTCACAGATGCAAGGAAGTACAAGAGGAGTACAATCTACAGAACATCAAGTATAGAGCCCATCAGCCTCTTATTTTACTGTAACAGTCTGGGAAAGTTAGTTCTTTGAAATATTTTTTCCTAAATTAATTTTTTTAGAGACATCTAATGAATGTAGCTGTCTAATTTGTAAATTCATTTGTGTTTGGCCTACCAAGATATTATGTTGATAGTCATATTACCTGAGTAATCATTCCTAACCTAAGTTCCATAATGCTAATTCTAATCTCTTGGGCCAATGAACATTTCCTTTCCTCCTAGCAGTTTTTCAAGTGTATCTTTTGTTTCTGAAAAAATGTTAGTACTAGATTATTCTGAACTTTTCATTGAAACACTGGAAGTTCTTTCCAATGTCCTGACAACCGCAATATGTACAAATTCCACTTTTGTTTGAAATTTTAGCTTCGCAAGAAAAAGTTATAAAGACTTGTGTTTCAGATGAAGCTGACTGAGCTGAAAGCTAAAGAAAATGTAGCTGCTCTATTTCCAGTCCTCTTGGTGCAGTGAAAGCATTTTACTGCCAGCCCAACAGCTTGACAGAATCCTGAGCAGCAGAGCCATGAACCACAGATTACTGTTGCTGCTGTGTAGATCCAAAGTTGCTGCTAAAATGAAAGTCAGTTTTTCTGTATGCATATGAAACTTTTAGGGGAATGGTAAACAGTAATGTATATTATAGAACACAATAGCTCTTTTAGCAGTCACTCAATGAGTTGGGATTCATCTCATTTACCTCATTTATATCCTCTTGAGTGGTGCAGTGTTGAAAATACTGTGACAGTTCTTCCTCATACTTTTCAGCTCTGGAGCTCCAGTTTATGCTATCACACTCAAATCTAGCAAGTTCTTGCTTCAGGTTCTTTACAGAAACATTCAAGCAATTCTAACGAGGAAAGAGAGAAACAAATTTATCAGTCTCAGGAAATGTATTAATTTAACCAATCTAAAATGAAAATCATTGAGGCAGAACACGCACAGCCAGCCACAATGGGCTAGAGTAAACTATTGGACCTCCACTGCAAGGAGAGCAAGGACATAGCAGTTTCAGTCACTCATA
The DNA here is from genome assembly GCF_037042795.1 of Molothrus aeneus. Classification (NCBI taxonomy): domain Eukaryota; kingdom Metazoa; phylum Chordata; class Aves; order Passeriformes; family Icteridae; genus Molothrus; species Molothrus aeneus. The sequence goes on along the minus strand of NC_089652.1, from coordinate 15,930,282 downwards.
GTCTGGGGAGTAGTTTTGGGTCAAAGTCACAACCTAAACTTTGTGTCTTCTCTGAGCAAAGAGGGAATGACCCCCTCCAGTCCTTTGCCACCTGGAGAATAGCTCCTTTCTGCCATCCATCAGTTTATGTTGTCTGAAGAGCAGACTGCCAATATAAATGATCTAGCCAAATCATAGGAAAAGCCTTGCTTTCTTAGTAAGTGAATGAATACAGGGCAATGAAAATTCTTCCCTGAATAAATAATTCCTTTCTAAAATGATATCCAACCTCTCGTGCAAATCAGTCTTGAATCCATTGATAAGGTAACACTGTTACTACATTTTCTCTTTTGCTCTTATATTATCCTTTCTTTACAGGAGAATAAATCTACAAAGCAACCTTTTCAAAATAGCAGGATTGTAATACAGAGATTCAAGAAATTGCCATCAGGGCCTTGAACTTCACAAAACATACTAAAGTAAATTATGGCTTGTGTTTTTTTTCCAAATAATGATATTTTAAGATTAACTTCCCTAAGGCTCTCTCTGCATTTTTCTCAGAGTAGTAATACATATTTGCACATCTAAAGTTTAGCCAGATGAGTCCAATAATCTTTCATATTTATCCTTGATTTCATAAATCATTCTGCTTATACTCACAGGCTGCTGCACTGCAGACAAGATATCCACTCCCTGGGTAATAAGTAGAGTATATAGCTGTCTAATATGTGCATGTTTCTCCTGAGAATTCACAAGGTAGGCTTTAGCCTGGTGCACATTTTCAGGGTCCCCATATATTTCAGGAATATCCAGTTCTCCTAATTTTGATAGACATTCCAGCTGAAATATACAAAAACCAAAAATCAATGTCTGTTTAAAATAACTTAAATTTTTTCCTTACCCTTGAGTTTAAGCAATTAAAATTGGTTTCAGATCTGAGTTTTCAATTCAACCACTTCATGCAGTTTTAGATCCAAGATTTAATTCTGATCACCAGGCTGATTTATCTTATTTCTCTGGTGAAAAGGAAAGAAAAGTAACAGGAACCAAAAGCAAAGAGAGTTTAACTACAATGGGAAGAATGTATGTTTTAAAATGTTATACTCACTTCTTTTTTAATGTGATGGAATTTGACTGTTTTGCTGAAAATCTCATCATATTCTATCATTGCATCCTTTACTGCTTGGTGGAAATGAATAAGCTCACTTATTCTCTCAGAATTCTCTTTCACAGGAAATCCTTTCTGGCTTGGTAATTCCAATAATTTGATCAGGTACTCAAGCTCAGCATTCAGTTGCTAACAAAAATCAGAGAAGTTACTCAATTTGCATAAACACTGCAATTTTTCCTTTACATTTAATTAAATAACCACCTAACAATGGTCAATTGCCTTGGGGAGAAGTCAATGCCCTGCACTTTAAAACACTACATTCTGTACTTTTTGGTACTCACAAATCTCAGCTATCACCCAGCTTTGCATGAAAACAAGTAAACATAATTAAAGGGCAGTGGCAGAGTGAATTGCTCAAACCCAGAGAAAGTATTCACAGGAGGTAGAAAGGCCACTATGATGTACCTCAGCCTCTGACTGGCTCTAAATTCAAAAGCTTGGAGCTGATGCTCTTCTTGTACTTCCACCACCCCAGTGCTTGTGTGTCCCTTGAATACACAACTAACACAGCACAAGACATTATCTGAACACTGAAGGAAAAATCTCTTTGTCCCTACATTATAAACACACACAAACACTTCCTCCTGGAAAACTGTTGTAAAACATGAAACGCTTCAAACCCAGACAGAGTGTCTGGCATCAATGAGGATATGGATCTTCATGGGACCAAAAAGAGATTTTGATGTACTCTTCACTCCACTAGCTTGGTTTCTCACCTCATAGTGTGGTTTCATTTGGTTCAGCTTCTTCTGTAGTTCCAAAACAATTAAAAGGTCACTTCCAAGGTCAACTGGTACTGCAAGCTGGAGGGCCTCTTGAAGAATCTCTAATCCACGGGTAGTCTAGAAGAGAATCAAGAAGTTGAGCACTTCTAACTGCAATAAATTAAAAAAAAAAAACCCAAAATTTAAAGTCAAAGCTATATTTGTAACAAAACCTTCCTCAAACCAGGCACCCAAATGCTGTCAGTAAAGCCCCTCTGTTGCAAACCTTCTGAGTGACAAGGGTGATAAGGTATCTTAAAGACAGCATGAAAAAGTGACTCAGACGCCAGGACTGCAGGACCACAGACACAGGATTTCTGAGATAAGAGATGTGCTGGTGTACTGCTGAGTTGCACTAGAGATACAGCAGCTACAAGCCTAGCTGGTGTTTCTGGTTCTGCTACTAGCCCAGCTAGTGTTTCTTTTAAGGAACACTGCACATCCTGTGCCAAGAAGGTTTCAATCCTCTTTCTGCATGAACCTTGTTGGACTTCAGTTTAGTAACAGTAAGGACACAGTTTGGTGTAGCAGCTCTTCTCTTTCAAAAAATGGTGCTTTTAAAAAGAATAAAAAATCACTGCTGGTAAAGCATTGATTAAACTCCATTAAAACTTAGAATTGGGAATGGAGACTTAGATTTCTATGGATTTGAGGTAGGGAAAAAAAAATCAAAAACATTTCATGGTTCCTGCTGATTGACTGACATAACAGAGAACAGACTGTGAACAACAATCATATCTTACTGATCATCACTCTTTATAAATAATACCTATAATAGTTGATGGGAGAGCCACAGACAAGCTAATAACAGTCTAGAAATATTTGCCACAGTTGCTTTCTTGCTAGCTATTTTACTTACGATTTTTAGTTGTTCTTTAAATATCTGGCACTGTTGCTTGATGGGTTTTATTTGAGTAATTTTAAAATTCCAGATTGCCCAAAGATCAGTCAGCTCTTTCCTTTCTTTATTCAGGTTAATAATGATATCTTCTGTTACTTTTATTGATTTTTCTACTTCTAATATTAACCTCTCATTTACCTGGCAAATAAACAGACACATTTTTTCCACACATATTTTTATAACATACAATTGAAACCTCATAATTTTAAACAAAGCTTAATAAAACCTCAACTATCCTAGTGTAACTTTAAAAAAATGTATACTCTTAAATACACTTTTCCCTTAATATTGTCTAGAATTAGGCACAGATTTACAGAATTTTAAAGTGAGGACATATATAAAGCTGGAGTTTAAAGCATAGAACAGGTCAGTAATGACTGAATTATTGCCATCTGATGTCTGTTTCACACTCAGACAGAATAAAAGAATTTCTGACTAAACAGAACTACCCAAAATGACCTTTATGGAGAATAAATAGCAACTAGAAAACAAAGTAGGTGAAGAAAAGACCACCTCTTTGTGTTGATAAGAAAAGAGCACCTCTTTGTATTCAGCAACACTGAAGCACAGGAGGGTTAAAGTGTTTAGTATTTGAATATTTGATATTTTTACCTCTTTTTAGTAGAACCTCTATGAGAAATATCAGAAAACTGGGTAATGCCATTTTCCCATTAATTTTTTTTTTCTAAGAGAAGTTGTTTCCATAAATTACTAGTATGGTCCATATCTTCCAGATATTTAAAAGCTACAATCTGGGAATGTCATAGGAACAGGGTAGTAGAAAATATGGTAACAACACATATCCAGGTGTTTAGGGAGGTAATGTCTGAAGATGTGTGAAGGTTTTAAGTGACTTTGCCATTACTCTGACTGTCTTACTTTTGCTTGGCAGCATCCAGCAGGGACACACCCTGCAGCCACACTAACAGCTTTCTGAGCACCTTCCTCCCTCAGCTGGTTTTTCCAATTCACCTTGTATCATGCTGTAGTTTACCAACATCACCTCCCCCTTCCCTGCTTAATGTCTAACTGCTCCCTAGTGTGTCCTATAAAAGCAGAAAGAACAGCTGGGTATTCAGGCTGACCTCATTAATTTGGATTACTTGAGGAGGTGCAGCTTAGGGAATGATTGCACAGCTCAAACAAGCACCTCACACAGTGTTGTTGGAAAATTAAACAGGGATGCCTAGGTAGTGTAGCTGTTGGACAGAATGTAAAGACACTGGGAAAGATTGTCTGCAAGGAAGTAGCTCCTACATCCATTTCTTTAGAAGAATCCATACACTCAGTCAGTAAAGATTCCCTGCCTCTTAGTGGACATAAAATAAACTTAATATTGTGCTTGAGTATATGTTGCTTTCCAACATGAAACAAACAGATAGGAGCATGTATTACATGACTGGGTCATTAAGGGCTCTGTCATTGCTAACCACAAAACTTTTTATTTTACCATAAGCACTCAAATACTTTCTTCTTCTGAAAGTATATATCAGCATTCACCCCTTTAAAACTAGGTATACAATCCATCAGACATAGAACTAGGATTGGACCTCATCACAGGCAAGTATAAAATATTCAAAATGGTTTATCAGATCATACTCACCACATTTACTAAATTAAGAAAACAGCAACCCATATTTTCAGTGGAAAAAGTCTTCTTTATAGTATTTTGCCACTGAGTATTAGCTGACTCTATTTCAATTTTACTTTCAGTCTCTCTGTTTGTTGGTAGGGGTTTTGAATTATAGAATTCCTTCAGATTTTTAATATCATCATTCACCTATAGAAAGACATTAAATAAATATTAAAAAACCCCAAAGCTTGAGGCGCTATAGTCAGAAGTTATAGAGATATGATAAATTTGAATAGCCCCCTCTGAATCTTCTCTTAATTTTAAGATCAAAGAGTCCCTAAAATATTTACAAACACCAAATAATAAAATAGTTTTAAATAACTTGCCAACCAGTAGATGGCAAGAAGACAGGTGGCAGCAATTAGCTCAATTTCTATCACATATCCTTACATGTATTTTATTTACCAGTATATCAATGCACTGATTTGCACTGATCAGCTTAATATGAAGTAACTGAAGTTAGCAATAATCAGAAGTAGATGTAACACAATATTTTTTGTAGTTTATCATGCAATAAATAAATCCTATGGCTAATTTTATCTGACAGGTTCCATTGCATCCTCAATTTCTTTCTAAATATTAAAGAACTAAGCTACCATATTGTAGAATCTTAAAATGGAATTCAAATCAAAATAAAAATTAACTATCCTGGACACCATTATCACAGCTACCAATATTATTTTGGTATTGAATTGATTATTATTTGAGCGAGAGCTGGTTTTTATTTCATTTTTAAATACAATCATATGAATTAGCATGTCAGTGGAAGTAGTGTAAGACAGCAATAAAGATCCCTAAGAACATATCATAGGACATTTTTAAAAGTTATACAAAGCAAATCAGTAAATTTGATATTCAGAATACCTATATAGAAGCATTTTTATCGCGTATGTAATGAGAGCGCACATATGCAGAGGAGAAAAATCTAAATCTATTACAGTCCTTCCTACAGCGGATGAAAATTTTTCAATTGTAAGATTCTTAGTCTAGACAGAGAATAAATAAGTAATCCATACCTCTACAGCTGACTGTAAAAAGGCCACATAAGTTTCTAGAATTTCTAGCTTTGAACTAATGTTTTTTTCAATTTTTTTCAGCTCTTTATTCAGAAAGTCAGCTCTGCTAGAAAAAGCCGCCACCTGTTCAGGTTCCAACTCTTCCATATTTTTGATGATTCCCTCAGCTGCTTTCAGTTCACATGAAGTTTCCTTTGAAGGTAAAAGCACAGAAAAAAATGTATAATGACTGGAAAGGACTTGTGAATATTGATATCACATTGTTAATTTTCATTAGGATTGCTTTTTTATGTATAATTTAATTACTTGTTTGAAGAAGAGTTCACAATGGAAACTAAGTCATAGAAATATCCATTTCTTTCCTAAAAATGATAGGTGTAGTTATTGAAATAGCTATTTTGAAAGCTAGCATATCACAGTCCCCAGAAGGAATAGTTAGAAGAGGTGTATAGTCATAAGAGTGTATTCATATATATATCTGTCAGGGCGAAGTAGACACTGCAGCAAACAAAAGTAACACCCTGACATGCAAAAATTTGGCAGAAAAGACACTTAAAACTATTATAAAGTCTTGAGGAAGAAAATATGTTTTTGCTTATCTGCTGAGATTTTAATATTTTTACAATGTGCTCTGCAGGATTCTAAAACAGAATTGTTATAAAGTGAATTTTATTTCCACAGGTACCGTACAGATCCATCCCTTGGACCCCAGAAGCTGTTGCCTGCAGCAAAAGAGAGCTCTGCAGGAGTAAAGGAATTTTAAGTACTGAAAATACATAGGATACTCCTAAAATACACACTGACATGCTGTTCAGCTTAGGTTGAAATATGCACCTATGCCAAGGCTATGGAAGGAATTCAAGTGGTTTTAACCCCCTTCCAGATAGTGCAGGACTGCTATGGGAGTGGGAAAGGCCCTGGATGTGACTTAAAAATAGCCTCAAGTGTGACAGAGCTGAGTGCTGCAAGGCTCTCATCAAATGGCTGCACTCCCAACATGACCATTGGAGCTCTTTACAGCCCCCTTCACAGCTTCTCCAAATGAACTAGAGAACTACTTTTTTCTTTTTGCCGGTTTATCCCTTATACTTGGCACAATAAACCACAAGAAGGTTTTTCTCTGACTGGCTGTCTAGACAATTATTAAACCTGGTGCCTCATGTAGGAGTAGCAATCCACATTTGAAGCGTCTTTCTATTGAGAGTTGGTACGAGGATCCTGCAAATCACACAGTGAGATAGAGACAGTGGAGAAAACCAGTGATTTAATGACTGTAATGTTATCATTTTGCTCATTAACTACAGTTTTAAAACAAAACATAGAACTATTTTCTTTACAAGAAACTCAGCCTCTCACCTTATTTAGAATTACATACAGGAAGCCTTTGTTTCTAAAAGCACTTAACATTATGGAAAGTTTTTTTACCTTTGTTTGTTTAGCCAGTTCAAGGTGCTTGTTCAAAACTCTTTCTGACTCACACAAATACGAGCCAATCTCCATTCCAACTGCGAGCATCGGGGTGAGCTTTTTAATTGATTGTGATACCTTTATTTGAAAGTATTATTCACATGGTTAATTGATATAATTAGACATCAAAAACCAGTATAAAATATCACTTTATATAGAAAAAAATGAGGTAACACTTTCCTGTTGGTGTGTAGATTATGTTTCTAGGCATAATGTCGTGGTTTAAACCCAAATGACAACTGTGCCACACAGCTGCTCACACACACTTCTCAACCCCAAATGGCGGGATGGAGAGAAGAAATTAAGAAAAGGTAAAACATGTACTTTATTATCATGTATACTCAGAGAAATACGGGAATTACAGCATAAAAGAAGACAACTCTACTATTTCTTCAACAGGCATAATCAAAACCCCTTCTTGTTTGCTCTCATTTTACTGACAGTGCTTTCTTTACCCTAAGTAGCTGAGACTTGTGATTTCAATATGGCACAACTGCATTATAATCTTGCTATTATAGCCCTGGCAGAAATACTTTGATTCTGTTCCAAGGTTTTCCAGAAAGTACATTTAAAGCTTTTCTGACAGGGCAAGAGACCTATTTTTGTGCAGATACATGTACAGAATTCCCTTCCACTGTCACTAAGATATTATGTATGCACTCTAATAACAAAACAGATTATGAAGAGCACAGGCAGATGACACCAGACACAACACGCAAGGTTATTATTAGACATGTGAATTTACATTTAACATTTTTCTTAAGAACTGGCTGCTAATTGAGGTTCCAACTTTATTATATGAGGCTGAGGGGCAATTGAATTTGGCACCAGGTTCCTTGGGATACTTTGCTTTGGAGAGTGGGGATTAAAAGTGTACTGCTTGGTAGCAATATAGCAATAAGCACTCTTCACTGCAATGGCACAATATTCTCTAATGCAAGGCTGGGAACAAAGTGATTAGAACAAATGGCACATTGAAACCTTATGTTCAAATTAAGGTTTATATTTTAAGTAAAAGTTGCCTTTATAATTTAACTTTTAGGTTAAGATTCACAACATGATAGTGATATCATTTCTACACACATAAATGGCCTGGAAGAGGGCCAGTTTGTAGCAAATTAAATTCACATTTGATTGATAATGGTTCATTATAAACATCATGCAAATACAAAATATCAGATTGCAGACTTAATTATTCAGTCATTAAATTCGATTTAGTTTTCTCATCTACGGTCTTGGTTTCCTTCATATGAACCTTGCTAAAAGACTATACTTTTTGTATTTGAATTTACACATGGAAACTTATTTAGGAGCTATTTGTCTATTCCATCTCTGACAAGTCATTTAAAAGGTCTGTAGTACTATATGACATTCAGCCATTTAAAGAAGGCTGTCATGTCCTTGATGCATCAATACCTTAATTAACAAAAGGAATTCTTATAGTGAGTAGAATCTAGTCTCCTTCAGATTTACTGAAAATTTGCTGTGGTTCAGTCACCATGCTTATTAAACCTCAATTTTTGCCACACTTTTATTTTTATCGTCAGCCACATAAAACAGAAGACAGAAGCAATATAAGAAACCTACTTATGGGTCACAGGACTGATTGCTTCTTTTCCAAAAGAACAAATTTTAATAGTTCATTATCCAAGCAAATCCATGCTTAATTGAACATCACTGGTAAAATGTTCTTGTGGAAATGGCTCATTTTTTTTCAGAACAGCTTTTTGTTCCTTTGTGTTGATAACAGCATTCAGCATTCCAACTACAACTGTGCTCTCTCTAAAACTCTTATTATTTGATTCAACTTCAATATTCACTATAGCTAAATTATGGAAATACAATGCACTGTTCGTGAATGCACTAAGAAGACGTGCTACAGTGATGATAATAGCCATCACAAAGATGATCAGAATGCTAGAGCACCTCTCCTATGGTGACAGCCTGAGAGACTGCAGTTGCTCAGCCTGGAGAGCAGGAGACTTTGGGAAGACTTCATAGGAGACCCTTGCAGTACCTAAAGGGGCCTATAAGAAAGCTCAAGGGTGACTTGGAGTGACAGACAAGGGATAATGGCTTAAAACTGAAACAAGGTAGGTCTGGATTGGATACATGGAAGAAATTCTTCACTATGAGGGTGCTAAGATACTGGCACAGATTGCCCAGAGAAGCTGTGGCTGCCCTGTCCCTAGGAGCATCCAAGGCCAGGCTGGATGGGACTTTGGGCCACATGGTCTAGAGGAAGGTGTCCTTGCCCATGGCAGATCAGTTGGAATGAGATGTTCTTTAAGGTCTCTTTCAACCCAAACCATTCTATGAATCTATGATGTACCTTACTCAGATGATCTTCAAGTGAGGCAATCCATTGTTGTTTCTTCAAAGTAAATTCTTCATAATCTGGACATTGACTGTTTAATTGATCAACTTTTTTTTGAACATACTCCATCATTTTCTGAATTCCTGCCACCCAAGAGCTAAAATAGAAAAGTAGAACTGTCATTTATTTCTTTTTTTGCTCCACATAGAGGATGATTATGATTTTAAAAAACCCCAATACTCATTCTGTTTATTTGTATAATGAGTAACTTATGAATTTTATACTGTTGCCCTTAAAAGAAAAATCACCAAGAAAAATATTAAAAGTAATCAAAATAAAATTGATAATTAGTAAAACCCAGTAATGAAATTTCCGAACAAATAATTTGTCACCAGTGCCTAAGGTAGGTTCACAAGACAGATACATTAATTCTCACAAGACACATAGTCTGATTCACTGAGAAATAGCTCATTTCCCTTTTCACTCTAGCTATACTATCTAAAAACTAAAATGACAAATGGAAGAGCTTATAAGAGAAAATATATGGCATGCCAGTTCTACTCTAAAAGGAATGTTTTCTTTGGACTTTAAAATATTGCAATGTTTTTTAGAGTAGCTGAGAAAAGAATGTCGTATACATTCTAAGTCAATCTCTCCTTAAGGGTGTTGTTTTAATGGGAGAAAAACCCCCACCAACTTACAAATCAATGGCTTGCATTATAACTTAAACCGTAATATCAGGGAAACAATTCAGAACCTGAATACTTGAGGCATTCTTCTTTATATTGCAAAGAAGTTTACCTCATACAATTAAGAACTGAAGTTTTTATATTAACCCCCTCTCCCCACCCTTCCAGTTGTTTCTTACTCAAATTTATATCCGTCATAAGAATTTTTGTAAAACTGATATGTTCAAAATAAGTTTTTTCATTATTTTAGCTTCATCAGAAAGTTATGTTAATACCTGTGAGATTCTGCTTTGTTAACTAAAGTTCGTCCCTTCTGCATGGTAGTTGCTGTACAACCTTTAATCGCTTCCTGCAATTCCTTATACTTCAGTGTCAATATAGGTAAATGTAAGCCTTCTGAAATGGAGATTTTATGGTAATTCTCAATACTTTCAAGACCATCAAGTACCTGAAGAGAAAAAGAAAAGCATATGTTATCAATATTTGTGTTGTTGGAACTATCCTTGGAAATGATCTGTTTTTAAAACTTCTATAAATGATCTCAAAAAAATAAACCTGACAAAAATTACAAGACCATTTGGTCTTTGGACACCCTAAATTATAAACTTTTATGAATAGTCTTCTAACTGAAAGATTTTTGGAAAAAAGGTTGGATTGTTAATAATATTGATTATAATTAGCTCCTGTGGAGACCACTGCAAGAGTAGGCATTGTTTCTGCTGTCCCCATAAAACAATCTTAAAGCCCTATTCTTGGCAAAAAATATTTCCCAAATACCTTATTTTGAAAACAAGCACTCAATATACTTAAAGGAAATAAAAATGAGAATACATTTTTGAATAGATTTGCCATTTCAGATAGAAGTTTGAGGCAAAAATTCATATGAAAAGGGTAATTGGATTTGTAATCTTACACTTCAAATTGCTTAGCCTACTGTTTGCACAATCCCACATCCACCAGTCTTCAAGAGCACACTAATAGTTTTGTTGCCAGGTTATTATTACACACTTGGCTTCTTACCCACCTTGCCAGCAGCATGAAAAAACTCATTGGCCTCTTGCAGAAGGGCTTTCCTTTCTTCCATATGGAAGCACACTTCTTCTTGCAACAGACAGATTTTCTGATTTGAAAGTTTTAGATGTTCTTTTTCTGTATAGTCCTCTGAAAGCAAGATCCTAAATGCTTCACTTTCCAATTGTTCCACAGTGTAATTCCATTCCTAGTGGGAAAAATTCCACTTTAGTCAATTACACATAGAAAAATAATATCCTGTGTAGTAATAATATAAGCATTGGAAAATTAGTATTATTATAGGCATGAAAGATATCATTATTTAATGCAGCATTTCTGCTACGAGGGGCTTCCCAGCAAATCATGGTTTTAGTGATAAGAGTTTCAGCAGTGGCATTCTACATTCTCTGACACAGTTTCACAGGCAGGAGCAGCAGTTACTAAGGTGTTTGCTGGGAAAATGGTCAGGGTAACAAAGACAAGAAACCCCCTGATAAGACCACACTCTCATGGCAAACAGCCCTTCAGCCCACCTCTTTAATAAAGAAGAAATTGAAATATTGCCTAGATAATAGCAGCTTGCAGTGAGAGAGTTTCTGCTAAGAGATGTCTGGTCATCACTTCAATCAAATGAAGTGTCACTTCAATCAAAAGAGATGTCTGGTCATCACTTCAATCAAACCCCTTACAGCAGGTTGTGCCATCATCCTTGGCATTCTCCATTGTACAGTTTCCCTGATTTCCCACACAAAATCTTAAGTCCACTCAAAAAATATTCTCTTATATGATCATGAACCTTTCTAGTGGCAGTGAGAATTATAAAAATGATAAGAAAAATAAAAATAAAAATTCATAAGAAAATGAATCAACTTACAGTGAAATTATTCCATGTAAGAGTATTTCATTGTAACAAAAGTAATAAATTTGTTTGGTACAAGATGCCCAACAGCAGCTTTTAGGTGTTCTAAAAGCAGATATTAAACACTGCCTTGTTTATATTGAGGCAAGGCTCTTCTCTAAGTTTTCACACCAGCTCAAAAACCCAATTTATTATAGTAATTTATATTTTAAAACATTCCACAAATATTACAACCTTGCACATTCTCTGAGGGTATTAAATTTGGTTAGAGTCATTTGCTATCCTGTTTAAACATTCCTCAAACTTGGTTAAATTTTCTATAAAACAGCTAGTGACAACTTCATTTTCAGCTTTTTATTTATAAGGAAATGTTTCTACACACAAAAAGCTTAGGCTTTCCATCAACAGGACATAAAAAATCAGTGGAAAAATCTTAGTTAGCTTCTTCTGTTCTTCAGACCTCAACATGCTAAATTCATAACAATCTGCCAGTCAGCACTAACATATTTCTTACTCATTTTCCTTGAAAGGAACACAAAGCCTACTCTTACATTGACTTTTCAATTTACCAGGAGATGCTTGTGAATTGCTCTGACACATTAAAGACATGTTGAATGTGCCTCCTTAGCTCGTCACTATTCTTTTCCTCATACTAGTAAGTCTTAAAAACTTGCTTTCACTATTCCATCTGGCAAGGAAAATTAGTCCTTTAAGGTTCTTTGATTAAACAGGTATTTTTCAAGAGTGTTAAAACTGATGAATTAAAAATATTGTAGCTTTAATTAAAAGTCTTGAAGATTTTCTGCCTTCTAATATATTCAGCACAAGTCTGGGGGAAAAAATGCGGAAATATCTAAAAATTTATCTTGTTATTAAGCAATTATGTGAGATAAATTGACTTTTCTTGTCCTTACAATAAAACTTTTGGACTTTGAATCAAAACCTGAGAAGCTGTATAAAAGTTTTTTCACTGTAATGTTCTAGGCTTAAGCTTAGAAAACTTTGAAGCACATTTATTTGATTTCAGATCATGATCCACATATTAGATAAAGCAGCATTTAAAACATAAGTCATTTAAACATAAAAGCATGCATTTTTTTCAGAATGTGTGATAAATTACCTCATTCTCTCATATGCAAAAATGTCCACAACTGAACTTTTTCTGAGCTCCAAATCTGCCTGTCATTGGTTCATTGCATACATCAGCACATTGATAATTTAATCCTTGTGAATATTCAAAAGGCTTTCACCTTCAGGAACTACATTGCAGTATAACTATCAATATAATCATATTATATTATTATAATCAAATTACAAAAGAAGTAGTGGGCACTAATAAAACCACAAGGGGTTGTGGGCTGCTCTGACCATTACCATATGACGTGTCTTTTGAACAATTCACATTGTTCAGTGAACGGCTGTAGCAGTGTATTTAACAGTGAGCTGATAAAATCAACAAGCAGAAAGAGCAAAAATAATTCAAAGTCTGTCACCCCCCAGAAAATTGCTGAGATATGTTAAAAATTATTTGGCCACAAAGTGGTGCTAGCAGCTCTTCTTTACCATGTCAAGCACCTCCAAACTGCATAGAAATGTAACAGCAAGCAGGTAGCCAGTGCCAGCAAACCCTTATTGGAACATGAGCTCCTAAATGTGTCTCTTCTCTCAAATCTTGGGGTGGGGGGAGCTGGGAAAGTCCCTGCAGGAATGGGAGCAGGAGGATTCTTTTAAAGTCTGTGAGGGTTGAGGGCTTTTTTCCCCCATTATGGTTTCTTGGGCTTGTTTTTGGTCTTGATAATTTTACGAACTAGTGATAATGTTTTTATGGGTTTTACCACATAGCAAGGTGAAATTCACCATAAGACACAAGCTTGAGAAAATAATAATAATATTGCATCATTCTCCTTTCTCTTCTCAGCCCAGTCCCATAAATTAGATGCTAGGCCTGTAAATCCCTCTTAGGCTGGCCTCTGAACAATTTAAGAAACCATTTATCTTGCTCAACCTAACACAACAATACATGTAAATAAACACTGTGTGTGAAACAGTTCAAACATTGGAAATTTCCACTTCTAAAAAATTTCCACTTTTCTAACATTTAACTTGCTCTGCATATCTACTACACAAAACATTTTGCCCTGAGCTACAGCACACATATGAAACGTTACTTGAAAAGATTTATTTACACTGCTTTGGAACAGGTACCTCCTTTATTCTGTTTTTAACATCTGCAGTTCAGTGCTGCAAAAACCAATAGCTATAACTCAGAGCTTTCTCAAAGCATGCAGTTTCAACCTGGCCACTCTTCTGCACGTTATAAGCAAAACCAACATGCTCAGTAATATTCCCTTCAAGAATTTAATTTCCCTCTGCCAGAACATGCTGGTAGTAAGAAATGCAGAAAGCTTGAAGATAAGATGCTCTAAATCATAATTCACAGGGATGTGTAACAAAAATATTTAATGCTAAACATTTTAAATTTGCCTCATTAAAAAAGGCAATTAATAAAAAATTATATGAATGATCGGGTACATAATGTCCGGGAGAAGAAGTTTTAGGTGAAACGGTAATAATTGTTATGATTATAAGTTATTTCCTAGATAATTCACCATGAAAAATATTATTATACAAAATGAAAATGCATGTTTCCCTTTCTGCACTTGCACCCTAATTTCTAATTCAGACAGCAAATTACAAGAATAGCCTGTGAAAATGAAATGTGGGGAAGATTAATGATTATTTGGTTAAAATTCAGCTGTGCTTTAGAACACCTATTGTTGTGTCTCTCTCTCTGAAAACACTCCACAGTGTACTCATTTACTGGTTTATCTGTTTTTCTTGTGTCAAAGGTCTGTTCAGAAGTATTATCTTTACATGCACATCTTCCCTTAAAAAAAGAAAGTATTTTTTGGCATGCTGTTTGGAGAAGCATTAGAAATACAGAAATATTATTGTATTGTGTTTACATGACAGCCTTGAGGCAGTCACCTGTTAATTATGCAAACAGGCAAACATGTGACATTTAACTACAAAGCTTACAAGGAAACAGGTCTGTGAACAATCAGAAGCCTCTTACTATCAACACAATAACCTTCTAAAATGCATTTAGTTCTATTGGAATAGTTTCTGGATGAAAAAGGCCTCCTTGGTCATCTGGGTTATCCAAATTCAATTGCATGAAAATGATATCCTGGGGAATGGTCCTAACCCAGCAACAGCACTTACCTGATTATGGCACAATTCAGTTACCTAAAAAAGGTTCTCAATATAGGCAATTTGTTTCATACTAAGATTTTTCTTACAGCAACATTTTTTAAAATCTCATCTTGTTTTTATGAGTGGCAGTAACAGATTTGTTCTCCGGAAAACTGAGAACTATGAAAGTAGCATTTTAAATTACTTTTAATCACAAGAAATAAATGGACAAATACCTCTTCCAATCATGTACTCAGTTCACTGACAATTAATTATGGTAGAAATGGCTGGGGTTTTGTCTTTTATAAACATTAAAATTTGTTAAAATTCTAATAAGATTCCTTTTCTTTGTTTTTCACCACAGGATTTTACATGTAAATTACCAGTGTGGAACTTGATCATTAATTGAAAAACCTACTAAACAATATCAAGGATTATTCTTCTTATAACTTATGGGTAGCTTTTAAAATTCTAAATGAAAAAAAAATCTGATGAACGTGGAGGCCTTGCATTAAAAGAAGTAAAATTACTAAAATAATTTAGACATATAGAGATATAAATCTCATGTACATTAGAAAATGTCTACTCATATACATGAATGTTCAATGCCCAAGTTCATGTTTGCTACACATTTTTAAAGTTGCTTCACAAAGCAATTATGGTATTTCTTACTTTCACTTTGACTTCCATTTCTTCAAGCTCCTGAAGTAACTCTTCATTTTCCAATAGTGATGAGCCCAAGTTTTGCTTCTGAAAGTAATCTCTGATGTTTTTCTTGTACCAAGATGTTACCTAATTAAATAAAAAAAAGAACTCAGAGAGAAGTTTGAGAAGTTATTGTCCATTTTTAAAAATATGCACAAGGCAGTTTAATTAAAAAAAAAGCTCACATTTTCATTCCTTTCCTTGTTCATTCCTAATGTTAATGCTTCTATTTAAATCCTTACATTTGTGTCATAACAAATGCAGAAGGAAAGGACTAATACCAAAGTAAGCACACAGTGGATATATATGACAAAACAGACAAAAATGTATTCATCACGTATGACCAGATTGTAAATTAACACAGTAAAAGAAGAATCAGGGTATAGCCATGTATAGAATAAATGCGTGGGGTTTGATACCATAAAGATATTGTACATTCTCCCTTGACATAGAGTAAATTAAATACTTGCATATAGTAAATATAAATACTACAAATTTGAGTACTTCTGACCAAATAGAACCTCTCCGTCCCTGGCTTGAAAAACCCAGTAAAGATAATGGGATACTATTGCGTAGAATAATCTTATGTAGATTTACAGATTTTTTTACATCTTACAAACTTCTTTAGCAAGTATGTGCAGCAAACATAGGCAGTATACAATTAAATCTTCTAAATTCTGTAGAATTACATGCATTTATATCTGCTTGATTCATAATAGGTACCTCTCACTTTCTTTGTAAACAACACATGGCAAGTATTCCTGAGTGAAGCCCCACATTTTAAAATAGTATCCATAATTAGTTATTGGTATCAGGAAGACTTCCTCCAATATTTCCAGTCTGGAAAATCACCACTATACTTAGATCATAGTCAGCATACTAAGAATTTCTGTACTCTAGGTACTACAGATTTTAATAGCCCTCTAGAGATTTTTTGTTGTTATTGTTTTATCTGCTTATGTAGAATCATGCTATTTTTAATAAATTTAAGCAATTATCAAAAATGAAAAAAAATCTTTAAAATACTTCGGAAGTATTTTCAGTTACGCATAAAAAATGTTCACATTATGAGTCCAAGAGACCTAGGGAAGTAAGGAAATTATTTTAATACTAAGCCTTCATTTCTGGAGTATATCCTCCAGATGTGTACTTACTGACTGAAACATGTTTCCTGGAAGCACATTTTCACAGAATATTTACAATGGATTCATCAAAAAAAAAAAAGGAGTGGACAATAAAAACTGTGTTAAAAGGGAAATAAAAATTTATTTACAAATTAGGGCTGGGGGGGTTTTATCATGTATCTGTTTAGCAAAACAAACCAGTAATTCTGTAATGTTAGGCAGAAGAAGAAGTAATTTTTTAACCCTGTTATAGCGAAGTGTTCACCCCTTTACCACTTGGCAATATTCCTTTCCATTACTGCGAGTTTAATCAGTTGGCTTCCACTACAGCTAATAACTCTGAGTGATTTCATTGTGCTAACTTAGCTCTGAAGGAATGGGTGAGAATTCTTAACTTGCTTTATAAGGAAGAAACCCACAGAATTTCACTTTCAGTGTTTTTGCTGAAGGTATGGGAAAGGAGACAAGGTGAACACAGCTGTTTGAAAAAGACAGTGGTTTTTTTCTTGATTGGTTGAAATCTAAAATCACTCCTGTTTTTCAAGAATCAGATTTTATCTTTCATTTACAATAATTATTGACTAGATTAATTATTTCTTTTCCAAAGATAAGTAATTATGCATAAAATAGGCCAATCTGCCTTTGATTTTCATTAATGAAAGAGATATCAGAAAATATGCTGATGACACTTTCATAAAAGAATCTATGTAAAATAAATATGCTTTCACACATTGAAAATTCTGAAAAAGAAATATGTTACAATCATGACTATCAGATCATCACATTCCAGTTAGAGATCAAAGGGAGATATTGCATTTTCAGTCCTTCATAACCTGGTAGTAAGGGATAAATAACACATAAATTGTGCATCCTTCTAGACTACACAGTTGTGTCTAGCAAAACAGAAGCAACACGAAGAACAAAAATCCACTCTTAGATTCAATTGATCAGAGCAGGTCTCCAGTACTCTGCTTTATCTGTATCCCCTGAATTCCCACTGACATCAGTCAAACATTCAAAAGTTAGGATTTCCTCAAACAGAAGTAGCCCAGAAATATAGGCCTAATAAATATATTTAAGCTCCTTTTCTGTTTGTACTGTAAAACAGTTGCTAGGTTGTTTTTCTATACTGAGATTTCCCTTGATATTGTTCGTGTTACCTGGGTCTCCTGTTGGTGCCACAAACAAATTTGCAGAACCTGCTCCAGCCCTTGGCGCTGATGTCTGAGGAATTTGTCCAGCTGCCGCCTCCTGTCCTGTAGCATCTCAAGGAGATTGTCAATCTTCAAGCAGCTGCTGTGGGCTCCTTGAATCAGCTCTGGATTTGCATTTGGCCCCTCACATTTGAATTCTTCTATGAATTGAGTAAGGTCATGGCTTTTGTTTAAAAGAGCAAATGACTTCTCCAGAAGTTCTGTAAGAACAGAATTTCATCAGGAGAAAACCCAGGGTGCTTTGTGATTCTAGTACCATATTTCAAATATTACTCAAGTATCTTTCAATGTATCTATTTGAATACACAAGCACAATGTATTTTCATGCATTGCAAGAACATGAATGCTTACTTTAGAAGATATATATATGCTAAGATATTTCAATTTGGACAGCTCTTATGTAAACCTACAAAGGTACAATGGTGTATACACAAACACATATACGCACACACATATGATGGTGTACTGAGAGTCATCAAAACAAAACCCAGAAGTGTCATTGTTTTCTCAAAACTGAGGTTTTTTTTATGGTTTCCAAACCTGTGGGTAAACTGAAGTGGAATTTTCTTCCTGCTTCCCATGTCGGTCAGTACCCTCTGCAGTTTTTCACTAGTGATTCAACTAGTGAGGCAAAGCACCCTAAATCCCCTCTTTTCACAAACAACACTCAAGGAAGAAGCAGAGTGGGAGGCCTCTAGTTCTTTGTTCCCTAAGGGCTAACAAGAGAGATTAGTTTCCATGAGCTCACTGCAACAAGTCTGTCCATTTTACTTCTTGCCTTCCAGAAAAGTGGTGTTAATCAGAAATGTTTAATTTTGGTCCATCCAAAATTGAACACACATAGAAATGTGTAAACAAATATATTTCTAAGTTTTCATTTTTTTTATTCCATTCTGGAGTGCAGTTGTGATTTTTTGTTTTTGTTTTTTTAATTCCTGAGTGATAAGGATTTATGATAAACTACTTATCAGATATTGGTAGAGTCAATACTTGGTCAGGGTTATATTTTCACCCTCCTTTCTTCGGAGAGAATAGAGAGTATTCTTCTTGCAGAAATAACTGTTTTTTATCAAATAGCCCAATATCAGCTTTCAAAATTTTCATTTTATTTTAGGGTAGAATAAGAAGTCAATAAATTGCAGCCACTTTCCTCCATCTAAGGGAAGGCTTATTGCCATCAAAGCAGACTTTGTCTGACAAATAATTTCATCTGATCCTTACAGTTATAGTCTGTCTTTTCAGCAGTAAATTGCTGCCAGATACTTCAAGTTTAAATTGATATGCTGTGAGCACTTTCCTCCCATGAAGATCTATTTGGAAGACCCAAAACCCATATTAATGTTATCCGAGTTTGATTCTCTATTCAGCCTCCCAGGAAGAATACCTGTGGTTAAAGGTAGCTAAAACTGTTTTAGATAGTGCTCCACTAGTGAAAGCTAAAGTATGACTGATATTCTGCCAGGTTTAATTTAAAAATTTGATTAAAATTACAAAGACAGAGACTTAAGACTTATAAAAAATGCAGAACCATATGGAATTGCAAAGGTGTCTGAAGGTAGCCACACAATGAGATTAGTTCTAAAAACTTTTTTCTCTTTTTGATTTGAATGTACCCCAATATAGTAGAAGGTGCTTCACACGAAAGCTTGAATAAAGAAAAAGAACTCATGTGAAAGAAACTTTATGGGCAAGGGTATGTCCAGGAAAGTTGTTGAAGGTGAGATGCAAGGGCTAGCTTGAGATCAGGAGTTTCACATCTTTCATCAAGTCTGCTAAAATCTATCTCACTATTATATTTTTCCAAACAGAATATTTGCGTATTTGTTATGAGATGTTTTTTTAATACACACAGAAAGAATAAAATTATTCCCTCACAAAATCAGCACACAACCACATGCTGTCAGGAGTGGAATTCTATTTGTACCTTTTGTATGATGCTCTTGTTGCAGAAGAAGTTCTCTCAAAGAGTCAATATTATCAAACTCTTGAGCATTATTCAGGAAATCTTCAACTTGGTCAATTTTAACAGCAAACTGCATTAAGGAAACAAAGGATATGGAGAAGCACACAGTAATTTTGTTTTGCATAACTACATCATAATCTCTGTGTTATTGGGAAAGTTCAAGAGAATTTGTAAATTCTTGGAGAAAGGCATTTTTAGTGACTGCCAGATAACAGATGTTTTCTGGCCTCTATGCACCTTCTGAGTTTTTTCTTTCAAGTATTGATTGATTGAAGGATTTTAGTTGACACAATCTGTAATTACAGTTTGCCACTTAGTTAATAATCTTTCCTACAAAGCCTTATGCCAAATCTAATTTCTTTGTATAATACACATTATCAGGACAAAATAATTAGTAGATTGTTGAAATTGGACTTAGGGCAGTTAGTAATTGCTTCTGCAACTTATAGGTGGCACTGGCATACTACAGAAACAAAATTATCAGTGAGAATTATTAAACTCCTCAAGTTCCAGGATGTGGGGACATTGATCATGAGGCTACAGAGAGTGGACAAAAGCCTGCAGGGTATGGAATCCCTCTCTTCTTTGGCTCCCTGTGTGTATCACTGAATTAGGATAAGAAATGGGTAAACAGGGATCACACAGCTTTTATTTTTTTAGTGTCCATCTGTACCCCAAAGTCTCAGATAAAGCACTGTCAAGTTAGACTAAAGTTTGCTTTATGTACTTACAATATCTTATGGATATTTTGGTGTAAAACTTTCAGAGACCATTCATCAGTGTGCATTAGTGAAGGCACCTGAGAATAAGTTCTTTCAATGCCAAATAATTTTAATCATAAGAAGTGAAAGCTATTCTGCAGAGTGTCCACAGCCACTGAAATACATATTTAGGGTTTGGTCCAGTTCCACGTTTTACTGGCATTTTCTGTCAAGTACAAATTTGGGAGACATTGTGACAAAAATATTTCTTAAAGTCTACATGGCCTTTTGTTCTGCCTCATCCTATACTATCTGAAAGGTGGAAAAGGAAGGATCCCAAGGAAGGATCCCAAGAATTTAATTTTCTTGTTTGCCTCAACCTTTAGGAGTACAATGAACAATATAAAACACATTGAAATTACAGTGGTCAGAGTACTTGTAAGAGGAGGGTGGCTTCAAATTAACAGTTATTTGATTTAAATACAAACCTCCAGAGCATTTTCAAAGAACACTGAAGTAAGTTCCAAAAGTGCCTGTCGCTTCTCTAACATAATGATGAGGGCATCCCATGCATCCCCAAGGGTCTTTGCCATGGCATCATAAACCTGACTCTTCTCTTTGTTCTCCTCTGCAACCTTGTCTGCTTCCTGCAGCAGGTCCCATACCTTGTCTTCCAAAGCCTGAGAAGGAAATATACCAAAACAAAACAAACATAAGAAATCTGTACACAAAACCCAAAACACTGTGCTGATACCGGTATCAGGTTATCTTTACTGTGGGTCTGTACAGGAGCCACAAACCTTCTACTCCTGTTTTATTTCCAGTTCCTAGTGAGAGGAGTGTAGCTATTTCTGTATGTTTTATGGCAAGCTTCTGAATTTCATCTGCACTTAAGAGGCAATAGTTTTCTAAAATTCAAATACAAATAAGATTTAAGAGAATTTATCATGTTATCTCTAATATTTACACTCCAATGTTTTTACATCTCCATAAACAGAGATCTGTCCTCCTGGAAGCGGTAGCAGTGCAGCTATTTTGATTCCTCTTTCATATGTCATCATGCTACATTACTGGACATTATAAGTTTTAGAAGTTTGTGAGGCAATTTACTCATAAGTTTCTGATGACCACAGTGCAATCCAGATAAGAGTGGGTTTGATCATAAGCACATACTAACCAAAACCTCACCTTAGTTACGTAATGTTTCAAGTTCAGCTTGCTGCATTGCTCAAGCTGGCCACCAAATAATAATGCTCTATTGCCAAAATAATTTTTCTGTGTTTCATTCCTTTTGTTAATCTCACCACAGGAAAGATAACTGCTGGCCCATTTCCAGCTTATGTTACAAATCTTTAGTGTGCCAGAAAAATTGATTAACATTTGTTCTGTGTTCTTCCCAACCCCCATCTTGGGTTTTATCATGAGCATGAATTAATGAAATGTCACTTTTTTTGTTATTAGAGGTGCTACCACATGAATATGGAATATGAAAAGAAATTTTTATTAGGCAATTCAAATGGCCATTCATATACTACTGGATAAAAAGTTGATAACCAACTCTAAGAGGAGCCTTTATGATGTTTCCTTCTTGATGAGACATAAAATTGTTACATGCATACCAATTCAGTAAAAGCAGTGGCATTCATTAATCATTCAACATGGGATATTATTAACATTCTAGACCCTCTCTGTGACAAGTATAACAGGAATTAAATGACTATATGAAATATTGATAGTCTCCTTACTAACTCAACATCTTAATATCAGTTAATGAGAAGTCATTATAGTCATGACAATGCTGATATTAAAAAAAGGGGTAAAATATTCCCAGAATGTTACATCCAAACTGCTTGTCACTACAAGGTTAATTTTACCAAAATATCAGACCACTTTCACAGCTGCTCTGAATACACTGTAGAAAACCAGATGACATCTGAGGTAGTTCCATGTGGAATTTCTTGGCAAAGACTAGTTTTCAAAGAGCTGACTATTTTATATTTTGAAATAAAACTAGGTATGCTTTTATCCTAATATTAAATCAGCTCAAACATATTTTAAAGACATTTCAAATGCTAAATCTTTCCTAACCATGCAAGATGAATGCTACACAAATGGTATAGGATCCAGAAGCAGATTTTCTTCTTTCAGAAGCCTTTTTTCTGAACAGGTTGTTAATTACCATTTATCCCCAACAAGTAGGCTCTGTTTTCTGATAATTGACTAGCTGTGTGGAATAGCTAATCCCTAAGACACAGAGAAAACTGTAATATCCTTCAAAGGTTATCAGTCATGCTTCCTGCACCTTTTAAAATTCAGTTACTATTAGCTGAATTCAAATCCAGCCAAAGAAAATTAGAAGGTTAAAGCAAACCAAAAATGCTGCATTTAATGAAATGCAAAAGTGGCATGCATAAAGTTACAAAAAAACCCAAAAAACCCCTATGAAACTCTTCATGTATACTAGTCTTTTAGTGTTTAGAACTGATTAATGCAAGTTTTCAAATACAGAAAAGAATTCTATTTAATTTTTTTTTAAAACTTAGTTTCTAGCCTGGATTTAATATGGTTCACTCATTTAAAACGGGTGTGTATTTTATTGCCTTCAAATAATGGCTCCTGTAAAAAACTTAATATAGTATCACAAGAGTTGTCATGTTGTCTCTTTCCTCAGCAACAGAAAAAGTTACATTTTGGGAAGACAGACTAATAAAAAAAAAGAAGAGAGAAACATTTTACAGGAAACTACTCTTTGTTTGAGAAACGCTGAAATACCTAAGATGGTCAGAGTGATATTAAGGTATTAGTGCCTTGAGTTTAGAACTATGCTTCCCACAACTGTCAAAGCCACTAGTTACTGAGAACTTTCAAAAAAATTATCCTCAACTATGTTAGTTTCTATATACTACATATGTGAATACTTTATTTTTAAATTAAGTAGACTGATACTACTGGTTTTCTATTTTTTATCTTTGAAATATAACCCTTTTATGAACACAGAGCCAAGGAATAATTTGACAGGACACTTCAGGTCATCTGTCTGACCCCTTGCTCTAGTTACTCAAGGACTTCTTAGCCCATGAAGTCTTAAATATCCCTAACAATGGAAATTCCAGAACTTCTGCACAACCTGTTCTAGAATGAACTCATTTTCATGGTCAAACTTTTTTCCCTAATATCCAATCAGTATTAAGAGGAAAAATGTATTTCCATTAAAAAAATGATGACTTATGGAAAGCAGAATATTTCACAGAAACCTGAATTTTAATGAGGTTTTTATCAATTGAGTGAACTTAGCAGAGCTTTCCAGTAAAGACTTAAAATTATTTCAAACACTTCTGGAATCTCATGTTTCATTCCCTGTCAACACAAAAAACCAGAAGAGTAGAGTTCTCCTTGGACTCTGAGAAGCTGGAATGAGGCTTGACAATACAAGGAATGCCTAGCATGTAGTCAAAAAGGAGCTCATGCAAACATGCAGCTTCTGTTGCTGTCAGTAAAATCATGCCAAAAAAGCCTTGCTCTGAAAACCACAGACCAGTTTCACTTTCTATTAAATATCTATGATATGTCTAATTCTACCACACCAAAAGAAGAGCACTGGTGGCTTAAAGGGAGCAATGCTGTGGTTCAGATGGACTGAAGGGATACTGGGTGGATGCAATCCCAGGCCTGCAGCAGGAATGCTCCCTGCCTGGTGATGCAGCTGCTGGGCAGCCACACCTCTATCCCCACTCCTTCTCAGGGTACATTTGCCTCTGATATTGCAGCAAAGACAGTAAAGTCTTTTATGTAAGCTGTGTTGGATAGTATAACTTTTGTATTAATTTGTTCACAGTCCATTATTAGAGTACTTTTTCTTCTGTTAAAAGAGAAAGGAATGAGAGGGGGAAATTATCTTTTGCCTTTTCTGAGCTTTTGTACACTGACTACATAACTTGGAATTTTCAGAGGTGTAAACTACCCTGCCATTCTCTTAGCACTGAGATGCTGCTAAAATTAACCTTTAGTTAGTGCTAAAAGGCAGTGCTGAGATTATACAACACAGTTGTTGAAAATAGTCATAAAGCTACCTCAAGACAAATACTATTTTGGTGGGAATTTTGTTCATACAAATATTGAAATTGATGAGTGAGATGAACTAACAATGAAAAAAAAAATATATTTATTACATTTTACCTTTTCCCCTTTTTTTTTTTAATAACTTGCAAAAGTCAGCTCTGGCTTGATAAAAATGCAGCTGAACTTTGCTGCTAATTGTACTGCTGGGTACCTCAACAACTAATTGCCAATAATTCAGAAAATATTACCAAATAATCTCTTCCATAACAAAATTACTGAAAAATAAGCATTTTGAAAATATTTTTGCTCTAAATAACTAAAAGGCTTATTTAAAAGATATCAAATGCAAAAAAATTAGTGTATTCTATCAGTGTTTTTTGAAGAACGTAATTTTCTGATTTTTTTTCTCTTGGCTATTAGCATATAAATTAATATTTTGCAATTTATGCTCTGTAATTTAAAGTAAATATAATAAATAGGAGCAATCCTCAGGCTCATGAGCCAAATTAATAACAATGATGGTTTTAAACTTAAGTTTATGGGCTAGATTCTCTTCACTTTTGTGGCTGTTCTGCCACAGTCTTGCTCATGATAAAAACCAGAACTTTGGAAGCAAACCAAGAATGCCTTCTTGGGAATTTTAACATTTTTATGGACACACACACACACTTTTTCTTTTTTTTTTTTTTTTCCAGAAGATCCAGTGAGTTTTAATATTGAGAGAGCCAAGCATTAAGAAATCATGTTATCTCCAAGTAGTGCTTCTCTTGGAAACAACAGGAGAATGGCAGAGAAATGTTTAAGCAAAGAGCAATCTATATCATTTTGCCTCCTGGAAATTTTGTCTCAGGTTTTATAGGTTTGATTCCTCTCATTTTTCTTTTTAAATTGTGAAGAATGAGACATCCATATGGACATATACATATTTCCAGAACATATAAACCTGCTGAAAGTTACCTAAAAAAGGATGAATCAGTTATTGGAAAGAGTCTTCCATGAAATCACAGCAGTTGATGGTTTCAACAAAACTGGTGCTGCTGATATGGTCTGATTTAGCAAAACAGAAACATAATATAATAGCTTAGAATCTGAACCTATTAGGTGAGACTATTGAGGGGAATTTTAATTGGATGTAAACATTGTATACATGTCCTCTGTTTAGTCTCAGTTTTAATCTTTCCTGTTCAACATTTATTCTTTCAACTCTATTAATAATAACACATCTGTTTCCTAATCCACAAACATTTGAATGGGGCCCTTTTCAAAACTTGTGTTCTGGGTTTTTTTTTTTTAAAGTAGTGGGATGTTCCCAATTGCTAAATTTAATGGAACAAATGTAAATCAGTTACAAATAAGCTAGAGTACATTCTGTCAAAGCAAATTATTTTGGATATCTTTTCCCCTACGGCCCTGAAGACCACACATGAATTTTTTTCACTATAATTCTGAACATTAAAAGAACTTCAAAATTGTTCTAAAAATTACTGTTTTCTCTTTCAACAAATCTATTCCAATTGCTGTTTAAAGTACCATCTGCCCTACTAAATGTCAAACTGTTTGTTCGGGTTTTTAACCCTGTTAACATTGCTAAGTCAAAACCAATTCCCTGAAATACCGAGCTGTATTACATTCCTTTTCCTCTAGCTTCAGAAGTACTGAATGTAAACTGATCACTGTGCCAGATTTTGTCCTTACTTACACCTGTGAATCTTCAACATATTAAGCTGACAGAAGAATATTTTGATTATAACTTGCAATAAATATACTTGGATGAAAATAATGAAGTTAAAAAGCAAAGGGGTGATCAAAACCTAGAATGAGTTTACAGAAGAACATGGGATAATGCCAGAATGGACAACTATTCCATAAATTATCTTCTAAAAGTCCATAGGTTCAACTCTACTGATTCCAAGGATGTATTTAGTATGAATCATCTAACTCTTGCCTTAAGCAGTACTAGTTTCAAGATGGAATCATTAATTATTCAAGAATTTTTGCCTGACTTGCACAAAAATTTAATTTTGAATTGGCTTAGTCTAATCAGCAAAGTTAAGCATATTCATATCAAGTATGAGTATCTGTCAGGATTTATTTCCCTTTTTGTTTTTTACAAAAATAAAAAAGAAATGGGGAAACAATTCAAACTGCCTCTTACCCATCTTCACATAGCTAAGGTGTAATTCATTATCAAATGCTAAGTGGAAAAGCATTACTATAAACAATATTTCAAAAACTATAGAATCAATAAAAAAAAGCTTTTGGTTTTGGAAAAAAAGTTTGGAAAAACTTTTTACAAGTGGGTTTAGTGACTTAAGACTATGTAATTACTGACAAGTGTTAACAATTTACTCTAAGTCACAAATGGTCATGGCTGAAAAATGCACAGCCAGGAAGAATTATAACAACATTGCAGCCCCTTATTATCACAGCTCATATTATTGAGGAAAAAGTAGTCATTTTGAACTTAATTCTTTTATAGAATATTCATTAATCAATGCTGAATATTGCAAGGACCACAGGCATAAACCATGAAATAATGAGTATTTGTTCCCAAAGCATTCTTTAACAGTTTATGCATAATAAATTTTCCCATCTGATTTGACTTGATAGTAAAATGTTATTTGAAACTTTGTTTTTCTTAGAAATATGGGAGTTTCTTTTAAAGATGGTAATTACTCTGTTTTCTTTTTCCACTCTTTAATATTTATTTTTGAAAATTAGGAGAAAAATAATCAGCTTCTTCCTGTCATCAGGGTGTAAGAACTCAGCTAATTCTGAATTGCTCAAACAGGACACAGCAGCTTGTCCTAAGAACACCCAAATGTTACATTAGTGACAATAAAGATGAGGCAATTTGCATAAAAAAGGAAAGGAAAACCACATCTCTCTAGGATTTGGGTATTTTGGTTGGGTTTGGGTGTTTGGCAGGTTTTTCCATAATCCTATTCTTCATATTCTTCAAAATCCACACAATGCAGTGTATTAGCTACATTCTGTATATACTGTACTGAGTTCCCTCACACTCATTGGATATTTTTAATGACTGGGGAAGCACATAGTCATTGGTATTAAATCAAATACTTGATCCTATCCAAATCATATTTGTTCTTTCAGATCTCAAGTTTATGCAATCCCCCCCAGAAATTAAATAGATAAGTTACTCTTCATAGCTTCAAAGATGTTAGAGGAATTAATTTGTCCTCATATATAAAGTCAACCTACCCTATCAAAATATTAAAACATTTCATTTTAGGTGACTTCAGACTTCTCAGTGTCAAACATCCATCCTTTATTCAGTTCTTTCCTGCAAGCCTCAGTGTCCAAGTTCTTTACTGCAAGCCTCAGCGTCCAAATGCCACCGTTCCTGTGCACTGCTCTTTGGAATGCAAAAATCTGATTTCAGGATTGTTACTCAACTAAAATATTCTTAGATCAAAACAAGCTGTTTTAATCCTACAGTAGCATTCCCAATGCAATTTACATCAGTTAAGGTTTAATTTAAATGTTTGTGGAATATCTGCTTCAGACTTACAAGGAGCTTACTTGTGTTCACAGCTGTTATAAAATAATCAGACTTTTCACAACATTGGAGAATTTAAAAAATGAATTGGCATTCCTTTATATTTAGCAGTAACTGAGGGCTATAGGATTTTTTCACTTGACACTGATATATAAAGTAGAAAAAACTGGGCCTTTCCTGCTGCCGTCAGAAGCATAATTTTCCTGGGAAGAAGCTTAATTTCCAGAGAATTATAGAATATCCTGAATTAGAAGGAACCCACAAGGACCATTGAAGATCTGCTACACTGACAAAGGTTGAACATATTTTCTCCTACGTGGAGTTTAACCTAACCACCATACTGCAATAGGAGGCACAGGCAGTTCCATCAGCTGTTGTACCTGAACTGTAATGGCTTGAGGAATATTTTTGATTTTTGTGGTCTTATCACATCTTACCTTCAGCTTGGATAGGAGGAATTCATGATCTTGAAGTAGTTTTTTAGTCTCATCTTGATTGCTGCCAATTTCTAATATATTTGGTGTTGATTCAGCTAGCTGAAGCTTCACCCATTTTCCACACTGTAATAAGCAAACAATTACAGCCTTCAGAAAACACAAGGTTTCCTTTATTTATTCACTCACATGGGTTCTCAGCTCACACATGCTTTCCACGGTCATAGGAGCACAGGGACCATACACACAATGAAGTCACAGAGAATACAGTACAAACTTCATTTGAAACATAACAAAATCCCGGACTAATGTTATCCAGAAGGTGCTCCAATATTGATTTTGTCCATGAAGAGTAAAATTATCACAATGAGCCAAATTTTTTTCTCTGACCCATCTCCCCTTTCAGATGAAGATAACACAGGTAGTAAAATGAATTTGGTGGGTGAGTGGGATAAGCAGAAGTGAAAAATGTATTACAGGAGATGCAAAAACCATAGCCTCAGATCTTATTTCTACCACTTAGGTCCCATGTACCTCTATAGTGAATATATGGAACAAGACATTGCATGAGTAGCAGCAGGGACACTTAACAGTCTTTGGGACAGGCACCAAAGGATGCTGATAAGGACCAAAGCTGTGATGTCACTGCGATGCCACTGTCATGGTTCCACAGGGAAAATAAATTACTTCACCATCAACTTGAGTCTCCTTGCAATGAAATTACTCCCCTTCAACAGCAGACCACCTCACAGGAAGGGTGAAAACTGACCTCAAAAAACCTTCCCACAGGTGAGGCAATCACCTGAATTAGATGACAACTCAACTCATTATCACCTTATTCTGCATCACAAGCAGACTCTAATGGCTGAAGCTAGCACATTTTCCAGGTTGTCTGGAGAATGAAAAAATGCCAATAAATTCCAGCTGGGATTCATTACTAGCATCCAGATTTACTCCCAATGGCAGATGTGAAGGTGTGGATTCCAGCTCACAGAAGAGGCCTTTCGGTGCTTATAAGCACAACTGCATGCACACAAGGGCCTACTGAAACATGTGTGACTGTGGATTCACAGCTTTCAAAAATAACTACTCATTATTAAGTTTAGACTATTTTTTTTCCCAGAAAATATCTCATCTGTGGAGTTTGTAGAGCCACTTATTGTGTGAAACTATTGCTGAGCACAGGTTAAAGTAACTCAAGGAGGCTTAACTGCATTCATTATGCTTTAAACACATCATTATGACACTTTTAATTTAACTCTTTTTAAACCGAGTAAGAGGAATTCCTTCCAAGACCCTACATATTTTGACCAAACTATTTATCCTATTGGAAAACAAACCACCAGTAATCCAAAAGCCACCACGAGTAATTCTGAACAGAAACAAGTGTTAACTTCCAAGTCTGTTATATATTGACTAATCAAATGGCCTTGCTGCATCATTTTATGCTAACTACTCGTTTGCCCAGAATATTTAAAAGTGTTAATCATGTTAATATTTAAAAGCAGAAAGACAAGAGCAGACATAGCAGCAGTTTCTGCCTTACCTTAAGCACAGCTATAACAATACTGGCATCCCCAGCCTGCACAGCAACGGAGCTGACTGTTGTTGTAGAAGGCTTCTGCTCCGAGCTGGCTTCATCTGACATGGTGCTTCACAACGGGGCTGCAGACATCAAAGCAGGCTTGAGCTGTTCTCTCAGGGTCCACTGCTCATCTCAGAGAGCACCAGAGTCCCTTGGATTCATTCAGTGAAACGGCTCAGCTAACACTGATTAGTCTGCCAAAAGGAAAGAACAGGAGGTTAAAAATAGACAACTCCATTGAGTTTATCATTCTTGAGAGAGATTTGACACACCCCTAGTTTGGTAGCATTAAGCTGCCTGCTCTTTTTTGTCACCATCTGAAGTGTGAAGGGCTTCTTACACGGCCATCACCTGACATCAGTTAACCAAATTTAAAAAAAGTTCTCAAATTATAACAGCTATAATTTATAATAAAAAATTACCCTTGATTCTATACTGACAAACCCAGTGTTACGAGGTTTCGAACATGGAACCATCAAATCTACATTTTCACATTATAACAGTAAATACTTTTTCACTTACTAGCTACTGAATATATATGTTCAACATGATTCTTCTGCTGAATCAAAGTCTTTAAACAGGATGAGCATATGTATATATATCAAATGCTAAATTAAAACAAGGGATTTCTAATCCAAAAATTCTTAAAGGTATAGTGACCATAACAATAAGAGAAGAAAACCAAGCACTTTGGATTCTTAAGGAATATTTTATTCCTAAGATTAAGATAATTTACCTTCTTTTCAATTTAATCTGAAATTGTTTCTAGAGTCTTCATTTTGTTCTAAATGAGCATAAGGAAGACCTCTCTAATAGCTGCTTAAACACTGCTTAAGTTTTTTATTCAGTGTGGGGAATTATTAGACATGTTTAGATTACAATATTGGTTTGACATATTAATTTTATTGACCAGAGCATAGTCCAGAGCATGCCACAAGTAGCCCACACTATGGGATAGCAGCTGCTGTGTTTCCTTCCACAGAACAGCTGAGAAAGTGACACTGGTGTTTAGGCTTGCAGGTCACTCTGGAAAAACAATTCCACCCAAGAAACCACATGCATAAGTCTTCCCTAAGCGTCTGCTTGTTTGGTTTGCTTAAAAATATGCAACATTTAAATACATTTTTATATAAACTAGATTTCTAATTACATACAGGGACATGCACACCTGCAATGGAACCAAGATCTGGAAGCAAATTCTAAAATAGTTTGGATTAGAAGAAACTTAAGGTAGTTACAGGGAATTTCAAATTATTTGTCAAGGTAGGATTTTACTTTTTTGTTTGTTCATTTCTTCCTCCCTCCAATTATTAGCAGATTATATTCCTAATCTGAGCACTACCTTCAAACCATGAGTTCCAAACAGGATATGAAGAAGCCCTTAATGGCAGTTTGTGTTAAACAAAATGAGCTTGGCAAAGCAAAATCCATCCCTTGTGCCAAAACACAATCATGAACCCTCAAGCTGCCAACCAAGGAACAAGTATCACACAGTTTTCTGAAACTCTTCCTAACACCTGTAAGAGACCCAGGGACCCTGCCATAGTAGTCAGTATTCCTTGGATATTGACACAGTAGAAAAATCTCCTTGGGACTTATATGTATTCCTCTAATAAGTGTGGCAGAACAAAATTTTGATAATTAATCCCAACACAAAACCTGGGAGACGGAAGTCCGAAAGAAAACTTCAGGATTGAAACTTAAGAGAGCCCTATTTTGGTTTGAATTGAAGATAGATCCATTCTACAAAACCTGCTAAATCCAGCTTTCAAAAAAACCTTCCAGAAGACAAGCAACTTTGGATTTTTTACCCTGCAGGCAGGACTGCACTTGGAGGACCAACAGCACTTGGCTGCTGGAAAAACTAATTAGGAAAACACAGGCAAACCTCTTTTTACTGTTACAAAAGGAGTTACAAACCAATTTTGGTATTATGTCCTTGAGTTTTTGTTCTCTCAGAAGAGCATTCTAAGTGTATTTTTTCATGGCACAAGTTGGGCCAATCCATCATCTCCCTGGGGTAGCCAGACATAAGAGCTCTTTTTCACTCAAGTTAAATGAGGTATCATTTTTCATAGTGCTGACAGCTGGAAATAAGGGAAAAATGCCACACTCAAGAAGTTGACTATAAGCAAATTTGGTAACAACTGAGACAAGTGATTCAGAATGTCTGATAACAAACTCATGGATATTGTATTTATTCATCTTATGCTAAGCATAGAAGACAGAGACAGGGGAACATCAGAGTAGTGGCAGAGAAAAGTTATCAAGGAATCAAATCATATCTTAGAACATAACCCTGGGAGGAAAAAAAAGAGGATTTTGGCATTGCATGTTGAGCAGCTTCAGCTGTGTCCAAGGGAGCAAAATTTAACAAGCATGCCTTTCTCTGTCTTGTTTACTTATCTGTCTGTTCCTCTGTGTGAAACAAACAAAAATCCCGGTAGCAGCCAGAAAAAGGTGGGCTATTTGTGTCAGGAGAGAGAAGTATTTTCCCTTTGCTACTGCTGTGTGAAAGAAGAATGACAAGAGGAAAGGAACATTCACCAGCTGTCCGCAGGAAACAACAAAATTGAACAAAGGAACAAAGGAAACAATCTCAGGAAAACAGAAAAAAAGATCAAGTCTCTCTAGTGTAAATAATGTCATGTATTATCTGAAACAACTGTACGTATAAAGGATTTGAGAGGTAAATAAGATAAAATTTACTTAATTTTTAACATGTAGAGTGTCCAATCCACAGGTTTTCCTCATGTGTAGCAAGCAAAGTGTACTATTCACAGTTTTGATAGCAATACATAGAAAAAGGGTCTGACTTTCTTGGAGATAAGTTTCTTTCTGTTGAGAGTTTTTAAGCTGCTGGTGCATTATGAAAATGCCTCTGGGAGAGACAAAGTTCACTCCCTGCAGCCTCAAAGCCACCAGGTGCTTCACTTTGACTGGTTTGTAAATGTAGTAGGTCTCCTCTTTCTTCCTTGTCTCAGACCTGGGAGAGCAGGCATACACAGCAAAGAAGGGAAGAAAGTATTCCTCAGACTTCTGGGCTTCATGAGGCCTGTAAAAAGGGGCTTCCAATAAACACTGCTTCCATAGCCCTACCTGATACAGGGACAAAGACATCAGTCCTCTCCAAGACTGTGCTCATTGCTTTTTACTGGTTCTTATGGTCTCACTGTTTGAGTAGGGACCATTTCCAGGTATCATGAGGAATGAGGGCATGAAAGCAAGCAGTCTTGCTAATCCCCAGGCCCATAAAACAGCCATGAGGTCACTTCAAGGGTAAGCATTGAGCAAAAACTGGGTTTTCCTCCTGGAAGACGTCTCTTTTTACCCTACACTGGTTGAATAAGTTTCTAGGGTGACAAACAGGTTGAAATTCTAACCCGTTATTCCTAAAATCCCAAACCAAGAATGATCAAAACCATCCTGGCAACAGTCAGGGGACGCAGGCAGGAAACAAAGGTCGGCCCCATGGATGGCCTGTGGGGAACAGCAACTTGGAATGTCACCTCTTTCTAAACACTGAGGTGGAAAGAAGTTTTCTTGCTGAGAGCTGCCCTGGAGAGAAGGTTGACAGAAAACAAAAGGGAGCTGTGGCCCTTGCAGACTTTCCTCTTTTACTGAGGGCCAGAGGGACAGGACCAACAGCAGCTGGGCACAAACCAAATTCCTGCACCCAGAGGCAGAGCAAGGACCAGCACAGCCCCAGCAGGGCCCTGAGGCTGGGGAAGTCTGTCCTCCCACAAACCCAGACACCTGGGAGCAATGGGCACCCACAGGAGCCTGGCTCCCCCACAGCAGTGAGGGGTCACTGCTGCCAAGTCCTGCAGGCAGGACAGGAGGGAGAGACAGGGCCAGCCAGGGTTAATGACATGAACTTCAGTAGGAAAGAGCTGCAGCACAGGCAGAAGGCATTTCTGAGTTGAGAGCTCAGGAACTTGGGAAAAGGCAACTCCAAAGCGGCCCATGACCCTGTTGGCCCCAAAAGGAGGTTTTCCTGCCCTTGCCATGGAAAAAGAAAGCATAGAAGTCCCAGTAAAGGGCTAGGTATGAAAAAGTGAAAAAGCGGTAAAAGAGACAACCTGCTTCTCTCCAGAAAAAAAATTCTAAGAACACACTATAGTCCTGGAGTGTTGCCTGGAGTATTGTTTCAGTTCCAGAAACAATAGTTCCAGATTAATTTTATTTTAAAATGTCAAAGTATAGTGAAGAATTATATTATTCTTGCAATAGAATTATATTCTATTCCCATTTTTCCTGTGCATCACCTCTAACAAAAACCTTTCTACTCTTTTTCCTCCATCACCTGTCCAAATATACTTCATACCACACTAAGAAATCAGCATGAAAAGAAAAAGCTAGCCAAAAAGCACCATCACACAGAGAGACTGCCAATAGGAAAGTTATCCATGTGACAATGAACATCTCTGTGAAAGAAAATAAAGCAACACTGCTAGCTGTAAAACCAGCAGTGTATCAGAGATTTAGAAACCAGCAAACTCCTTAACACTGCTAATTCAGTGCAATGGTAAGAGCAAAAATCACTATTTGTTTGCTTCCAAGAACAACAACATTAAAAAAACCCCATACAGTAAACAGACATGGGGAGCAATGACAGCTGAAACACTTCAGTCCACTGGTCATCAATATATCAAGTTCTGCTCTTTCATCCTGAAGCTTTGTCTTGCCTGCATCCCTCTTTATGGATCTTAGAGAATTTCCACAAAATATACATACTATTTGTACCTAGAACCTGTAAAAAGGAAATAGTACCTAAATCTCTATTATTTATTGAACGATAGAAAAATCCAGCAAATTTAACTAGGGTTAAATGTCACTTCAGCCTCCATATTAATTTTAAGAAAGCTCATATAACCTTTAAATTTAGAATTCTACATTCTAAGTGTTATATAAACAACCACCATTCTTTCTAGCATCTGTTATTTTGAAAATTGTCTTCCAGTTGTTTACTAGTCTTATATACAAGATTAAGAGGTATGCAGCACATAGGGACTGCTTGCATTTTTATTCATCAGGCTCGAATTCTAGAAGAGGGTATAACTGCCCTGTTTTTGAAAATACAGAAGAAATAATAATAATAATAATAATAATAATAATAATAATAATAATAATAATAATAATAATAATAATAATAATAATAATAATTAGCAGCAGCAGCAGCAGCTTGGCAGTAATGTGCTCATCTAATCTGCTTTCTTCATATCTTGTTATCTTAGAACATGATTCAAGATGGGCAGCATAAAAAACTAAGGTGTTGGATTCTCCACTTAAGAACCCCTGCAGCAAAACAAATTTCTTGTTCTGAGAATGGATTAACACATTAGTGCCCTCAGACAGAAGTTCCTTTCCTTGTTAAAACTAACCCCATGCAGAAAAAAAAAAATTCTTCAGATTCTTTACTTGCAGATAACCCTGAAGTGGTTTCATACAACAATAAACTAGAAGAAGAGGATAAAAAGTACTTTGAGGAAAGGAAGAGAAAGAGAGGGAACATGGGCCCCTGCAATAAATCTGAAGCCCCTGACAGCTCTGAGTGATTAACAGCTGTATCTCAAAGTCAATCTGGAACAGATTTCTTCAAATGGAAAGATGTTAGTTACTTACTATCATATTTTTTAGCAAGTTTAATTTGATTTTGCTGTCAAAGACAATAAAAAATGCAAGTTGGATTTACACCTTTCCTCAAAGTGATAGCTAGAGAAAAGACATAAGAAAGAAGTGACTTGATGACTGTTTGAGTGTACCTAAAATGGCAAAATATAGACAGTGAAAATTTTAACTTTTGAATGGGGTAAAAAAAAAAATCTAACAAAACAGAAAACAGTTCACAAATGTGAATTGCAAAGGGATCACATCTTATTCTCTCTCATGTTCCAGGTGAAGACATCAGCACATCTTCTTAAGTTTACTGCAGAAATGGCAGTGAGGCTCTCCAGTTTCCACAGAATCAGCTGGAGAACAGACTTACCCCATCAGCACCCCTGGAGAAGCTCAACATTTCTGTCTCACTGGGTGTTGTCCAAAACAAATGCTGCACAGCCTATGGAGCTCTACCCTGGTGAATGCAAAAGTGAAGCCGATTTAGTAGCTCACAGGTGGCACAGGCACAAGTCAGCCCAGCTGAAAGGTTGTCAACAGAGACGGTGGCCCAGGGTATTCAACTCTGTCAGGAGGGTGAAGAGACATTAGAGGGTTCATTAGTCCGTGTTTGAGGCTCCAGCAGCAGCAGCAGCAGCAGCAAGAGAAGAGTTTATTACACAGGATTACTATGTTCCCCTTGCCCATGCATGTAAGGAAAGCCAACAGGACTTTTGTTACTGAATTCCTTGGGAGCATTTGAAATTCCTTCCTGATGTGGTGTGTTAGCACAGTGGAGCATGCACTCTGCACCAAATATAGATGTGAGACAGGCTACTCTTTCTCTCTGTAAAGAAGGAAGATTAAGATACAGATTGGTAATCTACACTGAACCCTCAGGGCAGCTACAAACTACCACTAATAAGGTAACTTTGGAGCACTTTGGCCCCATGTCTCTATTTTCTGTGTTTAACTTGCATTTACATTTCAGCTGTATTAAAAGACTATTTCAGTTTAATTTTTTTCAATGTTTATACATAAATACAGATGCATGTACTAAACTTGTGAAATAAAAACATCAGTTAAAATCACACAGACTGCTCAGATTTCAAGCAGTGTAACTGGGTTTTTAGGGCCATCTTTTAAGAGTGAAAACTCTGTTCAGACCTGTGAAATGCAATCAGCCAGCAGATGCAAAAAGATCAGTATAAGACATTCAATTCAACAGGGGACTAATTAAATAGATACAATCATGCAAACCACACCAAAACACAAAAGCCATATTGTTGCTATTGTTCTGAAAAGTTGAGTTATGCAACTTTCAGAAGGCTAAATTTAGAACATGTACACAAATATGCTTCCCAGACACACTTGTAATACAACATTACTTCACACCTCTGATATTTATCCAGAAAAGAAATATGCAGCTGGGCAGTTGAATTTTAGGTGTTAGAGAACCATGAGGCTCAGTGGTTTTTCAAAAAAGTCATTTATCAGTGGGGTTATAAATAGCATGCTTTAATTTTTTTTTAAAGATAAGTCCATCCTGTATAACTGCTACTTGAAGGCTGACACTGCTGAGGATTCTTCTGTATGTTCTGATCACACATTGCCCTCTTCCAGACCTTGATACCTCAAACATGGATCACATACCAGATTCTGCCTGTCCCTTTCAGGTAAGGACTGTATTGTGTCCTTACTTAGAATTGTGTCCTTACTTATAATACTTAGAATCTGGCCTAAATTAACAGACACTTTTGAGGAGTCCTCTGTCTTATTTTCATTACACGCAAGTCTTTTCAGAAGCAGAGACAGATGATGTACTGTAAGTCATCCTTTGTCAACGCAGCAGGATCTGCAGCAACCATGTTTCAGAACCTTACTTTCAGTTTTTCCAGGATAAAAATACCATGCAAGAGTACTTGATGGGCTTATTTTTTTAATCTTTTTTTTTGTCCACTTGTTCTGATATTTGATAATTATCCTGTAACTAAACTCCTTTCTCTATGTTAGTTCTCACTGTGTGAATATTCCTTCTTTTTGCAGGGTTTTTGATTGACTGACTTCAAAGGATGAGCTTGATCTTCCAAAACATTAAAGGCCACTTATTGAAACCAAAAGATTTTTATAAATATTTTCACTGTATGTGAAACACACTATTCATCAAATGGTTTTCCCACCTTTCTTTTTTTGCTTGCTACTGCTCTTCGGGTCTCACTATTATATATAGGGAAAACCCCCATCATCTCAGTATTCTAAGATGAAAATTATTTCAGTTGTGCTTTTTACATCCTCCATGTGTGTGCAAAATTTTCATGACTATGACATCTTGCCACTCCTTAATATTGATGGGGTTTCCTTTCTAGCAACACTGTGAAGAGGGGGATGCAGCTGCCACCCCCTCCCAACACACACTGGCAGTACCAACCATTTCATCTCAGAAGTAAACTCTTCTTTGGAAAACAATCAAGAAACTCTTTAAACATCTGTTGGATCACTTGCAAAGTCTTTGATGAAATTGCTGCTGAATAAGAGAGTTTAGTGGTATAGACACATGGTCATACCTCTGGTAAAATCCAGAAGACAAAGCAATACCTAGAAAGGAGCTAACAGCTAACAGTAAATACAAAATCACTCGATTAGTTCACATTTCCACCACCTGCAGGAACAAATGCCCTGGTTTCTTCATGTGTGGCTGGTTCTGCAGAGGCAATGCACCATGAAATGATGCCTGCAAACAGCAGCTACCTAACAAATAGGCCACATGCGACAAGTGGAAATAAAATCCAGCAAGGCTCATTGAACGCGTGGCTCACTGCAGCCTTTTGATGCCATTTCAAGCAAAGCACTAATATTAACCCTGGCTTACATGTCACAAATTACTGTGTTCCTTTGGATACATTAGTCCTGGGGAGGAGGAGAGGAGGAAGGCCATGCTCTGAGAGGCACTGAATGATACAAAGCAGACAGTGAGCATCACGTTCACATCATCACCACTGATATGTGGAGTGGCACTCAAATGTGTTGAATACATTGCACAATCCTCACCCTGCTGAGCCCAGCTTGCAGTTATGTACCATCCAATAGAGGCACACAGAGCTGGATACAAAGGTTGAGAAAAAGAACAGGCTGCTCTTCGTACCAGTTTAGATATAGCTTGTTCCCAAGTCTCTGAAAGTCAGACTTGTATCACACAATCATATTAAATATCAAGTAACCATGCTGTAAGGCTTGCCTGTGAAAACAGCTGAGGCACCACGAAACCTACTCTCTTTCCTAGTTGCCCAAAAACCTTAAGGGGAGAATGGAATGTTAAAAGACACTTATGACAGAGAAATCCTGGCACAGTATTTGAAAGAAGCGTTCTACTGGAGATCAACAGCCCACTGGAACTCTGCAGCCTCTTGTCCTGTGAGGCACAGGAATCATGAGCAATCCTGGCATGCCTGGAAATTCAGCAATGACAGTGGGAATATGTTGTCACCCAGCATCTGCAACTCACTCTAGGAAAATGAACATGGGAAACAGAAAACTCAAAATTGAGATGGCAATTCATTCACTGCAAACCAAGCATAACATAGTGAACCATGCCTGGAAATTGCACTGAAATTAACACATTGACTGAAATTAACACATTGACTGCTCCTGCCAAAATGGAGAATACTAACAAATTAAAATCTGGGTTCTCGTAGGTATTCATGTTTCATTCTGATATAGAATGTCTCAAGTTACAAGTTTTCTCTCAGCTCCTCCAAAAGTCTGTTCTTAAAGCCTTAGCTTTAAGATAAGCTTTCCTCTCCACTTTATTTTCATAATTTATAGATTATTAGAATTAACATTTGGTGTAAAGTCTAGGAAACAGCTCAAAGCTTTTAAGGCCCAATGTATAAACATTTATATCCATTCAAATAGAGCCAGCAATTCTCAGGACTACACTGAAGTCTCAGGGCTGTTCTACCAAGAGCTGTCACAGCCTTATTCCAAGCACAATACACTTCTACACAGCTGCCCAAGCATTTTGCTGTGTGTGTTCTGGGACCTACAGCCACCATTAAAGCTTTTTTCACTATTTCTAAACCCACCTAATGCATGTTGTCTTCTGACAGTGACAGCATTGTAGCAGAGTAGAGAGCACAAGACTGGGATTTGTACCACTGGGATCCTCAGAAGAGCCAAGTGTATAAGTGGACACCACGTTTAGCAAGATGTGCAAAGGAGGCAGTCACCTGGGCCATGAAAGTCAGTGGCATGGTTTGCTATAGGAGTTTGACACAAAATCTGGGGCTAAATCTGCCTTCTCAAACACAGAGTTTTACATTCTGAGTGTTAGAAAGTAGGGGTGGTTACATAAGGTCCACTCAAACATTTTAAGCACAGATGGATGAGTTTGGCAAATCAATAGGGTATTTTACATAGCTTGCAGCATTCCCCCCCCTTTACATACAAATCCAATGTGCATTATGAGGTTTCCCAACAGGAGCTTCTATCAGTGGTGTCTGATAGCAATTATCAGCTACCTGCTGGTGGAAAAGCTAAAAGGCTTCCTAATATGTAAAAAAATATCTATTTAACACTGTAGAATGATAAATAAAAATGCATAATAATCCTAAATTAATATTACAAACACAATTACTTTGAAACACATTTCGTCTGTTAGTTACCTGTGCACAAAAACGTAGTTTCTCCTTGGCATTCAGTAATCACAGCAC
The DNA here is from genome assembly GCF_037042795.1 of Molothrus aeneus. Classification (NCBI taxonomy): domain Eukaryota; kingdom Metazoa; phylum Chordata; class Aves; order Passeriformes; family Icteridae; genus Molothrus; species Molothrus aeneus. The sequence continues at coordinate 15,889,668 of NC_089652.1, read as the reverse complement.
ATTTGATGTTTCACTGTTGTCATTAAACTGCCAATGAAACTGCATTATTATTTTAAAAACTGTGGTTTATCTGCATAAAAAAATGTAAATTATCTGCACAACTTTTGCTAACACAACCAATTGTTTTCACTTAACCTTCTTTCAAAATCCCGAAATGATATCAAATAAAGTTTCCTTTGCTTTTAGTCATGATTCAAAAGTCAGAAATGTTAGCCCTGCTCTTTGCCCTATAAACTGTAAATATCACTAGTATCTGGAAAATTAGCTGAACTTTCCTCATTGAACTTAAATTAAAATGGGTATTTTCACTTTACTTTGTAATGTTTTCCAATATATTTCCTCAGCACATATGAAATTTTAAGAAAGCATTTTTTTCACAAGAGGTATTTATCTCCTGATAAATTTATCTCCTGATCTCCTCAGCCTTCCTCTTGTCTCTGTGTTATATTCCCATAATTTTTGCTGTAATAGAGACCCATGTAAACTAAAGTCAACAGACAGGAAAAGAGAAGGCTGTTACATTAATTTTCCTTGCTATTTTGAGCTCAAGTGTTTCATCTGTGCTTTAAATATACTAAAAGCCTTTTAATATATCCTGTTTCTATTCATTCTTGTATCAAGATAACTAAAATTTTACAGTCACACAAGCATCTATTTTGATGAATAGCTTTGATATGTGATATGTTGTCCTCCAATTTCACAGAATCAGACAAGTATTCTCACAAGTTCCTTCAGTGATTCACTTTCATGTTCCAAATTAATCTTGGAATCACAAAAACGGTCCTAAAACACCATGTGTTTGGGAGATCTGTATGAAGGGATCCAAGAGAAGTCTGAAATCAATCTCCTTTTTCTGTGGTTATTTAGTCTTACCTGTATTTTCACACAGTCAACCTAGATGAAAAATATCTTTAAGTACTCTGTGAGTCCATAGCATTGCAGAAGGTATGCAATTAGATTTTTAATAGAATTTTCAATGAAGATGCAGTCTTGATAGGCATCAGTCACTATTTAACTGAAGGAAACAAAAGTGAGATGCCTGTGGATATCAAGAATTTTAAAATTATATCACATAACAGGTTTCTAACATCTGATTTTGATTCTGCAGAAGGAACTCTGCAATTGCCTGCACTATTACACACCAGGAAATTGTGGAAATGGCACACTACAGAAAACTCAATCCACCGAGACTCACAGTGACTGTGCAAGGAACCACAAAAAGAGTAACAGCTTGACTATTTGCCTATTTATCTTATTTCAGAGTGTATCAGTCCTCTACAAACCTGGAAAAGATGATACCTCTCCAAAGAGATAATGAATTAATTAGTTTATTGGAATAATGTTATTCAAATTCCAGATACTCAACAGTTTGTGGCTATGCAGCTCACATTCAGGTACTTTTGCAGCTATTACATATGTATGGATTTTTATTCTATGTTTCAATAATTTTTTATTTTTAACTAGATTTTTTTTTAAACTAGAACAGAAATCTAACAACCTAGCATTTTTACAGTCCTAACTCCCTTTTTACCAATAAAAAAATCTGTAGAGATACTAAGTCAATCCTTCAGAAGTCAGGAATCACAAAATCTTTGCTTTCATCCATTTCTCACCATTTTAGCTTCAGAGCTATTAGAGAATTTAATCTATAGCTCCAAAAGCTTTCCTTCTTCCTTCTTCTCAATAATCTCCCTAAACAAATTAAAGTTATCCTGTAGAAAGAATTCAGGAAATGGGAGGCTATTATAACACCATTACATCTCATTACTGTTGCAGAAAGCCCATGACAACCTCACTTTGTGATCGTGACCTACTGACACTTTTATTTTTTACTGTGATGGAAAAAAAAATATTCCCCTCATCTTTTTGTCAGCTGGCACTGATATCCTTGGCCAGCACGATGGAACAAGAAGTGCTATATGATGCTGCTCTGCACACAGCACTTCTCCACCCACTGCTGCACCTCCAGAGTGGCTTTATTTGAACTCTGAATCAGTCACTCACACAAAGCTATAGAAGCCCATGGTCCAAATCTATTTGTTTTCCAAGAAAAATGTAACCCCATTAATCCTACTAAATATAAATACAATATAAAGTTAAGTGGTAAAAGGCAGCAAATATTTTTATGGACACTAATACAACAGTCCACACATGTTTTGCAATAAAGAGCTTGTAGATATAAGCATTTTCTACGGCTGTCAGTCTGTGCAATTTATGCCCTAGGAAAAAGGGATGGCACTTACCAAGTTGATCACGTTTCCATTCACTGTCACAAAAAGCACACTCAGGATTATGTTACCAGCAGGAGTAAAAAAATAGTTATCATATTTTTAAACATTTCAAGTACATCCAAATTTGTCTAGAAGGAACACAGAAAATCTTGGTGCTCATTTCATAACCATGAACAGGATTGACCCCATCACTTCCAAGTCATTAGTTGTAATGTACTGAGGGGTGTAACAATTACAATCCTTGCAGTCAATCCTTCCCTTTCTGTGGGTATCTCCCCATCTCACACCTTGCAGCACTGTACCCTCCACTGCATGTGACCTCTGTTTAAAAAATCTGAAACATATTTGCATCTTTTGGAACTCCATTGTTTGAATTATTTTTGCAACCAAAAAAAGGCAGAGGAAGAGCTACAAGTAGAGCTACATTTCTTTTCACAGCAGTAAATGCACAGACAAGTAACGATGGATTACTTGAGCAGAGGGTTTTTTGCTTTTAGTAAGTCTGTATCTCATTGACTTTGTGGGTTATTAAAAGTTCAGTACCAAGTACAACCACAGAGGATGGAGTAAGAGTACAGACCAGCACAAAAATCCCTCTCTCAATCAGTTCAAAAGCAGTATTAACAGAAAACGTTTTTTCCATTTTCAGTTAAGGTAGGAAGTCTCAGAACTCATAGGATTTGAGGATCTGGCACACTCTCATGCAACACGACTTAGAAAACTACTTGCCCTCATTCCTGATACATAGAAAATGGACAAATGGTAAAGTGCTGGTAAACGGCCCTTTGCCAGACACCCGATTTGCCTAAAGACAAGGAATTCCAGAGGAAGAGAGCAGAAAGGCAGAGCAAAAGCTGGCACAACCCAAGATGCTGTACTGGAGACTCAATTAGAGTCAACAGGGTCAAAGTCAGGATCCAGTGGCCCCTAGGAATGTCAAAGGACAGATAAGAGCAGCATTAAGATTGGACTACACACACTGAGCCAAAATTAACATCAGGGTTACTGGGGTGAGCAGTCATCAGTTCCAAGTTGTGCATGCAGCTGTCACAGGAATGAGTGAAGAGCTTCTGATACTGCCCTGGGTTTGCATACAGTATTGAGCCCCTAAATATAGTAAAAAAAGAAAATAAAATTAAAAAACCCAAAATAAAATAAAAACCAGAAAATAATTTAAAGTGTTTGTAATATTTGCTTACTCTAACATTTTAATGAGATTTTACACTGCAGACCATAATTTACCATAAGCAGATTCAATTTACAAATGCTGCAGAACTGGAGACACGGTGCTTATTTATAACTATATTAATTTACTTATGTGTTTGCACTTTATATTAACTATATGCATACTTTTCATGTTTTGGTTCTTTCTAAATGAATTTATACTGTCCAAATATTAGCTGTAATAACATCAGTTTCTCAAATGCAATTAAACAACTAAATTAAATTTGAAAAGATTATATCAAAAAAGTCTCTTTATAAATAAGGTCTGTAAAAATTCAGTTACTTTTAAACTAATATTAATGTAATATTTTAACATTGCATTAAGCGCATGAAAAAAAATTATATTTCCTTTGCCAGAACCCCTAAGAGGAAAAGTACCTTTATCACTGAATTTACAGGAAAGCTGTTAATTTGGAATTACTGTTTCTTAATAAATGGCTTGATTTGAAACATCGCTTTCCTCTGGAGATAATGCTTAAAACTAAGAAAAATATCTAAATATAGTACTTGAAGACACATCCATCAGGAAAATATGCAGAGTAATAGCAATGCCTGTAGGAAGAGAGCATTATTTTGACTGTGAGCAAAGTATAGTGAGATAACAGAATTCTCAGACTTACAGTTTGTTCCACACAGAGTACTCTAAAATGGTCAGATCTCATACTATCTTCCAAAAATATAATAACTGATGTATCCAGATTGCATCCTGAAGATTAAGAAGTCAACCAAGCCATGCACACAGCTGATTTGGTTTCAATCCAATTCCCTTCTCTGAATAAATTTCATTTTATTACTAATCTCATGGTTTGAAGTTATGAACCTCATGTTAATTTCTCTTTCATTACACGAAAACCTTTAACCACAAAGGTACTAAAAGGGATATTCACATTATTCAGGATTCTACATTTGAAGGGAAACAAAGGACTTAGAAATAAAGCACAGCAGACATGTGCCAATCTTACAAGGGAACAAAACTATGATTAATATAACACTGACTTATGCAAATACCATCTTACTTTTGTGCAAGTACTGCTACCAGGAAGAAAGAAAAAAATAGCCAGGATTTTTGCACCCATCAATAATAGTTCAAGAGCAGTTCCCTTATAGCTACCATGTATATCATAAGAAAAATTATACAGATTTTCTAAACATATCGGGAAAGCAATTATTTTTACTACCACTTATCATAAAAATGTAACATAAATAATATTTGAAAATACAGACCAGAACAAATTTATCTTAGATTTTAAAAAGATGATTTTTATTAAGCACAAACAGCTTTTAATACATTATCAATACAAATAGGAAAACATCTGTTTAATGAATTTGATATATCAAAGATCTGATGGGCAGGTTGCATACTGGCACAATAAAAATGATTTTTTTTTTAAGTATTTCAAATTAAAATTACAGGGTTACCACAGTCTACACTGCAGGTACTTTTCTCACAGTCTAAAATTACTACATCACCTGGGCATGGGGGAAGCAAAGAACTAGAGTTTCATAATATGGAACTTCTAACACTTTAATTAGCACCACTCAACACAGCATCAGCTGTCTAACTAAGAAGCAGCTGACAGGTCAGGTAAAGCTTTACAGCAAATTTCAGTGCAAAGTTTACAGTTCCTTTCATAAGATACTTGGAGTCTATGGTTTCATAGCATGTTAAATAATTATGGCTTGATAGATGTACAGTATTAAGATGCTGAGAACGTTTACTTTGAAAAAAGATGAGACTCGTAACAGCTGTGAAATGCATTTTAATATATTATACCAAATTCTGTAATATGCAAACAACATGCTGGATTACAAACTGAAGTCCTGTTATGAATTCATAGACAAGGTCAGTATTAGCTCTCTGGGGTAGTGGCTTCTGGTTGTCTCAGCTGCTGCTTTTTCAGGCTAACTAACTTCATCTTCTCCCTGATGTGTTCTGCTGCAGAAGCCATATCACTTGGGCTCCCAAAGTACTGCTCAGACCTAGAAAAAACCCAAACCACAATAAATTATCAGTACTAAGTCAGTACATGAATACACCTGTTAATTGAAGTAGAAAACACAAAACAGATGAGAAAAATAGCCCCTTTTTCCTCTTGTCATTTAAAAGCCACCTTTAAAAAGCTTTGGAGACTTAGTGATGAAGACTTAACAGCAAATTTTTATGAAATTGTTACAAATCCTCAATGAGCCTTTCATATCCAAAACACACTCTCAACAGAATTTTGAGGGTGGTGGGACACTGCTGGTCTAGTGAAAGGTGTCCCTGCCCTTGGCAGGGGGATTGGAACTGGATTATTTTAAATGTCCCTTCCAACCCAAACCATTCTGTGATTTGAACAGCAAGGCATTATTCTAGAAGCGCAACTGGATGCTTCCCAACTCTCTTTATTACCACACTTCTCTGGCTCTCCCCTAAGTCCATCTGACAATTTTGCATACTGTGACCATCTGTGATACCTGTCTAGACATGAATTCTGAGTTTTTAGAATTGCTGCATTATTAAAGGACTCTTCACATGTTAAATCAACCACATGCTGTCAAATTATGCCATCTACCTCTCAAACTGAAAGGAAGACAGGCTATGTAATTCAAATACAAAAAAGAGCAGCTGAAATGTTAGGGAGACCACTAACCAAGCTGTCAGCAAAGGGAGGGTTTGAACAGACTGTGTGTTTCAGAAGAACGGGTATTAAATCTAGTTACAAAGCAGAGAAGCTGTACGCTTTGGAAATGGCAGCAGGACAAAGGACTTTCAGATAGGCAAAACTGGACAGAAAAAGTTATTCTGAGCAGGAAAAGACTCATTTGAGGAGGTAACTGGTCAGACTGCATAACTGCACACGAATCACAGCATTTCCTCATACAGAGCAGAAGCCATGGGCAGGAGAGGGAACAGTGACCTGAGTTTCCAAAAAGATACTGGTGGAAGTCTGAAGAGGTGAACAGGCTGATGAAAATGCCCCCCAACCATTTATGACATTTTGTATGTTCTTAAATCTCAAACTATTTTTTCTAACAATCAGCAAACCCTTTTCAAACCATATGCTAAACATTTCAAAACCAGAATGCCAGGATGATGAGCAGAGGGTCCTGAACTACAGGACATACAGGGGGATATGCAAAACTCTACTGAAATTCCAGAGGGGTCAAAAATGATGTTCAGGATTTACCAGATCACTAGAATCTGCCATACAGAAGTTATACAAAAATACTTGAACAAACACTTCTTGAGCTGGTTTTGGGTCAGTTTTTTGTTTGTTTTGTTTTGGGTTTTTTTCTACAGCTATAAAATCTTCCACTATTTTCAAACACACTATTAAAAGAACAGCGAAAATCACTACTAATTCAGACCTGGGCCCATCTTCATGATTAGCACTCTGTATAGAAGGATCTACCCTGCAGAAGGCATATGGCATTTTGGAAATATGATGACAATAAATTTTCATGACCAGCTTCCTGAAACCGTGCTTTTCAGGTAGACTTCAGGTAATGCTTAATGCAGTTGCCTGATGTTATCTCATAAGGCTTCAGCCTCTAATTCAGTATACTTATTTCAGACCTTTTTCATTATGGTGTGGCATCCTACACACCAGAGACTTGCTCCATAGCTTGGCTGTAACTCACATAGAAATTAACTACAAGCTCAGCATAACAACAGACATTATTAAATACAGAGAACTGAGTTTTATTATGGCTGAGATTGCAAATTCAATTTGCCTTTGTAGCTCAAAAGAACTATGAATTTAAAGTCAATATGAATAATTCTCAAGGAAAGTACTGTTTTGTTTACCAAATAAATAAAATATAAATTTATCTTCAATATACTGGCTTAGATCGATAGAATTGCAAATAAATAAATAGAAATCCTGTAATTCTCATCTGATATCTTTTTTCAGGGAGAAGAGACTGGGACTGGTCATTCTTCTGTTACTTCTGCATATTATGCTGGTGCAAAGACTGCATAAATCTAATAATCATTCAGTGTGAAAAAGTCACTACTTTAAAAAGGAAGTGCATTAATACTCATTAAAAATTCGTTCCCATTTTTTCATAGAAAGCAGACAGGTCCTATTTCAAATTTTATAAAAACAACATGCTCACTTTTCTATTTCAGCAATAAGCCTTCAGGATTCTTCTGCATATGAGACTATTATACAACTTTACCAAAGGCATTAGAAACCATTCTACATACCCATCGGGATAAACTACAGGCACTGTTAGTCTGTCCAACAGTGATTTCCCAACTGCTTCAATTTCATCAAATTGATCCATTTCATTAAAAGCTTCTGGCTGGTCTGGACATTCCTGCAAAATCTGTTTAATAAAAGTAAGAAAATACAGAATAAAGTACAAAGTGATAGCATGTAGTTTTTTAAGTGCCATTAACTGGAAAAGTGGATGTTCTTTTGGCATTTCCATTGCCACATTTACATGAGATCAACTGACACATATAAATCAAGAAAAGAAAATACTGATTAAGGTTCATTAAGAAGGTTGTTCAGGGCTACCAGTGTTTTGTATTAGAATGTTTTACATTACTTCTGAGAGGGAATAAAAAGTAGTCTTCCTAGACAATATTCCTGCAACAAATATGAAACGCATAAAAATAGTGACTGACATAATTAAAGATACAAGACAGCAATGTAAAGTGGAAACATCATGGTCAATGAATACCCCTTACAGCAGGTTTCAAAACTAAAAACCACATCTGGCACAGAACAGGTAGGACTAAAAAAATCTGTACACAAGTCTTTCCAGATGGGGTTGTAACCCAATACCAGTACTCAGTACTCTATTTTCTTCCACTTCTCACTTTGCCACTTCTTACTTTTTTCCCAAGCAGCATGGATATTAACAGCCTATTTTCTACACAGACTCATTAATATATGTCCAATAGTGAAAGAAGAATTAGGTTTTTGAACAAGAGCATTGTTTTGTCAGACATTAATTTATTTTTCTTTTAAGTTAAGAGTGCTGAAACCCAGCAATTAACTGTTAACCCAGCAATAATGAAAGAATGCTCATAATATGGATTGAGAGATTCTACTCTTCTAGGAGTTTATGAACTACTGAAATTTAATTTGGTATCAGGTAAATCTCTGGAAGCATAGATGATCTATTTCTGCTTTTGTGAACCTCCACCAAACTCCCAGTGCCTGCAAATTCAAAATATCTTCCACTGATACAAATAAGAAATTAATAGAACCAAGGAGCAAATGAATCAACTCTGAATCCACGCTCTCTTTCAATGACAAAATGAATTTATTTTACCATATGCAAGATTTGGAATTTTTTGCAGTTACATGCAATTTTTTATCAATATTTGAGATACATACTCTAAACTGATTTTTTAAAACACACCACTTCACACTAAAACGCAGTTGTGGACAAAAAGGCCCTACCCCTCATGACCTATATTAAAGGACATTGTCTCAAGTTCAAGCATTTGAAAGCTCTCAATATTTTCCCCCTTCAGTAACTAATCCTCATCACATTGTTGCTGACTGCTCATTCTCCAGTGTGCTTCTTGCATCACTTGACTGGGTGCAGCAGTGAGCCATTTGGTTATAGGAGTCTGAAAACCATACCAAGGTAGAGTGTGTTCAGGAAGAAAGCACATTCAAACCCCACCAGGTGCAAAATACAAGATGGAACAAGACAGCATGTGTAGAAATTAAAGTGGCAAGAGCTGCTCTCATTTACAGTTTGTGAGAAGGTTATCCCATCCAAAATCCAAACAGCTTAAAGGGCAATACACCTTTAACTCTCCAAAGAACTTAAATGACCTGATTGCTTTGTATCATACCTTGCACAAAGAAATGCTCCTGGCTTTTAAGGGTTACAGTCTAAAAAACACAAAGAAATGCTTTATCATCAATATCAGAGTTCCCATTTAAAGAGTGCTGTTCTCCTTTTTGTTAAGCAGGCCCTATATAAATACAGGTATATAAAAAATTATTACATTAAGTACTGAAGTTAATGGTTGGAAAAATATATGTAAATTCTTCTTTCTGCCATTAAAAAAAATATTTAGAAAGGGTAAATGTACACACTGGCAACTTCATATTTTCTTACAATTTGTTTGCCTGAACTCAGCTAAGAAACTTTTCCTCTTAATAAAACACAACACTCACCTTTTCAGCAGTGGAATGAAATGCAACAGCTGTTTCCAACCGGTGCACTCTTTCTTCAGAAGTCACTGTAAACTGCTTCCACACTCTGTTCAGTCTGGGAAGTGTGTCCCCTGAGGACCTTGACGTGCATCGCAAGGACTGGCACAGGACCACTGTTGCCTGCAGTAGCTGTCTCCCATAATCGTATGTACTCTAAAAATTGGAGGGGATGGGAGAGTAAGTGTATGTAAAAACCCTGCACTTCACATGGCAACAAAATAGCATCTTAAAGCAACAACAGCAGGCAAGTTTATGGAAGCTCCACAATTTAGATTCACAAAGTACATTGAACTAATCTGGTCTACTAGAAAATGCTGATCAAGTAAGAATAAAATTGTAATGACCAAAGAGTGCTTTCACTCTTAAAAAAAAAATCCAATATCCACTGCTCCCTAGTGTTCACACTAGCAAAAGAAGAGAGCTTCCCAAGAACTCTGAATTGCTGTTTGGATCTTCCAAGGGATACTTGATATCCGCTGCTGAGAGGACTGTCTCCCTGACTTCACTGGCACCATGTCTATGGTCAGCCAGCATCCAGGTGCCCTGAGGCACATCACTGTAACAGCAAATGACCCTCCTGTCATCAACTCTTATTCATCAAAAGAGGAAACTCTAGTGCAAGAGGTGGAATTAGAAATCATCACATCTGTTAATTAACAAGTCCAATTTAGACACTCCTAAAAGCAGTAAATGACTGACAAAACATCTGACGAGGTGCTTTGGCCCAGCTTGTCAGAAGCCATTTTAAAGACTATTTGAGATATATCTTTCACAAAAGCCAGTGAACTTTGTTTGGTTGTTTGCATTGCCTATGTGAAGGTTAACTAAGGTAGTGACCTGCAGCATTGCTGCTCTTGACGGAACTGTGACATTTCATTAGGCCCATCACCAACTTCAGCAATCAATTTCTTCACTCAGGCACTGAGGGAAGCCAGCAAGACCAGTGACAGCTGTTCAATGACTGTCCATACATATATTGATTCTTTTTAGGAGAGGATGTGAAACTGCACAAGCCCCATATTGCTAAAATAAAAAAAAAAAAACAAACCACATTTCACCTGTGCAACATCAACAAATTTTCGATGTTTCTCCAGTAAAACTTTTGTTTCTTGAGCATCATCTCCCAGTCGGATGTGTGTCTTCAGCAGAGCATCCAACAGTTCACTTAACCATTCTACTGCCTTAAAAACAAGCCAAAAGAATAAAAACTAATACATTAAAAAGAAATTAAACCAGAAGGGTGGCATAACTTCAGTACTAGCATATACTTTTGATACAGGAAAAAAGTTAAATGAGCTGTCACAAGCTGGAAGATCATGCATGCAATCCCCAAATATACTATTTGCAGACAATGCTATAGCCTTTATTTTCACTGTACATATTCCCTAAATAAAACTACATTTGAAAGTTGTAAAAAAAGTACTGTAATGCTACTAGCCCCCATAAATCAACCCAGTGAACTACAAATATCAGAATGATGAAATTCTAGGCATTTCCATACCTGAGCAGCATCTTCTTCACATTTAAATAACTGCACCATCTGAAGCATCTTCAGTCGCCGCACATCCACCATATCCTCACACCTTAAACAGCAGCACACAAAAATTCATCAACACATGTACAGCAGACACAAAACACTCTGACATTGACAACAATATTTTCAAGGGAGAAACATTAAGATACAAGCATTCATGAAAAGGTGATCAAAGCTGCTTAGCTTGGCAAAATACCTCATGCCACAGACAACAATAAGAAACTTGCAATAAGTAGAACTGAGCACTCCAAGTCACCAAAATCATGATCCTCAAGATTCCTGATATGGCTAAGCTCGAGGCAGTAACACCAGAGACAGCTACAAGGTCTTGCAGCAGCATCCCAGGTTCCTTACCTTGCTGCATCAGTAAGCTCTGCAAAACAGAGGCTAAGACAGACTTTACCGTACTAAAATTCAGATGAAAAGTGGGCTTCAACCTGGCATAATTCTGAACTGTACTTTTTGTTGGGGGCAATGTTTCTTAATGAATACTATGAGGCTGATTAAAAGCGATTAAATTTTTCCATTTTTCTTTTTAGCTGACTAGAGATAGTAATATCTGAACCCTTATATGATTATGTCCTTTGCTTTTCTTGTCAGGAAGCATTTCAAAATCTAATTGATATAAAAACTGACCCTGGTTATCTTGTTCTGAATTGAGCACAGTTTACAGTTCTTTCTCCAGAATGCCAATAAAAGTGTTGAAAGTCCTCTTTCCACAATGAGACCTAAGCAAATATATTTAGCAGAATGCTTTCCACCTTAATTTCAGAGCCTACAAAGTAGACAGCAAGACTCACGCTGCTGTTCAGTGCAAATGGAATTACTAATGTCAACAACAGCTGGCTTTATAAGCAAATGCTAAGACTGTGTGCATGATCCTTTCCAAACTGGTTACAAACATAAGCTCTTCCAAAGAACAGTTTGTTAGCATCCTGCATTTTGTTACATGTCCTGCAATGCTTACAGAAAGGACATCATCTGCTCTAATAATGCAGGAAACCAGTTTATAGGTTCCAAAATCATAAATAAAGCAGCAAAATGCCCCTAAAAATAAACATTACAACGTGTGTATGTAAACAACAAGAAACATTCAACAGAAATTGGAAAAAAAATTAAATAGCAAAAAATACTATTACATGCTACTGAGAGATACTTAGTCCTTTTACTTTTTTGTCTCTCATCCAGGCTAAATAACCTTGTTTAATCATTCACAATCTGAAAACTCCTTCATAACTTTGTCTGGAAATACTATTGATGTTTTAGTCCTCTGACTTCCCACAATTCTATAACCCTTCTGAGAATACAGACCACAGTTGTGTAACACAAACAGAAATCGACTACCAATCTATACACTGACACAATGACATTCTTCTTTCAGTTTTTTATTCCTTTCCTAATAATTCTTGGCATTCTACTTGCTTTTCCCTGTGTGTTTGAACACTAAAGCAACTTCTGCAAGTTTTCCAATGTTTATCTTTGAGTTCACAGCTGATTAAGAATCCATTACTGTGTATACCAAGTCTTCCCTTCTCCCATGCACATCTCTTTTCTCAGTATGGAATTCCAACTGCCATTTTATTGCACAGTGACACGTCCTCTGTAGCTTTTTGCAGCTGTCCCTCTAAACACAAGTATTGCTTAAATTAATAGGATGCAGAGGGCAGACTTAAAACAGTATTTTCTCTAAGCATTACCAAAACACATAGCTCCTTACACTAAGCTCCCTAAGAAAACAATTTAAGAATAGTGGAATTAATTTGTAAAACGGGCAATTTGATGCTCACTAGAGCTTGCTGTTGCCTAGAGGCACCTCTTTGCTCAGCCAATGCCCTTGAACACCAGGCCATTTCTGTGGACAGTATTACATGGTTTCAGGGCGTCCACAGTATTACTGGCAATAGCTTCTAATTCTTTCACACTGTTTAGTAGGAAAAAAAAAGGCAGTACTACAAAAAAATCCAGTACTACTACATATTTAATTACAAATAATCAAATTTTGGAGAAGAGGACGATGGCAAAATCCATCCTTCTTATAAATTAAACTCCCTCCAACATTTTTCTCAACCTCACCCTCCACTCTATATGGTTTCCTAAAATTCAAACCCCATGTCCTGGGGGGACTGTATGGTCCTGCATCCCATCATCTGCTCTTCTGAAATCTGAGCCTCCATTTTGTACCGTGTCACCTTCCAACACCACCTCATTTGTCTTCCTATCTTCAGAAATGAAAATACCATACTCAAAGGACAGAGCTTGTGATAAAGAGGACAAACAAGGCTGTTTAATACATGATTTTACACCCATCACCACTACTGTAATTGCATTATACTCCCATCTCAAACTGCTAACATGTAAAAGACACCTCTTGTATACTTCCATAACTCCATATAAAAGGAATGTATAATTTCTGAGCATTTACAAGCACAGGAAAGCATTCAAGTACTCCATCCAGTACTAAAATATAAAAGGTGCTTGTTTTTAGGAATACACTACAACAGATTAGTCAGGGAAGTTTCTGTCCCATTCAAATATACTACAAATATAAATTACAGTTGCAATACATCCCTTAACAGAACATAAAACAAAATGGGCTCTTTACAACACACTAAATTGTATAAAAAGTGACTTGTTAACACACAAAAATCTTAATGACTTGAATTGTTGTTCTTACCTTTGCTTTCTTAGCTGCATATCTTCCATCACTCCTTGGATATGGTCCACATTTTCTTTGTTTTCAATGGTCACATCCTTCCCATAGGCCCATGATGCCTGATTAGATATCTGATCAAGAAGACTTTGACCTTTCTCACGCAAGCCTTGCAAACCTAAGTCTAATAAGAGAATGAGGAAAAAAAGGTCAGTGATCACTCAGAATTTTGGTGGGTTTTCTCCTCAATGGAGAAAGAAAATGCAACAGAATCATACATGGATGAAGATTGGAACCTGGAAAATGACAAGGACATTACTATGTCCTTCACCACCCTTTCCAACTCACATTTGAGTGAGCATTTGTCTATATTAACAAAGAACTAAGGCTCTGCTATTTTATGACCTAGCAGATAACAAGAAAAGGAATAGAAGTTGACAGCGTGTCAGCTTTTCAGCATATACATAGCTAATTAGTGTCTTTTCATCCACACTGTTAGATAATTCCTAAAATATTTATCACTGCTAAGCAGTTGTAGCCTAGGTGTTCTTCCACTGCTGGCACAAGTTACTACTTTATAATACATCTGATATGGCTGATACAATTTTCTACACCAAAATTTGTCAACCCTAGGGATCTGCTGTTACATCTCTTATTTGGCAGCTTTACTATCTGTTTTCCTGAAGGAATAACTCATTTACGCATCAAAGTGTTATATTCCAGCCATACCTACTTCTACCATAAATTATTTTTCTTTGCAGCTCTTTCTCCCACAACTTAATGAACAAGCTGATCACTGTAGACCTCTTCCAACTGAAATAATTCCATAAGCTTGACAGTGTAACAACCTTCAATGTGCCATTTATTAACATATACATTCAAAGTTACTGCAAAACACCCAGTACAAGCATTTCAAAAGTGAGTGGATAAAGCCTTAATCATCAAGGCATCAATTCTGGAGACAAAAAGATCATCTAAGCATTATAATCCTAAGTCACTAAAGAAGATTAATGGGGGAAAGAAGTTTATTTACAGATGAAATGCATGATAATGGCACATAACCAATATATATATTAGATGCAAAACATCTTTAAAAGAAAACAGTTCCAGATCACTTCCCCAGACAAAATTCAGCCCAAAATAACTCAGTGGAACATTACATGGTAAGGAATCAGAAGTCATAAGATCTTTTCCCCCTGCTTTTTTGGTGATTTTTTTAAAAAGGAATTACTCTTTCTTCCCCCTGTAATGCACTTATTAGAATGTGTGTCTGAAATGCAGAAATATCTTGCTTACCAACACTTTTTAATTTCTCTTCCAGTAGTTTCAATGTTTGTTGAATTGATGCTCCATCTGCTGGTGCTACATCCACACACAACATTCCTAGTAAACCATCCAATTGCTGAGACAACTAAAATGTAAGAACATAAATGCTGATATTTAAAAAGAAGTTTGAGCTTCGCATGGTTGGTTCTAGAATATTCTAAATGTTTGGAAATTTGTCATTTTCAAATTTCTCTTTGCAGCTAAAGGAAATGAAAGTCAAGGTAAATGACCCATCTGCCTTGTAGAAGTCCAAGAGCATACATCCCTAGATGGTGGGAGAGTAGAAGCCAAGATTCTACTTGTTTTTTAAGAAAAACATAGGAAATGAACACGCCATTTTACAAAAAGAAACTATGAAAAGTACATCCAATTCCAGTTCAATTAATGCATATGCCTCTAAATAAAAAAGAGTGCAAAAAAGTAACTTTTCAACTAGTAATCCTTTTATTTCAAATTCTACTAAAATGTAAGACATATTACAAAGTACTTCCCTCCTAAAACAAGGGGGAACCAATTTTCTCAGTGTTTCAATTACAGTAAATGATGACTTACAGCATTTTCCAAGTGAAAAGATATTTCCCCTTATCTCCCTGAATATTTTTCCAATGTATTCAGCATTTACAATACTAAGGCAGTAATTTATTGACAGTGCCTTAAAAAAATGAAAAAGAAACACTTACATCCTGGGCAACACTGTGGAATTCAAGTGCTGCTTGTAATAGGTTCTGCCTGAATTCCAGCTGACTGGCCTGCCTGTAACACACATCACTCAGCTGTTGCTGCAATGCTTTTAATTCCACAAGGTCCTCCTCATCCCCTGCATTTAGAAGAGCTGCTATCTGCTGATTAAGCTCAACATAAACAGCAAACCACTCCTAGAAACACAAGAAGAATTAAAAATGCCAAATATCATTTTATTGCTCTTAAATGGTATACATCCAACTGCAGGCTAATAAATAATTAGATTGAAAAAGGAGGTTATTACAGATTGCACTATCTCACAGAGAAGGAAAAAATATTCCTGATTTCAAATCATCTCTCAATAAAGTGCTTAGTAGATGCTAATACACACATTGTACTATAAAAAACTTAGTGCAGAAAGATGGGAAGAGTTCAATGCATGGCTCCTAGTCCCAGCACAAACTTCCACCAGAAGAGGAATTTCACCATTTTAAAACAAATTTCTAGTGCTTAAATGCCTGTACTGGTCTACTGAAACAAGAGATCATTTTTGCCAAGTGATCAGCTATTATAAAAAGCTGATCACAGGAATATCCAGGTGTTACTTTCAGTGACATGACTGAAACTAGCAAGAATTTCTTTACAATATTTAGGAAAAATACTGCTGTTGACAAAGTGGAAATAATCTCTATCTTCTGAACAAAAGAGAGTCCAGGCACAGAAACTTCAAAATGATCCTCATTACTTATTTAAGGAAAGCTTTATACCATTTAACTCAAAATGTGCAGATTTTTTTTTCACATGCCTTGATTACTGAATACATACATAAGATTTAGTTATGTTGTCCTGTTGGTGCATTTGCAGAGGAAAATAGTTCAAATATTTAACAATTTGGTGAGATTAAAAAACAGCTTGATGCATCCAGATCACATTCACATCTTGCATGACTGAGATGCCTGTAAAGCAAAATGTGTTGCTCAACAGCTCTAATTTTGACCTTGAAGTGTCCTATGCATTTCTATGGAACAGCACCATCTATTGGCCTACAATATTTGATTTAATTTGTATTCTTATCTCGCTCCTATTGGGATGTTTAGAATTTTGTAAATTATGTCTTCAGCTTTTGCATCATTTATTTACAAATCATGCAAAACGGAGTATAAATATCCATTTTCTGATTTTTTTTCTTTTTTCCCAGAGCTGCCTCTACCATCTGCTCACAGAAAAAAAGAGTGTGAAAAGAGCAAGGAGGGGACAAAGAGAAAGCAATGAGAGAGTTAAATTAGCAATCAGTCAAAAATTCAAGAGCAGAAGCAATTTCTCATCTGTCCCACAAGGGGCAACTATGATGACATAATGTGAAAACATCTTCCATTGTGACATGTGTATTATAGATACACAGATTCAGCACAGTCAGTTCACAAAACCAGCTCTTTGACACTAAACATACAAATGCAGCTAAATGTGACATATAAACTATAATATGAGGAGTAAAAAAAATAGATTAATATGTTTAGGGATTTTGGGTTTTTTTCCTTATTTTTTTCAGTTTTTATTTTTAGCATTAAAGTATGAGTTGCAGTAATTTATTTTGATCAAGCTATCAGTAAAATTAAGATACTAGCAAACCAGGTATAAAAAGTGCATTTCTCATCTTTTTCATGGGAGAACTTAGGCACAGTTGTATGTGACAGTTCAAACCCATGAAGCAAAGACCTGCTCAAAACAACAGTTCCAGTGTATTGCTCATGAATAAAATTAGCAGAAAATTAAAACTGCCCCAAAATCCAACCACCCTCTCCCCACAAAAAACCAAACAAAAATGCACCCCGTGGAAATGATTTTTGTCACTTCAGAGTAAATTGAAGTAAAAAAGTATCTTCAAAACAAATCAAACATTTTTGCAAGTCTCTTCAAAATACTATAATCAACGTTAAACAGAAGGTGATGAAAGAAAGCAAGCATAGAAACTGTCAATTCAATTATTAGGAGAGAAAAGCCAGGAAAACAATGAAAGAGGAAGCGAACACTAAAATCAAAGGAAAAGGCAAAGCGCATTTTTCTAGCACTGTTGACAAAAAATGGTTTTAATCTCTGAACAGGCATCTGAATGTAAGGTAGGACAGTGGTCTTCCAATTACTTCTTTTGATGTAAAATAAAATATTTTTTTCTGATTGTTATTTTTGCAAACTCCTGCCAGCACCTGAGAACCAAGCTGTGTTCCATGCTGCCAGTGCTTCAGCACACTGTAGGGCAGCCTGCAAACTTCAGTGGGATTTCAGTGATTTCAAGGACTCTGTTACAGATATCCAAGTGAAAACAAAGTATGTTCAGTCTTGCTTTCTCTTTTCAGTTTGAAATACCAATACAACTAAAGACACTAAAATTTATTTTTGTCAATGAAGTAGGTAGTCTAGGGTGTTTGTGGGGTTTTTTCCTTTCCAGTTAGGTTTTCAACTGCATGACGTTTTACCCTTCAGAAGGTAATTATTTCCACGATGCTTGAAGAGCTTGAAGCAATGACAAGAGAGAGGAGATGGGATTTACTTCACCTAACACAGACACTGCTGCATCCATCAAGGAAACCATCCTCACTGAAGGTGGGGTCAGTAGAACCAGTGTTGTCTAGGGTGCTGTGCTTCTCAGACTAAAGGTTTGGGGTTTTTTTTTTCCCTTTAAATTACATCCAAAAAATGATAACCCAGTGACTATTTTTATTGCTATTACTGCAAACAGAACTTAGGAAAAGTGGACAGAATTGCCAGTGTCTACATCAAGGAAAGTCAGAAAAGGTGAACAGCACTGTGAGCAAAACTCCCTTTGGGAGCACTGAATATTCATAATATAATTATAGATAGTCATCTGATGGAAAGAGAAAATTCTACTGAAGCTTAGGAAGTATTCAAAATTAGAAGCAAAGGCATCAAGTTAGTGTAGTTACAAAACAGCATCCCCATGATGTTATTATGAACATAAAGTATATCTAAACTCTTGATCAATGAAAGTCTTAAGCCAGTTTCAGCTACTGCTAAGTGTAATCTAATAGAGATAAAAACATTAAGTTATTCACCTGAGAAGTGCAGGACTTGTCAGACATTTTGGCAGAGAGGAGAAAGTAAATTTATTCCTTCTACTCTACATGAAAATTTAAGGACTGCTGGAACATACTAAACCCAAGAAAAATCACAGATAGAAATCTGCATTTTTCTACAATGGAAAAAAAAAAGCAAATAGATATAATATAACTATATTAGCTCTATAACTGCTCAGGTAATTTCCTCTGTAACTCAGAACATCATGCACTGTGCAAAATTCCTGGATACTCATAACCAAAATACATTGCTCATAACTACATGTATTTAGAATTATTTTGATACTTGAAAAGGGTATGGGAAATCTCACACTGTGCTGACTCTCAATCTCTTCATGCTTCTGTTGCAAAGCTTGTGAAGCTCTAATGGAATCTCCTATTCCCCACTGCGTTCTTAGCTGTTCTGATCCAGGTCCTTCAAGCCAATTGACAACCTGTCAGAAAGATAAAGATGATAAAAACAAAGTAGCAAATGAATTATACAAAGACTGGTATAAACAGAATTTTGTAACACAAGCAGAAATTTAAAGAAGCAGGTTTATGAAAAAAACCAGATCTTTTTAGCTCTGTAAAAATCTTGTTGTTGAATCCATTCACATCCTTCAAAGTTTTAAGTAGAATCTACTTTTCATTAACCTTAGCCTGTCCACTCCACAAAAAGAGGTGGCAGCTATGACAAGATTTTTCAAATACACAATTATCATTTCACATCTCTTGTCAATAAAAGAGCTCAAAACACAATGATAATGGACGTCTTGTGTTCAAACCAGAATTTTTTTTTGCCCAAGTGATTACAATGCAGAGTTGTATTCAACCTCACACCTGAGAGCTTTCCTCCTTTTTTTGCTGAATAAACTAACATTCAAGTAGAGGATACATACTTGTTTTAAAATTAAAATTACACACCAACTTGCCCTATTCAAATAACAGCAACCTGTTACTGAGTTTTTGTAGCCACATCTCATGGAATTTACCTTTGCAGGGTCACAGCTTTGGACTACAGTATTGGATTTCTTTTACTATTATTTTGAAACTATTTTTTCATGTAAATATTACTCAAAGCAAAGCAGAATGTCTCAAATTTTGGTTTCTTTACACAAATCCAAATTATCAGATGATATCTATGGAAAAATTCCCTGATAAATTTTTAAATATCTGGTAAACAGAGATTGCTGCAATGAAACCAAGTGCAGAAGTCACTTAGTACTGGAGACCTGAAGTAAGGAAATGCAGGAATACCTCTAGATTCTGAACCCTAATAAAAAGGCATAGGAAGCCAGCTTCCTGTCTTTAATGTTAGTTTTGTTTAAACATCAATCACAAAACAGCTTCACACAGATTTTCAGGAAACATAATACAATACACAATGTAACCCTACAACCATGAAGACAAATGAAACAGGGACTAATTGGACCATTTTCCTAGTGCTGCTAGACTGCCCTGCAACAGCAATCAAGAACAATCATCATTACAGAAGGCTCCTCAATTCACTCCATCTCTGAGCCAGTACGTATCTGCCTTCCCACTGCCCTTTTTTGCCCCATGCCAAAGCACTGTTTCAGAGTATATTCATTGCTCCAAAAGCATTCTCAGTCTTCCCTGCTTTTATCATATCTAGGACAAATTAGAACTCTACAGTTGCAGGTTCTTTTTGTTTAAAGAGAAACTTCCTGTTGTGCTCAGCACCTCTGCACAGCTGTTATGGGTTAAATATGGAGCTGACCTAGAAGTGCAGGGACCCAGATGTCCCCCTCTAAGGTCAGAGTGGCCTGGAAAACTTCCACATGGAAATGACAGTTCTCATGCAAGTCTGAAACAGTGGGCAAGGCTACTGCTTAGCAGTTGCCCTATCTGGCCAAGAACATCTCCCCATTACAAGTTTCCAGCAACTACTGCATTGACTCTGCAGCTGCTTAGGCCAGCACACGGCTGTTCTTGTGACATATGCCTAAACTGAGGAGGGAAGAATTCCTAGGGGACATGCAGAAAAATGTGATGTAATTTTCATAAAATAAACTTTAAAACCGTTAATGACAAGACTACTGCAAGAGGTCACAGTTATTTTTGTGAACTAGGATTAGAAACATAGTAATTAACACCTCTGCCTAAGGAGGGACAAAGCCAGAGTTTATCCTAGCCTAGAGAGTTACGATAATAAACAGCATTTAGAAAAACTGCTTATTACAAAACATCTGACAATCACTGCAGCCTTTACATTACAAAATTAAAGACAAAAGAGAGGGAAACAAAACCTTGGAACAGAAGCAAAAGGAGTAATTCAAAAGAGAGGGTAGGATATTGAAGGCATAAGGGAGAGAATTGGTTTTGAATTAAGAGGGCTTTGAGAGAGGGGTAAGAACTAAGCACGCCACAGTAAGGACAAGCAGCAAATAGTAAAATTGAAACAGGAACACAACAGCAATG